>NC_047571.1:28007598-28316036 GCF_011004845.1 Esox lucius
GCGTAATAGATTTTCACCCATAATGCACCTCGTCGTAACTAGTGCTAAGAGTTAATGTCGCTGTAGTGCTACAGTGCCCAGCTTAACAGCGTTAGGGTTTCTACACACACTGTCACACTGATTCACCATCAGCGCTTCTAGGCCAGCCGTATCCATAACCCGTCATCCTGTACTTAAGCAGACACAGTGGGCCTAGTTAGTGGCATGGCGTATGTTCTTTTAAAACCGGAAAGTCCCCATGTTGAATTAATAGGATTTGGGTGCATAATGCAAATGTTGTGGGTTAGTTACATCGTACAGTGTGACTGTGTCGGCGGCCAGCTGGCACTGGATAGTTTCTCGTAGTGTCGCGCAGAATTCTAACTCTCAGCCAATCAGCAACTCTTTGTTTCATTGTCCCCCACTAAGGTTCTTCCCCCAGGCTGAAGTTGCTGTGCGGCGCTGACTTCCTGGACTCCTTCAAGGTGCCGGGCCTGTGGCTGGACCACCACGTGGAGGAGGTCGCCGGCCGCTTCGGCCTGGTCTGTGTCAGCCGGGGGGGCCTAGATCCAGAGCGTGCGGTGCACGAATCGGACACCCTGTCCCGCCACCGCCACAACATCTTCCTGGTGCGCGAGTGGGTCCGCAATGAGACCAGTGCCACAGAGGTCCGGCGAGCCCTGAGACGGGGCCTCAGTGTCAAGTACCTACTCCCAGACTCTGTCATTGAGTACATCCACCAGCACGACCTCTACACCAGGGACAGTGAGCTAAAATATAAAGACGCTCTACTCCGGCCACTTGCCAAGCAGACCGAGATTCCTGTATTGTCTCTGAGCGACTGACTGGGTGAAGAGTGTGTTTGAAGAACACAAAGGCTGCCACTGGGCTTCATTAAAGGAAGCATATAATGCAGGAATAGCAGATGACCCGTGACCGGAAGGACCGGCTCTGTGACCAGGAGTACCGGCTCTTTGGGTCGCATCTAGTTCACTGGTGTCCTCAGTTGAACCGGCGGGACGCAGAACTGTGTTTAGCATTCAGCGGTTTCCCGTCTTGTCAGAACACTTTTACTTTTAGTACACATTTTGATGTTAGCATTGGCAAACTTGGAATGGTGAAGACATTGTTGCAGCATTATGAGTAGCCAGAGATACCAGGGGGCCTCATTTATCTGAGCTGCTTGTGCACAAATTTAATAAATCTATTAAAACATAAAACAATATTGTTGGACCGAATGCATTTGCAATTAGTGATGAAGTGGCGTAGCAGCATCTGAAATGGTTTTTGCCAGCTGGAAGGTATTTGTTAATAAGGATATAGCTTTGAGGAAATGGTCTTTCAATAAAAATGAATCAGAAAAACATTAACTTGTACCGCAATATTGATGTTAATGTGAAAAGGACAGTCCATGTTTGATTTGTATTACAGTAAGGCCAAAAGCAATCTTTTTCATTATTTTCTTAACCATTTAGCATAAATGCATCATTCATACAAAATGTTAACATGCGCATCGGTCATAATTTGACCGAGTATCTAAAGGTTGTATGTTGGCCAGTTTGAGGGTTTTGAAATCCCATACAAACTGGTTTCCTATAATAGGCTTTAGCTGAAGTTTACAGGTGAAACATTGCCTTTAGACAATTGAAAATATTTAAGAATTCTGGGTACATTTCTGTCATTAAGGTAGGCTAATTACAGTTTTGTGGAAAGAGTAAATCCTCTGGAATGTTTTATTTCTATTATTATTAACAATTTTATTTTTATTTCACACATCTGAGCTTATTTCTAACCACACTGATTAAAGTAACCCAATTTAAAAAAATCACACTAAACAAGTGAACTCTGAAATTATTTATGCAATTAAAATAAGCAGAAATGCAATTTCCTTATGTGGAAATATTGAGCACCATCCCTACCTTTACCATCACATAAAACAGTTAAAATAAAATAATTATTAGAAAATCATAATAGAGTTAATTGAGAGGGCCCAGAATAGCATTGAAATGTCATTTCTAAGCAGTTTGAGGTGCATCATTCCATTGTTTGATTCATCATCGATAAATGGAGAAGATTCCCAACCACTCACAATCTGCCTAGGACAGATCATCCCACCAGATTTAGGCCAAGTGCTGACTGAAAGATATATCGTATAAGTCTCTAAGAACCTGGTTAACATAAAGGGGTTCTCTTGTCACAATCAGTGTTGAAGTGCATGAGTCAGCTGTTAGAAAGAGACTTCACAAACATGCCGTAAATTTGAGGTCAAGAAGGAAGAAGCCGCTGCTCTCAAAAACATGCTTGACAACACCTGGGTAAACAACAAAACTACTGGAACAGTGTGCTCTGGACAGATGAGTCAAAGGTCGAGTTGTTTGACCACAAAGCCAGACACCATGTTTGAACAACCTCATACCAACTATCAAGCATGGAGGAGGCGGCATTATGGTTTGGGGCTGTTTTGCTACTTCAGGGCCTGGCCAACTTGCTATCATTGACATGAATTCCAGATTTTACCATACCATACTTGAGTAACATTTGAGGCCATATTTTGAATTTCTGAAGGTGAATCGAACATGGATCTTGCAACCGGACAATTATCTAAAAAACGCAAGTCAAATCCCAGATCTCAATCATATCAAAAGGCTGTTGGGGGACTAGAATTGGGCCATGCATGCAGGAGAGCCTTTGAACATGACATCGAAGCAGTACTGTAAAGTAGAGTTGGCAAGAATTCCTCCAAGTTGTTGTAAGAGACATTTTCACAACTAAACAGCCAAATGAAGTTATTTCAGTCAACAGGGGCAACACCAGTTTTTTAAGATCTAATTATTTTTTCCACAACTATGAAATTGCATTTTGGGTGATTTTTTAAATGATCCTTCATTGTTATTTGTTTAATTTCATTACCTAGTGTGTGGATTGGCCTCCTAGTGTATGCCATGGCAGGACATCTAATTATCTGTGATTGTAGCATTTACCCCAGGTTACTTATAACGTGTTTGGTCCATACAATTAATCTCAGCATAGTTTGAAAAAGGTTACTGTAAAATATCAAGAAGTACCGCCCCCACGGACTTTTCACTTGATTTATTATTTGGAATAAAAAATGTGTACGTGGTGAAAAATAAATTAGAACTTGTTTGAGAAAATGATTCTACGTTATTCTGTATTTGCATGAGCCAGCTGGAGACATATTTTGTATTTTCCTCTCGGTGTGAGCAGCAGGTGCCTCTACGTTCTGGCAGACCACATTGAGCTCTTTATTATTGTACCATCCATTCTATCCTCTATTTGAGGTTTCACACAGTGACTCGGGAGCTTTTCTCTCAGGATTTTAGTAGCCTAATCCCTACAGTCCCTAGCAACAACCAGAGGTATTTTTAAAATAAAAGAATTGAAAGCGTCTCTGTGTCACCGGTACACATAGCACAGATTTACTTGGTCTCTGTGCCAAATGGTTAAGACAGAATACTGTGGTCAGCTCACGAGGCTGCTAGAATTTGCTGAATTTTATTTTCTTTAAAATGATGTGCCTGCAAGAGTTATATATGGTTGCCTGTAAGAACATTGTGCCTAAAGGCTTTTTTGACGAATTCATTATTGGGATTTTTATAATTGTGTGGTTTAAATAGGACAACGTATGTATAAAACAAGTGTATAAAACAAGTGTATAAAACAAGTGTATAAAACAAGTGAATAGACCTTAACGTTTGATTGATAGTAGTTTTGATAGATCACTATGACATATGCGCCCCGAATTAACTGATAACGTAAATACAGGTAACTTAATCCTGATATAGCACATGTAATAATCTATAGGCTATCTTCCCGGGTGGGTGAGGTTAATATTTATAGTTTATGGTAATTGCTCCAAATGTACAATATTGTGTAGCGACGCATGGTCTGAACTGGAGTGAGGAGGCAGGACTAGAGTGAGGGGGCGCGATGAGTTCACGGTTAAGCAATAGAGGGAGAAATAAGGGAGGTTCCAATTCTTATTTAAAAAAAAAAAAAAAAGGTATATTAAAATCATCATTTAAGTAGGCTAGTAGGAAAGTTATTCCGATCAAATTTGACGTATGCACAGCGGTCCGCCATTCGATTGAAAGTAAACAGCCAGATCGGATCTCGTTGACCTTTTTAAATAAAGTAAAGAAACTTGAAAAACTGCCAAAATGCCAGTTGATCTGAATGGGTATTGGAAAATGATTTCCAACGACAACTTCGAGGAGTACTTGAAGGCACTCGGTGAGTTGTTCCCGTATAATGGAGAAATTAGGTGAACTTCAAAATGGGTGATGTAGGCTACTGATTGTTCTCGTGTCATCCGGACCATTTTTGTCAATATTAACCTGGTTGACGATAACTTTCTATCAGTGCAGAAATGTGTATTCTTAGTTTAAATGGCCTTTGAAGTTCCTAATTTTCCCACAGTCTTAGATGTTAACAATTTCATTTTAACGTGCAAGGATACCCGCTGCTGCAATTTCTGTTACATCAGGGCCACTACGGCCTACGGTCCATAAAGAGATGTAGGAATCAGTTAGTCTAGCTCACATGATCAGTTGGGATATTTAAAGATTGACATTGTGTAGATTTTAGTTGAATGAAAGTGTACCCATTGGAGCTCTGATGTAGATACCTAACGATCGAGATAATGGGAGATGTTAAGCCATTGTCTTCCTGCTACTAGTTTTTTTTATATGTATCTCTTAAATTTTTTGGGGTGGGGGCATCCATCACACAGATGTAAATGTTGCCATTAGGAAAATTGCCACCTTGTTGAAGCCTGACAAAGACATTAGTCACAATGGTGACCACATTGTCATCAAGACGCTGAGTACCTTCAAGAACTACAACATGGATTTTTATGTTGGCAAGGAGTTTGAGGAGGATCTGGCTGGGGTCGATGACAGAAAATGCATGGTGAGTTACATTTACATTTTAGTCATTTAGCACACAACCGTGTCCAGAGCGACTTACAGTAATAGTAGTTGACACAAAACAGTTCTAAACTGATAGATCAGTTGGTTTGGTTTAGGCTGACACTCTTTCTGGAGACTAGAGGAAAATAGAGAACGGGAGGACAGTTAAGTTTCAAGAGTGACTTGATCCTTCATTTTCCCTTTTAGTGTGAGGTCCCAAATGGCGGTTCTTATGTGTGTTTTGATGAAAGTGTTTCTGGAGGAAACTAGCAAACATGTTTGGCCCCCTAAGGAAAAAAACATGTTGGGATTTCTTTTTGCTGTTGAATCAGAAGACTGACAAATAACTAGACATTCAGCTATGTGTGTATTTTACTTCGAAAAAGTATGCCAACAAATGAAATTAGGAATACATGTATATGTTTCAATGTAATATGAAATGTGATTTAATGTTGGGGCTTAATTGTTGTGAACTTGCCCCGGAAAATTTTATTATATGACTTTTAGCGTTCTTCAGTCTTGGCGGAACAAAATGCTCATTTCATATTGCATTTGACTATTTACACTGGTGAATGCTGACTTGTTGTCCTGTTTAATGGGTCAATTATGATGCGTACTTGGGCAATGTTGGAGATTGTTCTTTAGTGGGTATGAATAGGAACTGGCTTGTTGATGTGTGCTGAAGCAATCGACGAGTAGAGTTCATGACCTTAAAGGGGGTTAACACTTTGTGAAATTTTGTCAGACCCACCGCCAAATGTGACCTTGTGGGGAAATGTTGCCCGTCCCATGAGGCAATAGGTAATTTTTCTGCTTAGGGATGAAAGTTACAATTGGGGTTTGGAGTTAGGTTCAGGTGTCAGAGTTGAATGAATTAGGGTATGTTAGGTTGAGGGTTATGGTTATGGTTCGAATTTTGGCGTTCGAGCTGTATGTGTGTGTGTGTGAGAGAGTGAGAGATGACTCACTAGAATACATTACCGTGTCTCTCCTGTGTCCCTGTAGACCACTGTCTCCTGGGATGGGGACAAGCTGGTGTGTGTCCAGAAGGGAGAGAAGGAGGGCCGAGGCTGGACCCACTGGGTGGAGGGAGACCAGCTTCATCTGGTAAGAGTCTATTCAGGTCATTTCAATGACACCAGCTTCATCTGGTAAGAGTCTATTCAGGTCCTTTCAATGAGAGTCTACTCTTACAGGCCCTACTTTTTGTCACAGCAGATCTCAGATCAGGTTAGTTTTAAATCACATTATAATATAGCATATTATGTATATATATGTGTGTATTTATACATATGTGTATATATAATGTCCAACATGTCACAGCCTTTGCTGCAACTGTAGCTGTTTTTTGGCTTTGATAACCTCATATACACTGTGTGAACTAAGCGTGCACCACCAGGCATAGAACTGCATGATTAAACTCCTAAAGTTCTGGATAGGATTGGAATGCAGGGGTCATCAATTACATTTCATTACCATTTTTAAACACTCACACAAAGATTGATAGATCTACTGACCTCTACAATGACTACTCTACGCCAGCTTTCATTACCGTGTCATTGCAGATTTTCATTGCTGTGATTATTGTCATCAAAGCTAAATAAAAGGCATCTGACTGCCAGCTTATTTAGTCACAGTGATTCCAGCAGATGTTCATAATAAGAGGCCATGAAATCATTCATCAGCAGAGTGGCTCCCCTGGATTCAGTTAAACCCCTGGGACATTGAACAGCGCTGCCCTCTGCTGGTTAGAAATACAACTGCAAGTACTGCAGTGTGATTATTCCCCATAGGGAAGTTTGATTTACTGTAAACATTGACGTCTTCATGGCTGTTTACATAAATGAATCATGATTAGTGGTTTTAGTTTTTTCTCTCTCTACTACAGCAAATAATTAATCAATTGGATTTATTAGAAATCCTGTTTAATCACTTGATCTAACATCATTTTTGCCGTTTGTTCTCTCTGTAGGAGCTGAGGGTTTGTGGGGTTGTCTGCCAGCAGGTCTTTAAGAAAACCTAAACCGACAGTGGAACAACAGAACATCGCACGCTACCTGTGAGCGCAAGAAGGACACGGACACAACCCAATGACATATAGAACCACCTATGACACTAATCCATTTCTCTGTTCATCCATCCAGACAACAGCCTTCTTGACTTCCATCCATCCTTACACTTTTAATTCCATCCAGACTGCTAGCCCCCTCCCCCACCTCCCCCACCCACAAAGTCAAACTATCCACAACAGTGCTGATGGACATGTGGCATCCTAAAAGGAAAACTGGGCCTTCTTTCTCTTTTGTTTTCCATTGTATTCATCATTGTACTGTACGTCTGTCTCAGGGCAGGTGCTCCTGTGTTTAACATGTTGTCTGTGTGTGAACCAATTAACACTGAGGTTGGGGCAGTAGGCATCGCAACTAGTTCCTTGGTCTCTGTTGATATCTGTTACCTTGACCAATAGGATTGAGGGATTCAGTGGCATGGAAGGGGAAATTACGGTAAGGGTTGAACATGAGAAAGCGGAGAGAGACAGTGTAGTGGCGTCATTGTAGCCATCTTGGTAAAAACCTCTGCAAGTAATAATGTTTTCCTGAAATGACAGCAGATTTTTTTCTGTTTTTCCTTCTCAGTGAATTTTGCAGTGTTCCCCTGATAGGAAAATGTATCAATGAATTCCTCTTTTCTGTCATGTACATTGTGTCTTTTACTAATGTAAAGGCAACTAATTTGTGCCATGACATAAACAACAGAAAATGTTGTGTAAAAACATCAGAATAAAGACTTGAGTTGCCACTGATTTTCTTTTTTGCATTTGAAAAGTTTATGCTTACCTTTGGCACTGGCTGCTCATCCCCAAGGGATTTCAGAAGTCCCATTTGCTTTTTCCCAAACCCCGCCTCAAACACAGACATCTCTTTTAAAAAAACAAAGACAGAGTGGGAGAGAGAACAAGATGGAGAGGGGGTGCGTCAGACACTAAGAGACTGAGAACAAACTGAATGATATTAAGAAACACTGCAAACGGATGAAAGGAAGATGGTATCCAATTAATTTAAAAACGGAATATCTAGTAAAATTAACAACAAGGGTAAATAACGAGGAATATAAAAACCTAAGAGAGAATTTGAGAAAAGGATCCAACCAAAAACACAGAAACACAAAAAATTTAAATAACAAACCATAAATATGTGGAAACACTGAAACTGTTCAGAAATATTCTAAAACAGAAGTGGTAATAAGCAGGAAACAGCTCAAATTAAATTAGTATAGGAAAATTATGAAAAAGCAAATACAAATTATTAAAACATTTATAGACTGAGCCCACTTGATTCTCTAATCTTATTAAAAGAAGCAAAGGACTAAAGAAATTAAATACATAACATGTATAAACATATAATACCTCCATAACTAAAATACCAGTAGTGTAGATGGTTTTCTACACATTATTAAAACATTTCAAACAAATTCAAACAACATTCTTAAACTCTCTATCATTCTCCTGAGTTCTGGAATGTTCTCCATTATTTGGACTTGAGGGATGAAAGAAATGTAGAATGTGCATCTGATGTTTGATCAACTGATCTCCCCCAAAAAAAATATTTGGCCAGGTGCCCAATTCCCCAATGCGTTTGGCTGGACCTCTGTGAATCGCCTTTATTAACTGAATTAGTTAAGACATTCCCAGAATTTGACTATGTGTAATGATACCGCTAATGAGAGACATCACACCATGGGGACAGAATACACCTAATATACACAAAGCTGATAGGGAGCATGTAATATAATGGACATCAGATGTGAGCGAATCCAATGAACGGAACATACAGTTGACGTACACATTCACACATCAGTGTAGATAACAGGAGATGAGTTGATTTCTGGGAGTGGTACCGTGCAACTGTTCATTCTCTTGTTGGTCCTTAGTCATACAGACGGGTGGTTCCAAAGGTCCACAGAACGGTGAAAGGAATCGTCCAGCTAGCCAAGTTTTTTGGTGAAGATTGACCCGTGCAGTCCGCCTACTAAAGGGAGACATTTTGGAGCAATTAGAGACTGGGTTGGAGGATGTCAGCAATGATCTTGACTGAATCCTTCCTTGCCCTGTCACGCATGACCTCAGTGGGGGGCAGGTGGCGGTCGATGGCCCTTTCCCGCAGACCATACAGTTTTTGGGGTTGACCACTGGGTATAAAATCTGTCTACAGATGTATTAGATTATTATCAACCAATGTGCATGTCATTTTGAATGTACATTTTGTGATGCTAGTGCTACCTCGCTAAAAGTCAGTAATCATCACTTCCTGTGTGGTATCTGTATAAGATCCTTGAGATGTTTGAAGGCGTTTGAATAATACGCTCACCATCAAATTAAATAATAAAAAAAGATGAAAAAAAAAGTAATAGTCTCTCAATTCCGACATCAGTATCAACACATTTTTTGTTCCAAGGACAAAACAGTCTCTTCGGTCCTCCATCTATAGAAAAAGTCCGATGAGTGACACATCTATTGAAAGTGGGATATTACTAAACACCTGTTATGACATTTTTATTCATCACCTAGTATCCCTGTGTTGGCCATTGCCTGATGGCCATTGCAGTATAGAGGAACACGAGGTCTCTCAAATATCGCCTACTGGTAAAAAAGGAACCCGATTTACAGATTCAAACGAGAGAAAGAGCGGGAGAATGTCACCAGACAATCGTGGTACGTTATTAATACGTTATTAGTACTGTGTCTGACCACTGACCAACTCTGAACCACTAATCAGCATTTATTCGTAAGTAGCCTGTGAATTAAATATCATCCTTGAACAATTGTAGCAATATAAATTATTTTCTGCTTGTCCATCGGTTTCTCTATCTTTTCATTCTCCCTGCTGTTTGGCTTTACCTATGCGCCAGCAATTCGAGCCATGGGGCGAGGTTAATCAAATCCTAAAGAATATAACTTACCCTAATCCTAACTGATCTTAGCCATCTCCAAATAGCATGTGTTAATTGATAATTGGTTCATGCCTTTGCTCCAAACGCGCGGTTTGCGCAGGGATGCCTCGCATGTACTGGCTGTGAGGGGTGAAATGGCCTGGCGAATCAGCGACGGAGAAAAGGATGAGGGAGACTTCAAATATTTATTTTTTATTTACTAATAAGATAAGTAATCCGATTAAAGTGTGTATGGTTAAATGGGAGTTGTGTACAGACGCCCGGCATTCAATTGCAAGTAAACATATCGGATCCTGAAACATAGCCGAGATGCCAGTTGATCTGAATGGGTATTGGAAAATGATCTCCAATGACAACTTTGAGGAGTACATGAAAGCCCTCGGTAAGTTGTTCCCCAGTATTAATGGAAGAGAATATGTGAGGGAACGTTAAAGTGGGTGGTACTGATTGTTCTAGTCTCATCATCAGGACTATTTTGGTCAATGTTTACCTGGTTGAGCGAAAACATTCTGTCAATGCAGAAATGTCTGTATTCGAAGTTTAAAAGGGGTTTTGAAGTTTGTAATTTGATATTTCAGACCTACAAACAATGTAGATTTACAAAAATGTCATTCAGTATACTTAATTGTTAATTGAACAACTGTAATTGTTCGTATTTCCTGTTGATGCAGGATTATTTTCCTGCTGTAGTAAACTGGCTAAAATTTTGATCCTACATCTGCAGTTCAAAATAGGTGTGAGTGTAAAGAATGATATTCTATACAAAACATACTGACACAGAGGTTTACCAGTAACTTTGAATCATCTCCAAAAATCATTAAAAGCTCTGAATATTTTCTGAAGAAATATAAAAAATGGGCACTCGTCCTCAGTATTAATAGCTTTCCTATTTTCTTCTTGGGGACCCATCCATCACACAGATGTAAATGTTGCCATTAGAAAAATTGCCAACTTGTTGAAGCTCGACAAGGACATCATTCTCGATGGCGACCACGTGATCATTAAGACAATCAGTACATTCAAGAACTACAACATGGATTTTTATATTGGGAAGGAGTTTGAGGAGGACCTGTCTGGCGTCGATGACCGAAAATGCATGGTGAGTTACATTTACATTTTAGTCATTTAGCACACAACCGTGTCCAGAGTGACTTACAGTAATAAGTCCATACATTTCTAAAGAGCTAAGTGGAGATGTCGGCCAGCCAGGCAGAGATTCATATTGTCACATGGGTGTTGGAAAGGGGGAAGGAACAAGAATAGCTGAATATCATCTGCATAGCAGTGATAGGAAAGACCATGTGAGGATGTGACAGAGCTAAGAGCCTTAGTGTATAGAGGTAAGAGGACAGGGCCAAGAACTGAGCCTTGGGGAACACCAGTAGTAAGAGGCTGTGTAACAGACACCAATCCTCTTCACATCACCTGGTCGAAGCAGCCTGCCAGGTAGGAAGCAGAGCCTTAGATGCCCAGATCAGAGGGGGTGGAAAGTGGGACGGTTCACAAATATCCACGACAGCATGGTCCAGTTTAAACCGGTATAGGGTGAATGAGACAAAAGACGTAGAGGGGAGATGTTTAGTCTGGAGGTCAGAGACAAACTGCCCTAGTAAGCCAATGTAGACAGATTACTTTCCAAGCCCATAAGGAGCTCTCACGCGGTGCGCTGTTGGGAACACCATCAGGAAACTAAATCACCTGGGAGATGTTAACATTAATAACTATTCTTAGAGTTGAAGTAAGATTGGAATGTCGCAACAGACAGAGTGAATAATACAAGGTCGTTGTTGTGCATGGTTATGGCAATTGATTGTCACATGTTAACATGGATGTTTGGAAGATGCGGCTGGTCAGAGTGGTTGACCTTGCAATGGCTTCCTCTCTACAGTGTAGCTGGTGACCTCAAGAATGTGGCTGGAAGATCTCATTCACACTCTTTGGCAATTTGTCTTCTCCATCATGTAACAGTACATAGACCAACTGTTCAAAGTTCCAATGAGAAAGGTGTGTGTGGGTGTGTGTGTGTGAGAGAGTGAGAGATGACTCACTAGAATACATTACCGTGTCTCTCCTGTGTCCCTGTAGACCACTGTCTCCTGGGATGGGGACAAGCTGGTGTGTGTCCAGAAGGGAGAGAAGGAGGGCCGAGGCTGGACCCACTGGGTGGAGGGAGACCAGCTTCATCTGGTAAGAGTCTATTCAGGTCATTTCAATGACACCAGCTTCATCTGGTAAGAGTCTATTCAGGTCATTTCAATGACACCAGCTTCATCTGGTAAGAGTCTATTCATTGAGATCCTTTCAAAACATGTCTACTCCTTCAGTTCCAAATTTCCAATTTGTCACGACAGCTCTCAGATCATGTGATTTAAAAAATGTAAAAAATAATGAGATTTGGTTTCCGACTTTGGTAACCTAATAAGCATTTAAATGACGCAATAACCAAAGAAATCCTTCACCTCTCTAATGAACTCATACAGTACCCAAAGAAGATCTACTCTCCTCTACAATGACTACCCTACGCCAGCTCTCATTACTGTGTCATTTCAGATTTTTATTGCTATGGTTATTGTCATCAAAGCTAAATAAAAGGCATCTGACTGCCAGCTTATTTAGTCACAGTGATTCCAGCAGATGTTCATAATAAGAGGCCATAAAGTCATTCATCAGCAGAGTGGCTTTTTAATTCAGTTAAACCTCTGGGACCTTGAACAACGCTGCTCTCTGCTGGTTAGAAATATAACTGCAAGTACTGCAGTTGCTTTGCGTGTGATTATTCCCCATAGAGAAGATTGATTTACTGTAAGCATTATTGACGTCTTCAATGTTCAATGTCTTCACGGCTGTACCTAAATGAATAATTATAGAGGGTTTAGTTTTCTCTCTCTCTACTACAGCAAATAATTAATCAATTAGATTTATTTGAAATCCTGTTCATTCTCTGGATGGAACATCATTTTACCATCTGTACTCTCTGCAGGAGCTGAGGGTTTGTGGGGTCGTTTGCAAGCAGGTCTTTCAGAAAATCTAAACAAACAGTGGTACAACAGAAGGACACAGACACCACCCATGACTGTAAAGGAGAACTGCCAAATTCACTCATCCATCCGTTCATCCATCCATTTAGTCAACCAGCTTTCCTGAAGTCCATCCAACCTTTCAGATGTATTTCCACCCAGACTGCTGCCTTTCTTCACCAAAGTCAGAGTGTCCCCAACAGGGCTGATGGACAACTAAGGGAAATGACTGGGTCCATCACCACTGATCAGAATGTTGTAGGTTCTCATTTACTTTGTAGGAAGTTGTGGTAGGTGTTTTCCGATTTAGTGCCTGAAAATATCTGATGCTGGACTTATCATAACTGGAGGTGAACTTGACCGGCAGGAAGGAAGACTTTAAGCCCACTAACTTCTGGCCCCAGTGAGACGCAACATGAGAGAAACTGTGAAATTATTCATACTAACAAATTGTGATGCTAAGCTGTGGGGTTTTTTTTCAGGATGCGTAAAGGAATGGAAAATAAATGTGTGTTTAAAAGGATATATTAAAATACATACTGTACATAGATGTAAAAAATTACTAAATAAAAGGAAGAAAAACTAAATCTGAAAAGGTTTCACTATTATTGAGATTTTTGGGAACTTTTAAATAATTTAAATCACAGCTGATGTCGCTTTGTATCAGAAAGGTCTACTCAAACCTTTCCTTATTGAAAAAGGGATTTTGAAAGACAGGTGTCCTGAACTAGAAAAGTGGTAGACAAGGTGTTTTCATTCCTAAACAGTAAAACCCAATACATTCACCAATACCCTCAAATAAAAGCTTAATTTAACCTCATAGTAATATTTGATTACATACTATTATCTAATTACACCAAAAGTCACAGCTTGTGAAGTATAGAGCCAAATAAAGACAAATAAACAACATGTCAAATAAAAGAGAAACGCCCTGTAGGTCTACTCCAATGAAATCTGGTGAATATCCTGACAGATACTTCCTTTATATTAATTTGTACAATTGTGATGATTAAGCATTCTCAACATGTAATTAATTTCACCTCCTAAACATGTAACTCAGCGATTAAAACTGTCTGGGAGTTTTCAGCAGCTTCTGAGAACTCCCAGTTACCCTTCACACTCTACCCCAGTTCTCTGCCAAAGGCACTACTTCTCTGCCATGGAAACATCAGCATGACAATGAATACAAACATAAAGGAAAGCTTGAAGTATTACATTACTTTGAGGCAATGGCAAATATTCTACAGTTGAGATGAGGAAAGTAAAAAAAAAAGGGAAAAGTCATTTTGATCGATTTCTCACTGGCGTGGACAATATTGGAGTGGTGATAGGTATGATGTGAAATTATTGGTTGTAGGTGTAGTAGTAGTAGTAGCAGTAGTAGTAGTAGCTTAATCATAGAACCCAGTACCAAATATCACATGTTTAGTAACTGTGGTAGATACAGCACAACTACAAGAACAGGATCACGTGTCTTACTCAAACTGGTGTGCTTTCTATAGGCAGATATTGGGTTTGCACATTTTGAACATGCTCAAAGTTCAATAACCTGATGCCTTGTTTGAGCAGAATAAATACAAGAATGCAAGAGAGAAAAAATGCAATGCCTGTGTGTGTATTTGATTCTGTGTATGATTCTGTGTGTGTGAGTGATTGTGTGTATGATTCTGTGTGTGTGTGTGTGTGTGTGTGTGAGTGATTGTGTGATTCTGGGTGAGTGAGGGAACAACGTAGGCCATGGCTTTAATACTTTTTTAACAGTTCTCTGCCCTCAGCTTGGGCAGCTATATAAACACGTGGACACTGAGCACCTCAGCATTGTGGTTCAGCCCAAAGTTCACAGAGCCAACATGCAGGCGGACTTCAATGGCACCTGGGAGTTGGTGAGCAATGACAACTTTGAGGGGTACATGAAGGCACTAAGTAAGACTTTGTTCATCTATATGGATCTCTGCAGTATCATTTATATACCGTGTAACTAATGTATAGTAGTTATAAAACTGTAAGTGCATTGTTTGCTCTGAACATTTCTGAAATTCTATTACCGTTTTATATAGATGGTAATGCAATTGTTCATAAAATAGAGAAATAAATAGATTATGTCATCTAAAAATAATAGGGGTAATTGTATTGGCACACCATAAGATTCCTCCCACAAATATAATAAAATATGTAATGGGATCCCATATTGCTACCATTCTGTGACTACAAAAAGCTTGTGCTCCACGAAACTGTTTGTTTTGATTGTGTTTAAGATGCATTTCTTCCCAATGGAAATATATTGTTAAATAATGTAATTGCCATTTTGGAGTCACTTTTAGTATAAATGGCAGTACTTTTCAACACTTTTCTGTTCATATACATTTCATATAGATATTTTTAAGATTACTAATGCTACCATCTCCACTTCAATAAGAAACAAAAATAATTAATACATTTTGTATTTGAAATTGTTAACTAAAATAGTGTATTTACATTGATTTATGTGAAGGACTGACCTGACTAAGACAGCTAAGATGACTGACTGGTGGTTTCAAGCACTCTCAATGGACAGTAGCATAATCAACTGACATCAGCAAAATATGTAATATGTACAGTGGTGCAATATTTCGTCCTGGTATGTTGCTTTAGCCTACATTTTACATAGAGCTGAACATTTATGAACCTAATTTATAAAGTTTTGCAGCTCTAGACACATTCTGCCTTTTTATTTACATGTATAATATTCTTATGTTACATGTCATTTATATTAAACTGTTCACCACAGACATCGACTTTGCTACACGTAAAATCGCAGTGCATCTGGCCCAGACCAAAGTGATCATTCAGGATGGAGACAAATTTGAAATCAACACTTATAGCACCTTCAGAAACTATGAGCTGATGTTCACTTTGGGTGTGGAGTTTGAGGAGCACACGAAAGGACTGGACAACAGGGTGGTCAAGGTAGGACAAGAGGCCTTTTTTGGATGCTTTTACATTTCACCTGTTCTCGGATGTGTGTTATCGCCGGACTGATCTAACTTTTTGCTGGAACAGGTGTTAGCGAGGACTCTCTACAATGTCATGCCCAGTCTCAAAAGTGTTTACTTTAAAGAATAATCAAAGGGAAAATATTTATAATACACCTAAAAGTGATATGTCTAGTTAACTTACCGGTGTCATTTTAACATGATTACCGTTTCCTACTTGATTAATTAAGCGATTATTGTCCCTCCTCAGGCCTCAGATGAAAGCATTTTCCGTTTTGTGTTGGAAGCATGCCTTCATTAATTGTCGGCAATAATCATGTAGATTTGTGACTTAATCTTGACAGGCTCTTGTGCTTTGGGAGGGGGCAAAACTAGTGTGTACCCAGAAGGGGGAAAAGGCCAACCGCGGATGGAAGCACTGGATTGACGGAGACAAACTGTACCTGGTGGGTGCAATTATAGATAACAGAACACTAGATAGGCTGATGTAATAGAGCCCCTATACATCCGAATGAAGCAACTATAAGTCCTATCTATGCTAACTATAAGGCGTAGCGTGGTGACGCCGGGCGGGGATGCCAGCTGTTGTAAAGAAATGTTACGTTAGATTTCTTCTCTTCTCCCAGGAGCTGAAGTGCGAGGACAACGTCTGCGTGCAGGTCTTCAAGAGAAAACAATAGGAGCCTCATCTGTATATGCTTTACTGGATTATATTAATTCCCTATTTCATACCATGTTTCCATATTAAACGATTGTTGCCATTTAAACCTGTCATATTGTTGCAAACTCATAACACAACAACCTCCGAATAAAGAATTGATTATTGTACTTTCATCTAACGATTGGGATTTGATTTAATTTTTTTTATGTATTTTTATTCAGATTTTTTTAATGCTACTTTTACAATGAAAATAGAATTCCAGTAATTGTATAGTGTAGACTATCGCTGAAGGAACATGGGTGACATGGGATCTAGCAAACTCATAATTTACATTTGGATATTGTTCCAGACCAGCGGAAAACTGCACCGTAAAGCCATAAATTGTATGAGTCGAAGACGAGCACAAGGTGTAGTGGAGCTCACTCTGTCTATCGCCTCAGCCCACCACTCCAGTGTTAATGAAACACACAACTCCCGCTGCCAATCAGACTTAATTTTAGCAGTGGAGTGTTTGTCCAACAACACAATGCACAGATTGACCTGGCTGAGAAAGTATTGCTTTTTACCGAGGTAATAGCGGAAACCATCCCAGGATTAGCTAGGCGGTGGGGCAGGCAAGACAGAAAATTGGAAGGACACACAATGCCCCATTTGAAGGTAACGGAAAAGGTGAGATAGCGATAAAGAGTATTTAGGGGCCTGGGTTGGGAAAACTAGGGGGAAAAATCAATGTACATTAAAGTCTTGGAAGGTCTTAATAAATTGTCTTGTCCATTGGGAGAAAGCATAATATATTAGGAAAGAGATGGAATAAATTACTTTTATCAATAAGACCCATAGAGGATGAAAATTAAAAATGCAGTCGAAAGTCGTACCAGGTGGTAAGTACTACCGATTTTGTTAGTCAGAGCATGCAAAGATACATACACGTACTACAAGTGCGCCACCTACTGCCCTGTCTCCCTCGTAGCCTCGTGACATCATATCTGCAACTCGGTTATCGATGATACGAAGCTCTTCTGCTTTCATTTCACAATGCAGCTCTGCCATTTGTCAATAACGATGGCAAAAAGCAAAACGTGTAGTTGCAGCCAAAAATAAGTGAAATAAAACTGACATACACAGTTTGACTTCACTCAACTTAAAACTACGCTGAGATGTTTGTTTTTTTAGTCTTGTCCTTACAGGGGTTTTTGCCATACGTAGGCTAATATGCGACCCTGTTATGGATATAAACGCGTCTGTTATGCTTTCTGCCCTGGACTGACAACAATCTTACAAAGACACCTACTCTCCCGGCCTTTTGGCCATAGCGATGTTTTTATCATAAAAAGTCTGAATATTCTTGTAAACTGCAGAAACAATAAAAAATGTAGAATTTCTTAAACATGTATATGTCGTACGTGTATGTACGGTACGCATATTATATGTTTTCAATAGTGTAACAACGTTCAGACAATCAAAGCACCATGTACAACAGGGAAAATATGCCACGACCAAAACGACCCTCCTAATGGCACGTCATCGTTTCCCATCGTACACACTTTCAGGAAGTTTAACGGGTTCCACGTCACTCGACAGTCCGTCCAGAGAAAAAGCTACACCGACTGGAACTATTCACAATTCCGTCACATTGAAAGATACAACTTGGGGATAAAACATGGTAAGATAAGGGCACAATGATACATAAATCTAGTCTGAATTGCAATATTTTGCATGCGACTAAACTGTCTGTGTAAAGCCGGTGCGGTGATGATTGAGAAAGACTAGCGATGCTAATTTCGCTAGCTAGCTAAACAAACTAGCTAGGCCTGTTTTGGGCTATCTATCTTACATGTTAGCCGCTTAGTTCTGTTCGTATTTGTCTACGCCATTTTTAACCAATTATTAATTAGGAAGACAACTTAGAAACACCAACTAACTACTGTAACGACTATAACACTACTAGTTAATATTACAAAGATCATGCGAAGTTCGGTAGGTAGCTACTGTAACTGTACAGGTTAGCCAGCGGTTCTTCACGTTAAGAATGATCGTCTTGTCCTTGGAGTATTTAAAAAGATACCAATCGGAGCAAAGCAGTTAGATAACCTACTAGCAATTATTTGTACGTTTTCTAAGTTCTGCGTGCGAATACGTTTTTTATGGTATGCTACTTTGCCCAGCTAACTATTGCATGTGATAATTACGTTGTATTGATCGTGTGTATTAGAAAATGTAATAACTATCAGTGGAAATATTGCTTAACGTTAACTTAGTTGGCAAAGCAAACTGTCTACAATCAGATAAATACGTTGCTCACTGCTGTGTTAAGTAATTGCTATTGACCAAACACCATGTAATCTGTCTCGCAGCCTCTCAGGCTGGACATCAAACGGAAGCTGACTGCCCGGTCGGATCGCGTGAAGAGCGTGGACCTTCACCCGACCGAGCCGTGGATGCTGGCCAGTCTATACAATGGTAGTGTCTGCGTCTGGAACCACGAAACACAGGTAGACACGCACACATACACACCGTTTCTGTTTAGTATTGATTACCATGTAGATAGCCTAAACAGTTCTGAAATTGAACTTGTTGTATACAATGACAATGTCAGATTTGTGTATGTGAACATCTCCTTTTAAGACCTTGGTGAAGACTTTTGAGGTGTGTGACCTCCCAGTGAGAGCTTCAAAGTTTGTAGCCAGGAAGAACTGGGTCATAACCGGAGCGGTGAGTGATACTATTTGAAATTCTGGAAAAAGTTGTGATGATAAAAAAAGTTAGACCTTCTGATAGATGCTCTGTGTTATCAGCCACAACTGTCACAAATGTAGACTAGAATAGATACTGCTTGTTTTGTTTTTATAGTGTGGACCTAAACAGTGAACTGTAACCTTTCTTAGAGGGAAGCTCACTAGACTTACCTCACACCCCATTGGAGATTCATTAGGGGATGGTCTCTTGTCTTAACCTGTCACGTTCAAGGAGATTCTGGCAGTCTAGTTACCTACAAATATTTTTGTTTGCTGTATATCATATTTTATTTTTTTTTTTAAGGGATATTTTAGTCTACAGTGCCTACAGCAGTACATGTATTGTATCACTTACGCATTGGGTGCTATGTTACCAAGGAAGGGAAGCACTTGGTTCTTTAACACTAGCTACCTGTGCGCATAAATTGCTCTGCTGGCATGGTCATATGTCTTTCTCACCTGTCACTGTAGGACGACATGCAGATTCGTGTGTTCAACTACAACACACTGGAGAGGGTCCACATGTTTGAGGCCCACTCTGACTACATCCGCTGTATCGCCGTCCATCCTACCCAGCCCTACATTCTCACCAGCAGCGGTAGGCCCGCCGCCAGCTGATCTCTCACCAGTCCTACTTTTCCATACGCATGTGTCAAATGCCCTCAGACTAAGTTGCCACCATGAGCGTGCTACTAACTCACTGTGTGTCTGCATCCAGACGACATGCTGATCAAACTGTGGGACTGGGAGAAGAAGTGGTCTTGCAGTCAGGTGTTCGAAGGCCACACCCACTACGTCATGCAGATAGTCATCAACCCTAAAGACAACAACCAGTTTGCCAGCGCCTCTCTGGACAGAACCATCAAGGTAACAGCCGAATGTGTGTCTGGGTTTGTGATGTCATGTCTGTGAATGTAGCGAGTGGTTGACTGACAGGTCGTCTGTCCTATAACATGTCTGTGAATGTAGCGAGTGGTTGACTGACAGGTCGTCTGTCCTATAACATGTCTGTGAATGTAGCGAGTGGTTGACTGGCACATCATCTGTCCCATAACATGTCTGTGAATGTAGCGAGTGGTTGACTGGCACATCCTCTGTCCCATAACTTATCTGAGAATGTAGCGAGTGGTTGACTGGCACATCCTCTGTCCCATAACATGTCTGTGAATGTAGCGAGTGGTTGACTGACAGGTCGTCTGTCCTATAACATGTCTGTGAATGTAGCGAGTGGTTGACTGGCACATCGTCTGTCCCATAACATGTCTGTGAATGTAGCGAGTGGTTGACTGGCACCTCGTCTGTACCATAACATGTCTGTGAATGTAGGGAGTGGTTGACTGACAGGTCGTCTGTCCCATAACATGTCTGTGAATGTAGCGAGTGGTTGACTGGCACATCCCCTGTCCCATAACATGTCTGTGAATGTAGCGAGTGGTTGACTGGCACATCCTCTGTCCCATAACTTATCTGAGAATGTAGCGAGTGGTTGACTGGCACATCCTCTGTCCCATAACATGTCTGTGAATGTAGCGAGTGGTTGACTGACAGGTCGTCTGTCCCATAACATGTCTGTGAATGTAGCGAGGGGTTGACTGACAGGTTGACCTGACTTATCACAGGTGTGGCAGCTGGGCTCCTCCTCGCCTAACTTTACTCTGGAGGGCCACGAGAAAGGAGTCAACTGCATCGACTATTACAGTGGAGGGGACAAGCCCTACCTCATCTCAGGAGCCGACGACCGCCTGGTCAAGATCTGGGACTACCAGGTAACACGGCGGTGTGATGAAACCTCCTGGCCCTAACAAGCAGTGACAGCCATCCTCTGCAGATGTTGATGTATGTGTAGCTAGGCATGGCTGAATGCTGTGTAAGTCTGTCTGAAATGAATGCAGATACATTGAAAAAGCAGGCCTTTCACTGCTACTTTACTGAGGCTGAACGTTGTCCTGTCCCAGGAGTGATTCGTCTGCAGTAGATGATCTCACTCTCTCTCCCCCCTCTCCAGAATAAGACGTGTGTGCAGACCTTAGAGGGACACGCCCAGAATGTGTCATGTGTCAGCTTTCACCCAGAGCTGCCTATCATCATCACAGGGTCAGAGGACGGTGAGGAACTGATAGACCTACATGTCAGTCATAAGGCCACCAGAATGCCTGACCTTATTCACACTACATCAGATTCTGATCCTCTGAAGGTTCTGTTCTGGCCCTATTTAGACACTACATCAGATTCTGATCCTCTGAAGGTTCTGTTCTGGCCCTATTTAGACACTACATCAGATTCTGATCCTCTGAAGGTTCTGTTCTGGCCCTATTTAGACACTACATCAGATTCTGATCCTCTGAAGGTTCTGTTCTGGCCCTATTTAGACACTACATCAGATTCTGATCCTCTGAAGGTTCTGTTCTGGCCCTATTTAGACACTACATCAGATTCTGATCCTCTGAAGGTTCTGTTCTGGCCCTATTTAGACACTACATCAGATTCTGATCCAGTGGAAGGTTCTGTTCTGGCCCTATTTAGACACTACATCAGATTCTGATCCTCTGATGGGTCTGTTGCTGTTGTTGGGCATGCTGAGGGCTGCGTGTTCACACCAATGTATACCATTATGTTTCATGTTTTCACATGAATGTACAGTTTATATAGTCACACAAAAACATGCTCTTGGACACACACACACACACACAGGGTTCTGAAAATGAAAGGAGGACGCGTGTTTCCACAGGCACTGTGCGTATCTGGCACTCCAGTACATATCGCCTGGAGAGCACGTTGAACTACGGCATGGAGCGTGTCTGGTGTGTGTGTGGCCTGAGGGGGTCCAACAATGTCGCCCTGGGTTACGATGAAGGCAGTATCATCATCAAGGTGTGGAACACAAACCTCCATTGGAATGTTTTTGTGCATGACCTTCATTCTGAAATGGCCCCGTTTGCGTGCATCGCAAACGTAGCCTTTAAAAGTACCTTTCTTTGTTGAAACTGCTTTCGGCGCCTTCACTGAAAGCCTCTCGTCTGTCCCCCCGTGCGCTGCAGCTGGGCCGTGAGGAGCCGGCCATGTCCATGGACACCAACGGAAAGATCATCTGGGCCAAGCATTCGGAAGTGCAGCAGGCCAACCTGAAGGCCATGGGCGACACAGAGATCAAAGACGGAGAAAGGCTTCCGCTGGCCGTCAAGGACATGGGCAGCTGTGAGATCTACCCCCAGACCATCCAGCATAACCCAAATGGGCGGTCAGTCTGCCCTGCCCCTTTTCAGTCATTAAGTGAACCTTTCATGTGTCTCGCACTGACGCGTTACTGTTTTTGCGCGTCACACGTTCAAAGGCAAAGTAGTCTTCAGATGTTATAAATACATCCTTAGGAATAAACTTGTCTTCCTCCGGACAAGCTTTTAGTCTGCTGAAAATATGTACGTTTTCTGTGGCCCCTCTTGAATCTGTGTGTGTGTTTGTTGTCAGGTTTGTGGTGGTGTGTGGAGACGGCGAATACATCATCTACACCGCTATGGCACTGAGGAACAAGAGCTTCGGCTCTGCGCAGGAGTTTGTCTGGGCCCACGACTCCTCAGAGTAAGTCAGCTCGCCTCAAATGTTAATTCACCGAAAGGTTCTATATCGTAATATTAACTATTCAAAGGTGTTACGTCATGATGGATGATTCCTGTCTATCACTCACCATTGTCCATGATTTGTTTCTTCACAGATATGCCATTAGGGAAAGCAACAGTGTGGTCAAAATCTTTAAGAACTTCAAGGAGAAGAAGTCTTTCAAGCCAGACTTTGGTGCTGAAGGTAAATGGAGTTGGTCATACTGTGGGAACGTAGTTATGGCAGTTTTTGTGGAACATGGCAGGCAGCTGAACTTCATGCCTCACACATTTTAGTTTTGCCTCTAATTGGACAACTCAGTTAATTTCTGTAAAAAAGAGAGGCCTTCGTCTTCTTGTCATTGCTTAATACGTTCCTGGTGTCAATGCATTCCTACAGGTATCTATGGAGGTTTCTTGCTGGGTGTCAGGTCGGTGAATGGTCTGGCCTTCTATGACTGGGAGAATACAGAGTTGATCCGCCGAATCGAGATCCAGCCCAAACACGTGGGTACTGCTGTTCAGAACATCTACCAGAATGTGTTCTGGAGCAACCGGCCATTTGCATGTGTCTTTGACCGTTGAGGATTGATTGTCCACCCAGTCATTTGTTGATGGAGATGTTCACACGACAGTTTCCATTTCAATGCCATGATGAAATCTATAGTTGTAGCATAGGAGAAACACTTCTTCCTCTGTCTGTAAATCCTCTGTTAAGAGATAAACGCTATGTCTTCCTCTGTCTGTAAATCCTCTGTTCAGAAACGCTATGTCTTCGTCTGTCTGTAAATCTTCTGGTCAGAGGTAAACGCTATGTCTTCGGCTGTCTGTAAATCTTCTGGTCAGAGATCGACATTGCGTCTTTATCCGTCTGTAGATCTTCTGGTCAGACTCGGGTGAGTTGGTGTGTATTGCCACAGAGGAATCCTTCTTCATCCTGCGATACCTGTCGGAGAAAGTCGCAGCCTCCCAAGAGAACAATGAGGGTGTGACGGAGGATGGCATCGAAGACGCCTTTGAGGTGTGTGTTTAACCGGCTGGTACTCTGCTACCATACAGGCCAAGCTTATGGGTGAGACCGAACCTAGCAGAGGTCCCTAGACAACATGGCACCATTCCTCGTCCTCAGTCTGTCAGCCATTTTGTCTTGGTCCCTCAGGTCCAAGGGGAGATCCAGGAGGTGGTGAAGACGGGTCTCTGGGTGGGAGACTGCTTCATCTACACCAGCTCCGTCAACAGACTCAACTACTTTGTGGGCGGAGAGATCGTAACAATCGCTCACTTGGACAGGTATTTATTTGGGGGGGGGGGGGGCAAATCTGGTGTGCTTTTCTTACTATTGAATATGACTTGGGTGTAAGATATTCTCACTGAAGTCAGTACTAGAGGGGCTGTTTCCTTGAGTCTGACTCGTTGAGTTTTCCAGTTACTGATAAGGCCCAGTCCTAGACTAGACGAATCATCCTACTAAAAATATCTTCCTCCGTTTAGCACGCTTTTCAGTCTCTAACCAGGTAAAACCCTTGGCCAAAACCTCCATCTTCAAGTGTTTCCTTTTTTAAATCCCTGAAATCTCCCCGGGTCGGTGCTGTGAATCAGCATGGGTTCTCAGTGAATTCACCTGGTGAAATAACGGTAAATAACCAGTCTGTCGGTCTGTTTCCGTCCGCAGGACCATGTACTTGCTGGGCTACATCCCCAAGGACGACCGCCTGTACCTGGGCGACAAGGAGCTCAACATAGTCAGCTACTCCCTGCTGGTGTCCGTGCTGGAGTACCAGACGGCTGTGATGCGCCGGGACTTCGGCATGGCCGACAAAGTGCTGCCCACCATCCCCAAGGAGCAGAGGACACGTGTGGCCCACTTCCTGGAGAAACAGGTCAGAAACCTCTGGGGTGGTGGCCTCAGGGCCTTCTGTCGGCAGGCTACAGCACGTTAGCAATTCTGCATTATTTATTTCCTCATGGTGGCTGTGTTGAAAGAACTGACTCTGTGCAGCGTCTTAATGTGTTGACTGGCATGTCCTTGTTGACGGTGCAGGGCTTCAAGCAGCAGGCTCTGGCCGTGTCATCTGACTCGGAGCACAGGTTTGAGCTGGCCCTGCAGCTGGGGGAGCTAAAGATCGCCTATCAGCTGGCCGTGGAGGCAGAGGTGAGACCCGCGTTACCAGGCTATAAGGAGGCATGACTGTGAGAGTTCAAACGCCAATACGCTCAGTCAGTTATTTAGCACTGAAGACTGTAGTGCCTTACGGTTTAAAATCTAGTCAGTCATCCTCTGAATGGAAGATGTACTCAATCAAATGGTTAAACTAGTTTACCCAGGCGCCTCGTCACTAAACAACGATTACCGTAACCTGATACGAGGATTCAACTCGGTGAGCTCTCGTGTTGACGGTGGAACGTGTGTGTGTATATAAAACGGCATAACATCAGAACATCACTGTTGTCTCGGCCGCCAGTCGGAGCAGAAGTGGAAGCAGCTGGCTGAGCTGGCCATCAGCAAGTGTCAGTTCAGCCTGGCCCAGGAGTGCCTCCACCACGCCCAGGACTACGGCGGGCTGCTGCTGCTCGCCACCGCCTCGGGCAACGCCGCTATGGTCGGCAAGCTGGCCGAGGGCGCGGAGCGGGACGGCAAGAACAACGTGGCCTTCATGACCTACTTCCTGCAGGGGAAGTGAGTAAGGGGGCGGGATGGGGAGGGGGTGGGGTTCCAATCGGTGGGCTCGGGACCGGCTCCCTTTGTGTGAACTTGAAAACGAACAGCCCAACATCTGTCATTGGTTGGACGTTATTGAAGGAAGTTGCATGGCTGGCTATTGCTCTGGTGGAATCGTGCCTTCTTATTGTAGCGGTCATTAATCTGCTGTTGGATTCCTATGATCTACTTGTACATATGGAGTTAATACCTGTGTTTTGGACTTTTCTCTGACTCTAGTCTTCTGTCGGTCGGTCTCTGTTTTCTGGTCTTCTCTGTCTGTCCGTCTACAGACTGGATCACTGTTTGGAGCTGCTGATTCGGACCAACCGGCTTCCAGAGGCGGCCTTCCTGGCCCGCACCTACCTGCCCAGCCAGGTGTCTCGGGTGGTGAAGCTGTGGAGGGAGAGCCTGGCCAAGGTCAACCAGAAGGCAGCCGAGTCGCTGGCCGACCCCACGGAGTACGAGAACCTGTTCCCCGGGCTAAGGGAGGCATTTGTCGCCGAGCAGTTCCTGCGGGAAACCTGCCTGGGGAGCTCACGGCCAGCCACCGACTACCCTCTGATCACAGTGAGTGGCTGAGGTTGCCCCTCGCCGGGCATAGAAATTCCGGCTTTAAAGTCTCTAAATGGAATGCTACGGCTGTGGACGTGAATGGATTTATGCTAGTTGTATGTTCTGAATTAGGGTGGGAAAGGTTGTTTCCTTGCAAAGGAATAAAATAATTGTAAACCTGAGCACGACAGCAGCTATGAATGTGTAAACACCGGAGGGGTCCGGCTCCACTGTGTCGTCCGGTCCATCTCTCTCTCTCTTTGCTCGCTGATGCACAACACCCCGTCTGGTCTCTTCTCCCCACCCAGCCCAATGAAGAACGGAGTATACTGGAAGAGGCCGCCGGCTACCAACCCAAAGGGGCTCCCTTGTCACACGCTGCGCCCGTGCTGGTGAGTCAGACTCTTTGGCCCGTCCTCCACCCACAGAGGATGTGGCGGCTGGCTTAACGGTTTGGTCGTTCTAGATCCACTCCGTCGATAGGTTTCTGATACCACACACCTGGCAAATAGAAAGCACAGTTACTCACTTATAGAAGCCCTCACACAAATTGCTGACGCAAAAAATCAATCAATCACAAAATAGTCCCAATCATGGCGTGTGTTCCTGCTTGTGAAGTGTCATGTCTGTGCCTTGTCTACCGGCAGGCTGAAGACGGCAGAGAGGAGGAGGCGGCGGCGGCTTCAGGCATCACAGCAACATTGTTGGCGCCCGTGGCCGTGTCCGTAACCCCAAAAATGCCCGAACCTGAGGTGGAGGAAGAGGAGGACGAGGACGAGAGCCCTGGCTCATCTAAGGCACAGAAGGACAAGGTAAGCGACCGGCGCCTCTGGGGGAGGCACAACAGAAGGACAAATGATGTACTGTGGCCGGGGACAGATCTAGATGAGTGTGTTGTAAGCCATGTGTCTACTCCCCCAGGTCTTGGATGATCTCGAAGACGACCTGGACAACATGGAGCTGGACGACATCGACACCACAGACGTCAACCTGGACGACGACTTCTTAGATGACTGAGGCCCCCCTATAATTCACACTATGGATTTATTTAAGAGACCAAACCCCCTTTTTGTATTTGTACTCAACATGTCCTGTTAGCCCTGCAGTGTTTGGAAGGAGTAGGTTATCATGATTACCAGATAATGGAAAGACAGCGATTTAGTCTTTTTATGCTTTTTTTTTTTTTTTTAAACTTCATCCAGGAACTTGACTTCACTAACTGTCTGGGTATTGATCTATACATTTACTAATATGTGTAAAATGGCAGATCACTTATCATTCATTCAAATAAATTACAATTGCTGAACATGTATGTCCAACACTGACTGTATTTATTAGATGCTAGTTTTTTAACTGAATTTTGAAATGTTTCCCATGAGCACTGTGTTCTGTTTTCAGAAGTCTTTATTTACATGGAAAATATGTAGTCCTTATCAATGATGCAGCGCCCCTCCTGGGCTTTCAGTGTAATTTTGTAAATGGCAGATATCTGGGAAAAACCCTCATTGATGCAAATTTTGTCAAAAGCGAACCAGGGTTCCTGAGGTTTACAGGTGCTGGTCATAAAATTTGAATATCATCAAAAAGTTGATTTATTTCAGTAATTCCATTCAAAAAGTGAAACTTGTATATTATTCATTCATTACACACAGACTGATATATTTCAAATGTTTATTTATTTTAATTGCGATGATTATAACTGACAACGAATGAAAATCCCAAATTAAGTATCTCAGAAAATTAGAATATTACTTAAGACCAATAAAAAAAATTTTTTTTTTAATGTTGGCCAACTGAAAAATATGAACATGAAAAGTATGAGCATGTACAGCACTCAATACTTAGTTGGGGCTCCTTTTGCCTGAATTACTGCAGCAATGCGGCGTGGCATGGAGTCGATCAGGCGTGGCACTGCTCAGGTGTTATGAGAGCCCAGGTTGCTCTGATAGTGGCCTTCAGCTCTTCTGCATTGTTGGGTCTGGCGATACGCATCTTCCTCTTCACAATGCCCCACAGATTTTCTATAGGGTTAAGGTAAGGCAAGTTTGCTGGCCAATTAAGAACAGGGATACCATGGTCCTTAAACCCAGGTACTGGTATCTTTGGCACTGTGTGCAGGTGCCAAGTCCTGTTGGAAAATGAAATCTGCATCTCAAGTTGTACAGCAGCAGGAAGCATGAAGTGCTCTAAAACTTCCTGGTAGACGGCTGCGTTGACCTTGGACCTCAGAAAACACAGTGGACCAACACCAGCAGATGACATGGCAACCCAAACCATCACTGACTGTGGAAACTTTACACTGGACTTCAAGCAACATGGATTCTGTGCCTCTCCTCTCTTCCTCTAGACTCTGGGACCTTTATTTCCAAAGGAAATGCAAAATTTACTTTCATCAGAGAACATAACTCAGCAGCAGTCCAGTCCTTTTTGTCTATAGCCCAGGCAAGACACTTCTGACTCTGTGTCTTGTTCAAGAGTGGCTTGACACAAAGAATGCGACAGCTGAAACCCATGTCTTGCATACGTCTGTGCGTGGTGGTTCTTGAAGCACTGACTCCAGCTGCAGTCCACTCTTTGTGAATCTCCCCCACATTTTTGAATGGGTTTTGTCACAATCCTCTCCAGGGTGCGGTTATCCCTATTACTTGTACACTTTTCTCTACCACATCTTTTCCTTCCCTTCGCCTCTCTATTAATGTGCTTGGACACACCTCTTTAGCTGTGACCTTTTGTGTCTTGCCCTCCTTGTGCAAGGTGTCAATGGTCGTCTTCCCCATGATTGTGTTGCCTACAGAACTAGACTGAGAGACCATTTAAAGGCCTTTGCAGGTGTTTTGGGTTAATTAGCTGATTAGAGTGTGGCACCAGGTGTCTTCAATATTGAACCTTTTCACAATATTCACATTTTCTGAGATACTGAATTTGGGTTTTTCATTAGTTGTCAGTTATAATCATCAAAATTAAAAGAAACACTTGAAATATATCAGTCTGTGTGGAATGAATGTATGCATTATACAAGTTTCACTTTTTGAATGGAATTACTGAAATAAATCCACTATTTGATGATATTCAAATTTTATGACCAGCACCTGTATATATAATCTTGTATGGGTTAGCTAAACTGATCCCGGAGCAATGTAGGAAAATGTCATCAAACAGATCAAGCGTTCTAAATTCTACACTTTTACGTCATTTTTAAGTCAGAGCTGCATAAGCATTATTCTGGTGCCGAGGTGTAAAAAGTAGAAGTACGCCCTCTACAACAACACTTTACAGTCTTTGAGTTCTGTTTCCCTGAGTTCTGTTTCCATGCCCTGGAAGGCCGGCTAGCCTGTCAGAAGGTCCTGGTGGTCCTCACTGAGAGAAGACTCTGAAACTAACCAGAACTGGTCCCATGGCTAAGTGATTGGTGAGTCTTGTGGAAATAACTCAATGGGAAAGGTACAGATACTGTAGATTATTTTTTGCAAGTAAAGCTTTATTCAAGATTTATAAACCTGGAGCAGATAACACAGCGGAGTCAGGTCAAGAGCTCTCCGTTGAAGTTTGAGCTCAGGCCTATATACATCTACAGTCAAATTCCTCATATGTGTACAAATACCTGGCAAATAAAGCTGATTCTGATTTAGTACAGCCAGGGATGCTGCCAGGAATTTTGGGCCCCATGACAAAAAAATCGAATTGGGCCCCCTCTTCGCAGCTGTTACCTATTTTTTGGGGCCCCAGTCAGTCATGGGCCCTTGGAATTATCCTAACTTCTCCCCCTTATACGGGGCCCCTGAGTACAGCCCACTGTGTCCCCCTCCCATGCGTGGTTCGTCTACATGTCCCAATTTGGGCCTACCAAGATGTCAACGGCGCTTGAGAAGTGAAGCAGTAGTTTCAATCCGCGAAGGAACAGACCAAACACTGTATTCAGCCTAGTTAGACTCTGATTAATCACTAATAAACTTCACTAATAAAATAAGCCATAGTCAGCAGAGAGCTTCCACAGCATCAGAGGGATCTCATTGTTGAAATATATCAGTCAGGAGAAGGTTACAAAATAATTTCCAAAGCATTAGATATACCATGGAACACAGTGAAGACAGTCATCAACAAGTGGAGAAAATATGGCACAACAGAGACACAACTGGACGTCCCTCCAAAATTGATGAAAAGACAGGGAGGCTTCCAAGAGGCCTACATCAACATTAAAGGAACTGCAGGAATTTCTGGCAAATACTGACTGTGTGTTACATGTGACAACAATCTCCCGTATTCTTCATATGAATGGGCTATGGGGTAGGGTGGCAAGACGGAAGCCTTTTCTTACAAAGAAAAAAATCCAAGCCAGGCTGAAGTTTGCAAAAACAAACATTAAGTCCCACAAAAGAACATGGGAAAATGTGTTATGGTTTGATGAAACCAAAGTTGAACTTTTTGCCATAATTCCAAAAGGTATGTTTGGCGCAAAAACAACACTGCACATCACCCTAAGAACACCATACCCACAGTGAAGCATGGTATTGCTTTGGGGCAGCATCATGCTTTGGGGCTGTTTTTCTTCAGCTGGAACCGGGGCCTTTGTCAGGGTGGAGGGAATTAAGAACAGTTCCAAATGTTGGCACAAAATCTTCAGGCGTCTGTTAGAAAGCGGAAATGAAGAGGAAGTTCACCTTTCAGCATGACAACGACCCAAAGCTCACATCCAAATCCACAAAAGCATGACCTCACCAGAAGCAGATTAACGTTTTGGAATGGCCCAGCCAGAGCCCAGACCTAAATCCAATTGCCAAACAACTGGGAAATGCAATCTTATAAAATTTTGCTAATTACCAGAAGAACTACTGGTCTCACTGTTGTTTACAAAACTTTTATTGGAGCAATATATGTATGTTTTTGTATTGTAATATCAGAAAATGGCAATAAAATATCTGAAAATGTAATTAATAGTGGAATGAATGGGTTTTTCTTCAGTCATTCTGTGACTCACTTGGATACACATGGAGTTTTGTTTATTACGAGGACTGGAGGAAATGGTGTCCTTAACTTGATTAAGGTAAATGGATAAAGATTGTTTTAAACATTGTATTTTGATACAATATCATTATTCACATAAACATTATAGCTTAACAAACTAGACATATCATTGGCGCCCTTTAAACATGAGGAGAATGGAATATAAAATAATTCATTTTAATGAATAGGTATGATGTTACAGTAATTTCCATAGTTGTTGAATACCTAATAATTTGTATTATAAAATCAATAGCACAGTTTCCAAAATAAAACATTTGTTTAAATTAGATTTTCTATTGCATACGCCAATTTTGACCTTTCCCATCTTAGGTTCTGCTCGGTCCTGCCCCTGTCTTTACTGGCCTCCCATTGGAAACGACAGCTTGTGGACTTTCTCCAGCTGTTTCGTGTTTTGCGTTCAAAGTGTTTGTTGTTACTCCATCCTGATTCAACCGTGTTAGTAAGGACATGGAACATGCTCGCTAAATCAGATATACGCAAGGTGTCACCATTTCCTGTCCTATGTCATGGTCTAAAATTCAACTGCTATCAATTAGAGTGCTACACCAAATCTCAAGCCAAGCAGACTAATGTTAGCTGTAAGCTAGCTGCACACATTTGGAAGCTTCTGTGAACTACATGAACACGATTGGAAAAGGTGTGGTGGTTATCTGTGTTCTATTCTGGTTATTATTTAGGGTTTATTTAAGTAAACATTTTGCATAGATCAAGGATGAAAATAGCTAAAAGGAGCTATCTAATTAGCTGCAAACCATAAGTGCGGTGTTGAGATCCATTTGTGGAAATGGCAACCATGTTTCAATCTTATAATTATTTTGTAGTGACATCTTTGTTTAATGTTGTGAAGTCGTTTCCTGACCAACTGTAGGGAAGAATTGGACCAGATTTTACTTGAGGCGGCTTTAAAGTGAAGGCATGATAGTAATGTCTCCAACTAAAATATGTACATACATTTCATAATGTGCTGCATCCCTGAAAATAACCTCTTTGGATCTAAAATAAACAGTTTTCAAAATATGACTCTTCCAAAAAAATGGTTTCTTGGCTCAACTTGCCCCCGATGAGGGGTAAGTTAAGCCACATCGGGGTAAATTGTGACACTGATTATTTTGAAGTAAAACTGATCATTTTCACCTCATATTGGGTAGTGCAGACAGATTATTTTCCCCATCATTCTCACTCAGGTCATCTTCATGAACTGTCATAGTCGTTCAGCGAAATGTTTATGTCACTTTCTTCTGAGCTACTGTAGACAACAGTGTTCTTCTTGGTTTTGATTTGTTTTGACCCTTTCAGAGCCAAAAAAATGTCACTCTTTTGTCTTTTTTCTTTCTTTTTCATTCTAGGTTTAATTGCTGTGGCTTTAGGGAAGGGATGTACATTTCCTGGGGACTTATACCACAAATGGCCAGGAGGACCAGTACCATCTTATGGACGAGTGTTCAGGATTCATTATCCTGTTTAATGGTTCAGGCAGAGTAGCAGGTGTCTCCTCTGGGGCTGGAACTGCTGATGAGCAAGTTCCAGACACACATGTAGCTTCAAGCTCTATGTTTTAGCTGATTCACAAAATGGCTACACCTGTGACTTTAATGTGTTCATGGGCGAAAGCCCTTCTGCTTCAGGAAAGGGAGAGAAGCATGATGCTGTAATGAACCCGTTGAAGGCTTGTTTTGGTCTCAGGGTACACCATTTACATTGGTAACTGTTTCACCAGCGCAACACTCTTCCGTGACATGTACCAAAAGCACTTTGCCGCATTGTGAAAGCCTGGATGGCTTCTCCGGCATCCTAGAGAACGGCACAGCACCTCACGTAGAGCGAGGGACCATACGCTGGTTTCACAACGGGGAGCTGGTCTTCCACCAAGTGGATGGACGCACGACCAGTCATCATGTGTAGCACCATCCATAAAGTCGTTGCAGAGGAGGAGGTTTAATGATGGGAACCGTGCTTGGATGGTTCAGCACAGTCTGTGCCCATCCCAGAACCTGTGAAGTCCTACCACACACACAGGGGGGATGTGGACCTGTCTAATTCCCTGGTCAGACAGTACAGTGTGGCCCAGAGAACCACCAAGTGGTACAAGACCTTCTACTACTTTGCGGATGTCGTCATTGTCAACAGCCACCTCATTTACAAGGACATGGGCATGCTAAACATCAATAAGCCGCTGACCCACAAGGAGTTCAGGGAGAAGTTGTGTCTGCAGCTTGCTGAGATTGAGTGGGAGGACTATATACTGCTTCAAGAGGACGTCCTTTCGCCTGAGGACAAGGCTAATGAAAACAAAAAGGAAAAAGTGACAGAAACGAGAAGAGGACAAACAGGCATTCTGTTGCCCTGTGTCAGTTATCAGTCAGCCAGCCATTACCAGGATGTGTCACCTGTGCTTTTCAAAGACCGACTGGATGTGTGAATCCTGCCAGCTGCCACTCTGTGATCTCAGAAAGAAAGTGTTTCAAAGACCTGTGGCATTTTCCAAGCAGAGAGATCCCACCTTGCTACTGTCTCATCTGAATTGTGTACTACATACCAGGCTAACTCTATCAAGGCTTTTAAATAAAAAAATATTAGCCAGCTGCAGTTAGTGTACTACGATGACAGATGTAGCTTCTCACACAGCGAGGATATCTGATTGAAGATGTAGCTTCTCACACAGGAGGATCTGATTTAACTGTTTACATAAAAGTTTTGGTGCAGTGGGGACAGACGTCCAACGTCTTTCTGTGCCATACTTGCTTCAAATTGTGACTACAGTCAAATACTTTTTGTGGCACTATTGAGTTTGGCAGGCAAGAATATGGTTTTATCCTATTTTGACTCTATGGTTGCAATAGGAGCACATTATAAATATAATTTATAAAATGAAATAAACATTTCAAAGCAATGATGGCTGAATTATTATCAGCCATAAAACGGTTTTCGTTTTGTAAGTGTGATGTCTCGACATCATTTGTAAACAAATGCACATGGAACACTGGGCACGCCTATCCATTCTTTTCTTTGGAACTGCGCAAGCTCAAAAATATCGTGGTGCCTTATGGGATTTCACTTTACTCGTCCTGGTTGCGTCGTTGTCTGCACGGGGTTGCATACTCTCTCCAATGGGCCACTGTAGGGTCTAATTTGCCTTTGAACTGTTGCTCTTTTTCGTTTCCTCAGCAATTGGGACTGTTTTGCAAATGGCGGAAGCCCGCGTGAACGTGCAAATGGAGGGTCGTGGGAACAGTGGAGTCAGGATGGGTTTATTTGGTATTGTGAACACTTTATCCCGAGCCTAATATCCAGGTCTTAAACTTCCATGGGATTCTGTGGAAGCATGACATCGTGAGCGGGATTTGTCGACCAACACCTAGCTGGACTTCCGTGTAAAGTCAACAATCGGTTTAACTTGTAACATCTCTGTGTAATGCCTTGTTGCCATTTTGTGATCCGAGACGGAATTGGGTCAGGTAAGTACAGGAATGCTCGTATCTCTGAATAATTATGTTATTTGTGCTAATTCAGTAAACGGTTAAGTTACTTTATGGCTGCTACTGTCATGTTTTGTTTCCAGTTGAATCCAGAGGATTAACAGCCCAGTGAACCGAAGGAGATGCAGGACTCGAAAAAAAACGATTATCGGGCTCAACCTTCTGTCTCTGTGTGCGACAATGAAAGGTAGAATGACTGTATTCACTTATGAAAGACAAACATAAGAAATATCTCATTGATTGCTGTTCCATGAGTTCTTTATCATGAACAAAGGAAAAGGTGTTAGTGATGAACAAAAACATCAACATTCTGTGACTCACCATATAACCCCCATCTCCACATGACATTGCTTAATGTACTGTCATGCAGAAATGTAGCATACACAGGTAATAAGTGTGACATGCGTCGTATGTAATGTCCAGACCATACTGTCCCTGGGCGACGGTGGTTTGATCCCCGGCTCGGCAGACTGTTTGTTCTCTCCCTCCCCGCATTCCTCTACATACGTCTCCCAAAATACACTTCGTTTCATTGTATTTGTTGGAAATGCTTCACAGGGAGGAGGCAGGCTCACCTGAGGTGTGTGAGGACAGTGATGGAACGGAAGATATGGAGGGAGAGTTTTTGGGATGTGTCGCTGGCAGCGATGATTCACTTTTAGATTCCACCTTTGAAGAGGAGTTGGATCGACTTTTAGAACCGTAAGTTCAAATTAGTTAAACTGTCACATTATTCGGGGCATTTTAATGTAATTAAAGCATTTCATGTAAACTCGTTACTGTTTACTTGAATTTGAAGTTTAAAACCTGCCAACTAATGTAATGATTTTAATGTTATATATTTAGTAAATAGATAGTATGTTACTTTTCTGTCTTTGTAATGCTCATGTTTCTTTCATTAATACTTATCTAGAGAGAACACTGAACACCCTCCTTATCTGATGGGAACGTCAGAGACTGTAGAAGGTGAGGAAAACACTCCCTATGGCACAGCAGTCACAGAGACTAGAGTGAGCGATGCCACCCCTCCATCTGTGAGACGGCTCCGAAAAAGGGCCTTTCCCTCTCGCAGTGTAATGGAAGCTTCGCCGTATGACGAGGACGATGGAGTTGAGCCTCTCTCTGACTCAGAGGTTGACACGAGCAGGCTTTCAGAGTGTATAGAAAACGTCTCCGATCTCGAAGTAGCCCAGCAAAGGGAACGAAGGAGTGTCAGAAAGTCCCTCTTTCCCCTTGGGACACCCAGTCGCGCCAAATCCAAAAGGAAAGCGTGTGCCGCTACACCTCCCATGGCAGAATCCTCTGAGTCTAGTGGGGAAGATGAAGATGTCCTTTCCTCTGAGACAGAAGCTATGGAAAGCAGGCTGTTAAAGAGAATAGAGGCCAGAGCTTTGCCTTCTACCCCCTTGACAACCCGCTCTGCCAAATCCATTAACAAAGTTAACACAGCCGAGAGGAGGTGGAAGACTGAGGATGAACCTGACCTGAGACCTAGCCTGGTGAAGTTCACTCCAGCCCGGACCCCAGGGCCCCTGCTAGACTCTTCAAAGGACCACACCGTTCTGGAGCTCTTCCAGCTCTTCTTCAGTCATGATGTTGTTAATACACTCTGCTCAAACACCAATGAGAACGCCAAGAGAAGACAAGAACATGGCTTCAAAGAACCATGGAAACCTGTACGTCTGGAGGAGATGTATAAGTACATCAGCGTTGTCATTTATATGGGTCTGTTGAATGTACACACTGTGTCAGACTACTGGAGTCTGGACGGAATGTATGCTCTTCCATTTTGTCGTACAGTGATGACTATGACACGGTTTCTTGCAATCAGCTGTTCACTGCACATGTGTGACCCCAACGAGGATGAGGAAAATGAAAAGAAGAAGGGGACCGCAGGGTACGATCGGCTCATGAGAATCCAACCTCTCAAAAACCAGATATCGGAGGCATGCAGAGCCTTCTACCACCCGTTGCAGAACCTTTTCATTGATGAGCGTATAGTGCGCGCCAAAGTCGGCGGCAGCCACAATCAGCACACTAAAGCCATACGCTACAAATGCGGCTTCAAACTGTGTATTTTGTTGGATTCACAGAATGGCTACACCTGCGACTTCGATGTCTTAGCGCACAAGAGCCCGTCTGCATCGAGTGCTGGGGAGGACCACGACGCCGTTCTGAACGTGCTGAACGTCACTCACCTGGGAACCGGGTACCACGTCTACATTGGTCACGCCTTTGCCAGCGCCGCTCTCTTCCGTGACCTGTACAAGAGGAAACTGGGGGCATGCGGACCGGTGCGTGCGGGCTTCTCCGGCGTCCAGGAGGACAGCACGCCCGCTCGGGCAGAGAGGGGCAACGTCCAATGGCTTCGAGACGGGGAGCTGCTCTTCATCGAGTGGTTGGACAGGCAACCAGTCACCATGTGCAGCACCATCCATAAAGCCTTTGGGAGGGTGAAAAGGAAAAAAGACACTGCCACTAGAAGGTCCGTGGGCATCCCAGAGATGATAGAGTCTTACAACAAGCATAAGAGGGGTGTTCAACTGTCTGATAACATGATGAAATGTTACAGTGTGGCCCACAAAACCATGAAGTGGTACAAGACCTTCTTCTTCCAGTTTGTAGACATTGCTGTGGTAAACGGCTTTCTCCTGCAGAAGGAGATTGCCCGGGTGAAGAAGACAACTCCCATGAGCCACAAGCAGTTCAGGGAGGAGCTATGCCTACAGCTTGCCGACATTGTTGAGCAGGAAGAGCCTGATGAAGAGGAAGAGTCTTTACGGGAACAGGTGGAGGTAGTTAAAGGGAAAGCGGGTCCTCAGGGAGAGGAGCTAGAAGAAGAGCCAGAAGAAGAACTAGTGGAAGTCAAACAACCATGCTATCCTGTGCCCTTCATTGATACTACCGCTGCTGACACAAGCAGAGTGCCTAATCCGAGGAGGCAATGTTGTATGTGCAAAGAATTTAAGACCTACTGGAAATGTGGGTCTTGTCAGGTGGCACTCTGTCTAATACCAGACAGGAACTGCTTCAGAGCATGGCATATGGATAGAAATAATCTTGTGGAAGAGGTTTTCAAGAGGCAAATAAAGTATAACCCATACCCCCATCCTTGGATGGAATATGGCGGGAAGAAAATTGAGTTTAAGTCTCAAAAACAAGCCAGATGTTTCATTAAAAATCATTTTGGCTTGAGGACCAACAAGAAGTAAACAATCTTCCTGCTTTTGCCAGATGCTTTTTTTGCTAAATTATGAATTTATGATCCAATTACTATTGACATTTCTTAAGGAGCAGACCGGCAGACACTTTGTCATGTAAGGTAGTCTGTATAATACAAAATACTAACTGCTTCTTGATCCGAGTGTGGCATAGGGATACAAACGGAGAGAAGGTGAGAGGATGCCTGCCTCTACATTTCTTTTTCTGCATGCATTGACAGAAGGCAACCACCATTTTACTGTAGTCAGGTTGGAGACATGACTCTGACCTGTAAGGACCTGCCCATAAGGTTGAAATTCCCACCCACTTGACCAAGAATGAATTTGAAATGGCGATGCCTTCAAATGCGATGCCCATGTCAAAAAAGCCATTTGGTTGATAAAAGTCTCTAACCTTCTCTGTGGATAGAAATATTCACTGTCATAGCTTTTCAGGAGGGTTGATGATATAATTTTGTGTTGGATAGTGTGAAGCCACCACAAAATGGTATGATGTTTTTGTCTTATAGAAATGAAAATGTTAATGTTTTGTTTTCTAGAAACAAAGTATTCATAAAATGATTTGGTGTGAGTCTGGGGGAAGTGAAAAAGTATAATTAGAAATATTTGCTTTATTTCTTCAGGTAAATAAACATGATGTAAAAAATAAACGTTACCTCCTCCAGATGGAAGTTACCCAGATGGTTACATGCAATTTACATTTTTGGGGAGACTGAACATGTTAATGTTTTTTTTATTTATTTTTTAAACATTTTTTACATTCTTCCAATTTTTTTCATGATCTCCAATTTGTGAATAAAGCTTAACCACTGCACCTTGGGGGCCCTATATATGGTAAGTCATCGGTCAAAACATGGATTGACGTTTTCAAGGAAAAGCTTTGTAAAACTGGTAAACCGCTAATTATGCGTGATTATGGAGGGTATTCAATTAAGATGGACGAGGTTCCTAGGTTAGCTGGATTACACAGAGTGAAAAGGGAATGTATTAATTGTGGAAAGTTCTGGCTGACTGAAATACTGTAGGTTGATGTGATATGTAGGATTCTGTTTTAACATGCATAGATTAATGAAAATAAATGGCATTGTACATTATGGAAAATAGATCTATTTCTGAAAAATACATTATTCCACTTTGTTGACAGTAAAACAAAAATGTGGCACAGATTACTACTTTGATTTGAGAAGGGTGCTCTTTTACCACTTGCCCATTCAGGTTACAGGTCATTGCCCAGTGCAACTGGCAACTAATTAAAATCTGTTGTCTTGATATTGATGTAAAAATTCTAGTCTTTTGACCAATCAGATAAGCTCTGCAAAAATATCTGATTTAAAAATAATGTGTAGTTTGTAAGAGATCCTAACAGGGACTGCCTGTTAAAACCGGTTATTAGAAATAAAGTCTGATCTTTCACAGTATACGATTCAGATCTGACTACGCTTTATTTCCGCCTCTCCCATAGAGGGAGCACTTTTGGGTTTGGTGTTTGTTTGCTGACTGCATTCTGAACTCGGGAGGAAGGATTCTTCGTGTGTAGACAACAAAATAACTGCTTGCTAACTAGTTCAAAATACGACCACCTAAATTCACATTTAGTAACGAATTTTAAAGTAACTTAACACGTTAGTATTTGGCTACCTTTCAAAGTGGTCTAATAATATAATATAGTACATAACTAGCTAATCAGCCGTCGTCTGGCTAGACCTTTGTGGAGCAAGGTGCTTCTGAAAAGCTAACATTAGCTAGCTGCCGTTAGCGAGCTAGAAGGATTCAAAAGAACAACTGGTAACGTTAGCTACTTGCGGGCTAGCCAGAAACCGGGGGAATCAGCACAGCAACACCACGGGGAGCCGGGGCCCGAGAGGGAGCCTTCCAGGCCTGCGGCTTGATGTGCCCTGCCTGCCTCGCCCCAGCAGTCCACAATGGGGGAGACCAAGGTTATCTATCACCTCGACGACCAGGAAACACCGTACCTGGTCAAATTGGCAGTGCCAGCAGACAGGGTTACACTTGCGGACTTCAAAAATGTTCTGAAGAAACCTAACTACAAGTTCTTCTTCAAATCTATGGATGACGATTTTGGGTGAGCATTATTATCAAATTAACCAAATTTGTTTTGCTAAGATTAACCAGTTTTGTTACTGTAGCTATTCAGTGAAAACCACGGATACGATTATTTGAAACAGAGGATGGCAAGGATTTTAAGGGTTCTTGTCTGACGCAAAGCAAATTATCCTTCAAGTGAAATTCCCAATAACCAACTCTGTATATGTTTACGTCAAAATGTGTTCGTCACTTAACAACGAAATATGTTGGTGACTTAACAACATGGAGTTTGGCAAATCACCTATTGTCATTATTTCCGTTACACACTTCGTAGCTACTTCAGAAAAAGCTCTAAATAAGTTTTGTTTTTGACCTCTTATAAAAACAGTCTTTATTTACTGCCACGCACATGTCAGCTGACCCACCCGCTGTACTGTTTCCCGAAATACCATAAAATGTGGAAGGTGGGTGCTTTTACACCTTTTTCTGGAAGTACGTGATGTGCGTAATGATGTTAGCTCGGAGAAACTAATGTTTTGCTGATTCACGGACGTATTTTCATATTATCTTAGCAGGGCTGGATAAAGTGGAATCGCAATTGAATGATCGTGTATCAGAACAAGTTTAAAAAAGGTTTTAGCGTTATTTTGAAGTTGCAGGCTTACGTTAAACCTAATGGACCACCAAACTGCAGTGTAATTATTCTTTCTGAACAAGACTCAGTTATGGATAGCTAAAATATAATAGCCAGTAAAGTGGGCAACATTTGGGAGGAAGCATCTCTATGGTATCCTCTCCTGCTGTTGTCAAAAAGGAATGCAGACTGGTCTGGTTGGACACAATGGTCAGTCACTTAGGAATGTTCACTGGCAGATTTACGGGCCGGACCGCAATATGCGAAACATGTCTGAAGTGGAAAAATAACCTCTTATATTGCCCAAAAAATTGTCCATGTCCAATTCAATCATTGAAAACGAGTTTTGGTCTTAAACCAAACTACGCACTTATTTCCAGGGTCGAAGGAAACTGAATAAATACACGAACGGACAAAAAAGGATATCTGCCCCTCTCAGAATTCAACATAAAGCATGTCGGAGCCATGTCCGAAATAATACTTTACTATGTTGACACTTTAGTGTCTACCAGGAGAGCGGAGAACTCCGAAGTGCTTTGTCAGATTCAGCTCCTGGTAGAAGTCCAACTTCACAGTTCGAGGATCAGGAGTGGTTCCTGTGTTTAGTTTCAAACCGGTCTGCAGTGGTAGTGAATCCATAATGAGCTATATAGAGCCTTGCCCAGCCGGCTAAATCACATTAAGGTTACAGTTCTGTTATGAATTTTTTTTTTTTACATTTGTAACTACGAAAAGGTTACAGTATCTTAATTTAACATAACACTGAGGTTAAACTTTGCAATCATTCATGCAATTAACTTGCAGAAAAGGTTAGGTCAGCATACCCTTATTATACTATCAAATAGCTTTTGTCTGACGGATAATCTATATCCAGATTGCGTGAGTGGCAGGAACATGGCTTTAGTGTTACAACGTGGGCTGTTTTTCCCCCATTTCTATTTTAGCCATTTAGCAGATTCTCTTTACCCAAGTGACTTACAGGACTCCGGGGCAGTTCAGTTCAACAGTCAGGAACAGAACAGTTTTCTTATCTTGCTGGCTCAGGGATCTTGAAACCTTTAGGTTACTGGTCAGATGCTCCGACCACTAGGCTACCTGCCTACCTACGTACGGTCATGGGTGGCCCTCAAGTACACAATGAACAAAGCAGTTGTGAAAATGTAGATCTGAATGGCTCATAGCTAGCTAGATACATCTCTGACAATCTACGGTTGTCCCACCAAATTCACCCCAGAGCTGTCTGAAATGGGCACAAAGAAGTCTAATGTATACAGGATAATATCAAGGGCTCTACAAGCATCTCTTGCTGCCATTCATGATGAAGTGTCTGGGTTAACTATCAGAAAGACAGTGCACGAACATGGACTAAACTGGTGATCAGGCATGAAATACCCCCTGCTCGGAAAATTATGTAAACTTAAAAGCTGTGGTTTAGTTTCCCGTCCTCAGGCTAGGTTCAGTATTAAAACCTTTGTATAATTTTATGACTGAAACTGGTGACTACCTTCACAGATAAATGGGATGTGCAGTTATAAGTGTATAGTGGTGAAAAAAGAAAATCCATTTCAAATATATTTTGCTGATGATATATATATATATAAGTAATCCGTGGGGGGGGGGGGGGTTTATGATTACTTGGAGCAGGAATGGTGCCACGATGAGCAGGTAAAAGTGAAACAAATAAAGATGTATTTGTAAAAAGCCTCTGGCTAAAATCCCTGCCCTCGTCAGAGTTAAACAGGTTCAGAAACAAATTTTACACAAACTGTATGCATGGAAACACTGCTTTGTGGTGACTCAAATGACTTCTGGCTTGACAGGCTTGGTTTCTCTCTTGCATCGCATGACCACTTATGTCACTGTGGCTCTCCTCGGATCAGCTGCACCTGTGGGGATAAAATGTGGAGCCAATTGGCCCTACTGTCCCTGACCGGGTCTCACTGGGTCCCACGGTCCCCCTGGTTTATAACTGTGTACAGTATCATATTAGCCAGAGAGATTAATCTGCACAAACCCCTTTATACTATATCTGTCCATAGAGAAAATAAATATTAAATATGTCTATGTTAAAAACATTTTAAATACTTTTCTTTTGGTCTGTGTTGTCCCCGCACGACGGCTTACTAAAGTCATTTTTTATTTTTCCGGACTTTTTCTTTTGTTGGGACCAGTGTTTTCTGTGGGTAACAGATAACACAGCATGTGTGTATACATATTGAGTCAATGTTGTCCTCCCTTTCCTTTCCCTAGGGTTGTGAAAGAAGAGATATCTGATGACAATGCCAAACTCCCTTGTTTTAATGGCCGTGTGGTGTCTTGGGTAAGTGTGGGCGCACACACACACTTCATCTTTCTCTTAAGTATTTGTCAGTGACACCCATCTGTTGAGCCACTATTGACCCCAAACATTCTTCTGTCTCTGGGGAGAAGCCCCACCCATCTGTCTTATCATTCTGATGTAATTTGTGACACAGACACACCCACAAAGGACAGGCGTGCACAAACTCACGCTCCTTAGTTTATTTTTATTTTTTTCTTGTTATTGTAGATCTCTTATAACAACACACTACATTAGTCGGTACAGTAACAGACAGGCAAATGATCTCCTCCATCCATGACTGAGACATCTGTCTTTGATTTCCCTTATCCTGTTCTTGTCCTTTGAGATCTGATTAGGTGAAACTGAAATCCCTGGGTCGTAGACATCAGTCTCCAATAAAGTGCCTCACTGACCTAATGAGCAGATTGAATCACAAAGGGGGACAAAGGAAAGACTCAGACGAAGTGAAAGAGTAGTTTAAGGACTTAATGTTGTGCTCATGTGGGTGTTTTCAGACTGGTTAAGATTTGCGTTACAGTTTGGGAAATGGTGAAACCTAATGAATGTGCTGTTACCATAGAGGAGGCGTGTGATTTGCCTGGGCTTTCTGCCCGGGCTGTGTGGTGTGAAGCTCCCATGCTTCAGCTCCAGGCACTGTGGGTTCAGTCCCAGCGCCAGGCAGCGGTTTTGTTTAGTTGTTTTATTCTGTGCCATATAAGACATATCCTGATGTCCAGGGGTACTAGGACAGATGTCTACAGTCTCTGTGTGATCTGGGTCTTTAGCCCATACAGTACATATTCCCTGCTTATGGCTGTCGGTCTCTCTGCCCCTGCCTGTCTAATCAGGCTGAAGCTATTAATTTCTATTGAAATGAGTTTGGTATTAATGGTGTCTGCCTGTTGACCCTCCACTTGGTCTTTGTGGCTAGAGGCCCAATTTTCCTGTATCAATATAAATAGCTGCAAAGTGCGTGCAAATGCCTCTTGATTAGTAGATTGAAGATGTACGACCCTCCAGGGTCTCAAAGTGGGTGTGTTTATTTCTGTCCCCAGCTGGTGTCGGGGGACGGTTCCCACTCGGACGGTGGCTCTGTGGTGGAGAGTTTGTCGGAGCTGCCGCCACCCCCCCTGGAGAGGACAGGCGGAATCGGGGACTCCAGACCCCCCTCTTACCAGTCAGTGTTGTGTGTTTAGCTGTGTTCGCATTGCAAACATTGTGTGTGTGTGTGTGGCTGTGCCTCTGCTGATGAGGAAGTGTTTCTCTCTTGTAGTGTCTGTATCTATAGGTTCTTGATGGATGTTCTGTCTTGTGCTTTTAACAGCTGACTAATAATAGGAAGCCAAACAACATTTGTTCAATGGCAAAATAATGACCTCTGAAACGTTTCCCTCCCTCTTCTCTCTCTCCCTCTCCTCCTCTCTCTCCCTCTCCTCTTCCTCCTCCTCGTTCTCTCTCCTTCTCTCTTCCCCTCTCTTGCTCCTCTCTCCCTTTCTCTCCTCCTCCTCTCATCCCTCTTTCTCCTTCTCTCTTCCTACTCTCTCTGCCTGCTGCTGAAGTGGGAAGGCCACAGGTGGACGAGACTCCTTGGACAATGAGACAGAGACAGGCTCCATGGTGTCCCAGAGAAGAGAGAGGGAACGGCCGCGCCGAAAACATGCTCACGATCATGGTCAGAGAGCAGTCTGTCGGTCTGTCTGTCTACACCACTCCTCTCTCTAGTCAGTCTGTCTGTCTACACCGCTCCCCTCTCTGGTCGGTCGGTCTGTCTGTCTACACCGCTCCCCTCTCTGGTCGGTCGGTCTGTCTGTCTACACCGCTCCCCTCTCTGGTCGGTCGGTCTGTCTGTCTACACCGCTCCCCTCTCTGGTCGGTCGGTCTGTCTGTCTACACCGCTCCCCTCTCTGGTCGGTCGGTCTGTCTGTCTACACCGCTCCCCTCTCTGGTCGGTCGGTCTGTCTGTCTACACCGCTCCCCTCTCTGGTCGGTCGGTCTGTCTGTCTACACCGCTCCCCTCTCTGGTCGGTCGGTCTGTCTGTCTACACCGCTCCCCTCTCTGGTCGGTCGGTCTGTCTGTCTACACCGCTCCCCTCTCTGGTCGGTCGGTCTGTCTGTCTACACCGCTCCCCTCTCTGGTCGGTCGGTCTGTCTGTCTACACCGCTCCCCTCTCTAGTCGATCTGTCTGTCTGTCTACACCGCTCCCCTCTCTAGTCGATCTGTCTGTCTGTTCACACATTTCACTGTCACCTCTTCTCGCTCTTCCAGGGGGGAGAAATGGCTACTCTCGGGTGGGCAGAGGGGCAGAGATTGGCCAATATGACAGTTGCTCATCCTTCATGAGCAGTGAGCTGGAGTCCACCAGCTGCTTTGACTCAGAGGATGATGACGCCACAAGCCGGTGAGATCCCCAGTCACACAACACTGGTACTTCTTAACAGGAGAACCCCAGCTGAGTAATGTTAGGAATAAGGTAGAACCCCAGCTGAGTAATGTTAGGAATAAGGTAGAACCCCAGCTGAATAATGTTAGGAATAAGGTAGAACCCCAGCTGAGTAATGTTAGGAATAAGGTAGAACCCCAGCTGAGTAATGTTAGGAATAAGGTAGAACCCCAGCTGAGTAATGTTAGGAATAAGGTAGAACCCCAGCTGAGTAATGTTAGGAATAAGGTTGAACCCCAGCTGAGTAATGTTAGGAATAAGCTGTCTGCTCCTAGGAACATTGCTGAATCACATCCAATGGCTCCATCAGTCACAGACACATTGACCTGGGGGGGGGCATCAGTGTAATATAGATGTCTTGCAGGATGAAAGAAGACATGGCCCCATTTATTTTTCAGATCTCGCTCCCCCTTTTCCGATCTTGCACTGACATTCTGGAGTGTGAAACGAATGTCCCCAACCTAGGAATCTCTTAATGATGACACAGACCACCCAGTGCTCCGCCAGGGTGATGTTGTGTTACCCCTCACTTACATGGACCCCCACCCTCCCCTCCCCAGGTTCAGCAGTTCAACTGAACAGAGCTCCTCCCGACTAATGAGGCGACACCGCCGCCGGCGCCGGAAACCAAAAACATCCAACATGGAAAGGGTGAGATTGGCAGACACACACACACATACGCGCGCGCGCGCACGCACAGCAGTGTGTTGGTTTTAACTGTGTTTTCCTTGGTCTCACTCCCTCCCCTTTTCTATTAGTCATCATCATTCAGCAGCATCACAGATTCCACCATGTCACTGAACATCATCACTGTCACTCTGAACATGGGTAAGTCTGTTTCTCTCTGTCTGTATCTCCGACGGTCTTACTGTCTGGCTGCGTCTGTCCGTCTGTCGCTCACTGTCCTTCTAAATAATTTTTCCCTTTCCATTCACTGTGATCAATATATAACCAATAACCTAATATGTCTCTCTCTCTCTCTTTCTCTCTTTAGAGAAGTATAACTTCCTGGGCATCAGTATCGTGGGCCAGAGCAACGAGCGGGGCGACGGGGGCATCTATATCGGCTCCATCATGAAGGGAGGGGCGGTGGCCGCGGACGGACGCATCGAGCCTGGAGACATGCTGTTGCAGGTGTGTGATCACGTTGAAACCACGAACTGAGGGGCGTTCCCCAACCTCAGCTGGCTTGCTAATAGCATGTGTCGTTACACTGTTTGGTGTTCCTAATAACTCAACTGGCTAGGTAACAATGGAAGGAACGTTCATCTCAGTTGGCTTGTTATTTGCTAACATTACCGTTTCTGCCGGCGAAAATGTTAGCCGGCTAGTTAATAGTTTGCTGTAGTAAGGTGGGCTTGAAATAAGCACGTATGGTGAAGTCATTTGATAGCATTTCAGTAAAATTCAAGAACTTTAAAATAATCTTTTCAACTCATAGCTAGATCAGTTACCAAAAACATATGTTTGCCTTTTTGGTTTACTAGCCTTATATATATACCACAAAAAAAGAAAGATTAATAGATCTGTTGGAGATGGGCTCCTTTGTGTCCCAGGGAAGACGAAGACAACCGATGTGATGCCTCTCTTCTCAGACAATCCATTCACTATATATTGTTAATATATTTTGTGCCTCCTAACAGGTGAATGACATCAACTTTGAGAACATGAACAACGACGATGCAGTTCGAGTGTTGAGGGACATCGTGCACAAGCCAGGGTGAGACACAACGTGTAGAGGAGACTGGGTGTGGAGGGCATTACCAGCTCTGTCTTCTAGAGGAGACTGGGTGTGGAGGGCATTACCAGCTCTGTCTTCTAGAGGAGACTGGGTGTTGAGGGCATTACCTGCTCTGTCTTCTAGAGGAGACTGGGTGTTGAGGGCATTACCAGCTCTGTCTTATAGAGGAGACTGGGTGTGGAGGGCATTACCTGCTCTGTCTTCTAGAGGAGACTGGGTGTTGAGGGCATTACCTGCTCTGTCTTCTAGAGGAGACTGGGTGTTGAGGGCATTACCAGCTCTGTCTTATAGAGGAGACTGGGTGTGGAGGGCATTACCTGCTCTGTCTTCTAGAGGAGACTGGGTGTGGAGGGCATTACCTGCTCTGTCTTCTAGAGGAGACTGGGTGTTGAGGGCATTACCTGCTCTGTCTTCTAGAGGAGACTGGGTGTGGAGGGCATTACCTGCTCTGTCTTCTAGAGGAGACTGGGTGTGGAGGGCATTACCAGCTCTGTCTTCTAGAGGAGACTGGGTGTGGAGGGCATTACCAGCTCTGTCTTCTAGAGGAGACTGGGTGTTGAGGGCATTACCTGCTCTGTCTTCTAGAGGAGACTGGGTGTTGAGGGCATTACCTGCTCTGTCTTCTAGAGGAGACTGGGTGTTGAGGGCATTACCAGCTCTGTCTTCTAGAGGAGACTGGGTGTTGAGGGCATTACCAGCTCTGTCTTCTAGAGGAGACTGGGTGTTGAGGGCATTACCAGCTCTGTCTTCTAGAGGAGACTGGATGTGGAGGGCATTACCAGCTCTGTCTTCTAGAGGAGACTGGGTGTGGAGGGCATTACCAGCTCTGTCTTCTAGAGGAGACTGGGTGTGGAGGGCATTACCAGCTCTGTCTTCTAGAGGAGACTGGGTGTGGAGGGCATTACCAGCTCTGTCTTCTAGAGGAGACTGGGTGTTGAGGGCATTACCAGCTCTGTCTTCTAGAGGAGACTGGGTGTTGAGGGCATTACCTGCTCTGTCTTCTAGAGGAGACTGGATGTTGAGGGCATTACCAGCTCTGTCTTCTAGAGGAGACTGGGTGTGGAGGGCATTACCAGCTCTGTCTTCTAGAGGAGACTGGGTGTTGAGGGCATTACCAGCTCTGTCTTATAGAGGAGACTGGGTGTGGAGGGCATTACCTGCTCTGTCTTCTAGAGGAGACTGGGTGTGGAGGGCATTACCAGCTCTGTCTTCTAGAGGAGACTGGGTGTTGAGGGCATTACCAGCTCTGTCTTCTAGAGGAGACTGGATGTTGAGGGCATTACCTGCTCTGTCTTCTAGAGGAGACTGGGTGTTGAGGGCATTACCAGCTCTGTCTTCTAGAGGAGACTGGGTGTTGAGGGCATTACCAGCTCTGTCTTCTAGAGGAGACTGGGTGTTGAGGGCATTACCAGCTCTGTCTTCTAGAGGAGACTGGATGTGGAGGGCATTACCAGCTCTGTCTTCTAGAGGAGACTGGGTGTGGAGGGCATTACCAGCTCTGTCTTCTAGAGGAGACTGGGTGTTGAGGGCATTACCAGCTCTGTCTTCTAGAGGAGACTGGGTGGTGAGGGCATTACCTGCTCTGCTTTAACTATGCGTTTACTGTTTCCAGCCCGATTACTCTGACTGTGGCCAAGTGCTGGGACCCCAATCCCAGGAGCTGCTTTGCTTTGCCTAGAAGTGAGTGTCCTCATCTCACCACCAACCATAAAGGTCATTTATTTGTATGACGTCCGTGTACCATGTCCTATTAACCCCCCCCCCCCCACCCACCCCCTTTTCCTCCACCAGGTGAGCCGATCCGGCCCATTGACCCTGCTGCCTGGGTGTCCCACACAGCGGCGATGACGGGGGTGTACCCTGCCTATGGCATGAGCCCCTCCATGAGCACAGTTACCTCCACCAGCTCCTCCATCAGCAGCTCCATACTGGAGACCGAACGTGAGTCACACACGCCGACACCCAGGTCTGGTCAGAACCTGACCAATCGGTCGCATTAGCAAGCCGTTGGGTAATTGAGTCAGAAGCTGTCCGAAGTTTAGGACTAATGTGCCGGACTGTTAACAGTTCTGTTGTGTGAAAGGAACAATTCCCACTAAATTGCCATACAGTAGAAAACCTGCTTCCCATGACCAAGCTGTGTGCCATGGAACACCACCCTTGTTAACCCCCAGACCTCCGATTTTGTTCCTCACAGGCTTCGACGATTTCCACCTGTCCATCCACAGCGACATGGCAACCGTTGCCAAGGCCATGGCTTCACCGGAGTCTGGCCTGGAGGTCCGGGACAGGATGTGGCTGAAGATCACCATCGCCAACGCCTTCATAGGTACCCCCCACCCCTCGCCTCCTCCTGTAGTCCAGGTGGCTTTCCACATGTACCCCGTTTCTCAGCCTAGTTTTTGGGGTTACTGGCCATGTCAATTGCTCGAACCGGTGTGTTTTGGTGTCCTAAGGCTCAGATGTGGTGGACTGGCTCTTCCATCACGTTGAGGGCTTCTCAGACCGGCGAGAGGCCAGGAAATACGCAAGTAACCTGCTGAAGGCCGGCTACATCCGGCACACCGTCAACAAGATCACCTTCTCGGAGCAGTGCTACTACATCTTCGGGGACCTCTGTGGCAGTGGGTTTTTTTTCTATTCTTTACCGTTTTCTTCTGGTTTGAGATCAAGCCCCAGTCCCTAGCCCCTGGGCGTAAGATGGTAATGTTCCTGACACCTGTGACACTCTCGTTCTCAGACATGACCCACCTCTCTCTGCATGACCACGACGGCTCCAGCGGGGGTGCGTCGGACCATGACACCCTGCCCCCTCTGCCCCACCCTGGCGCAGCCCCCTGGCCCATGGCCCTGCCCTACCAGTTCCCCATCGCCCACCCCTACAGCTCCCAGCCCCAGCAGGACCTTCCCCCAGGCTTCCCTGGAGTAGGGGCGGGCAGCGCTGGTAGCCAGCACAGCGAAGGTGAGGACCGCCGGAAATCACATGTTATTCAAACCCCGGCACTAAGAGACAAAGGATTTTGGGTTAACGCTGTTTGTAACTCTACTAATTATTAATCACATTTTAATTCAGGGCCTACACTATCGCAGTCTAACGCAGCAGGCACTCTCACCCATGATGAGAGAAATCGGTCTGGGAGGTTTAAAATGGTCTGGGAGGTCTTCTGAAATGGTGTCACAAGTCGTAGGCTGGTTTATGTTTCCCCTAAAAACGAATTCATTCCAGTTGCTGGCAGTTGTGCCTTCGGCGATACAGTCATGACTATTTGCTGTTGATGAAATTCTTCCACATTTGAACTTGTTGGTCAGTAAATGTCAAAGGTATCTGTGTTGGACTGGTTTGAGTCATGGATCTCTCCAATGAGCTAGCATGAAACGGAATAATAGCTGATTACATCATGCTATTAGAATGCATGCTAATATTTAATTATTTTGAAGAGGGTTGGGCAAACTAACTCAAAGGCCACTACAGGATTCACCATTTGAACCAACAGTTATTTTATACATAATAAAATATGTAGGTAACTTATAATTTCTAGATATGTTGTATCTAGAGGTGAAATAATTTGGTGTATTTATGTGACAAACAAACCCCAAAAATCACATTGGAGTTGGTTTGTTACAAAATAGACTCTCGAGGGCCATATACTTTGCTAACTCCAAATGAATCCACTGAATAGAGGATGGCAGTTTAGCACTTCCCTGTAACAGAATCATTTCAAGTCATGTCATGAAGGACCAGTGATTGGATACTTGAGCCTTTGTTTTCCTCTCTTGTGTCCAGGGAGCAGCGGTTCAAACTGCAGTAAGACGGAGGGACGCGGGGGGGCCGGGGGCTCCAACAAGTCAGGCGGGAGTGGCAGCGAATCAGAGATCAGGAGCCATCGTGCTCCCAGCGAGCGTTCCGTGGCCCCTAGCGAGCGCAGCGTCCGCAGTTCCTACAGCCACCGAAGCGGCCACTCGCTGTCCTACGGGCCCGGTCTGGTTTACGGCCCCCCGGGACTGCCTCCTCAGCCCCCCCACATGGCCTCAGCGGCTCCCGGGGCCCCGCCAGGCCGAGAGCTGGCCAATGCTCCCCCAGAGCTAACTGGTTCCCGACAGTCCCTCCGCATGGCAGTGGGCAACCCTGGCGAGTTCTTCGTCGACGTCATGTGACTCAGGTGATGTCATAGGAACACTACGAGATGGTGGTTGGATAGGGATTTATTTTAAGTGCTGAGTGAGACGGACGGGAGGAGAAAACCTCTAGGAAAGAAATCGCATTTTGGGGTCAATTCCATTTCCGTTCTCATTGCCAGAATTTAAAAGGAATTGAGGCCAACCTTGCTGGAACCTTCCCATCTTGCTCTTCTGCTTCTGAGAGTACTCGCTATACTTTCTTCAGTGAAGAACCCCCCCACCCCACCCAGATGGAACCAAAAAGCGCCTTTTCTCCGTTTCCTCCCTGTAAGAGGAGTTGTGTTTGGGTCGGGACGGGGGGGGGAGAGGCCCTGCGAACAGCTGGAGATGACTCAGCTCTTTTCTACGTCGATTATTTTTCTCCTCCGTTAGTCTTTTCTCTCTTTCCTCTTTGTCTGCACGTCCTCTGTCCTCCCAACCACAGCCCACCAGAGACAACATTTACAAAGCCTTCTTCCATCTAAACTGACCCCTTAACAAGAGATTGTTTGCAAAGTGCAAGGAATCTGAAAATGAACACTAACCGTTGAATCTTACGTTGACCTCTGTTTTTTTTTGTTTTTTGTATGACTATGAAAAAGAGTGAAAAAGAAAAGTATGTAGTGCAAATGAATTAAGGGTCCTTCTGTTTTTGTTTTTATCATAGCTGCTCGCAGATATATGTAGTTTGTTTTTCAACACATAACACGAGCTTCCAGCGTAAAGACTCATTCTTGAATTACATTTTCGTCTTTTAACCAGAGATATACAGGATTTGTCTCCATGTCTTGCGTTAATGTTTTCTTACCAACTCTTAACTACTCTGTTATTGAGAAAATGTCTTTTTATTTATAAATATAGTTTTATGACTAAGCTGTGTTTTGTTGATTGTGTCGTGTGTGTGTGTGTTTCTGACCTAACTATGTAACAGAGGCATCTAGATGGTCCTCCTTTCACAAGAACCTTTATTATATAGATACTCTCAGGACAAAAGGTACAGGGGGGGTTGCCCAGTTTGTGCATGCTTAGTTTTGTCTTGCACTCCCTCTTTATCCATGACTCCAACACTGTTGTCCAGTTGGCTGAATATAGCGTGTGAATATAGCTGGAGAAGTTTGAGAGATTCCAGTTTGACGTTGTACAGGTCTTTATGCAATGAACATGGTAGACAAACAATAGTGAGGAGTACACATCTCTTCCATCTCTCCCCCCCATCAAGAGGCTGAACCGATCCGCTTATGGGCACTCAATCCCTGGAAAAGTTCTACAGCTGCAGCACTGAGAGCCTTTAAAAACACCATCGCCGTCAACAGCAAGGCACTTCAGAGTATGGTGCGAATGGCAGAGGTCTTTACCGGATGGTATTACCACTGCCATCCAGGATCTCTACAACAGGTGTTGTCAGGGGAAGTAAAACATAGTCAAACACCCCAGCAACCAACCTCATACACAGGTCTGTCTACTATGTTTTGGGGCGGCAAGGGGGCATGTTGTTTAGATCATCTGACTGGTGTCTTTAAGGTCTAATTCCCCCCCATAATATTCCCCTGCAGGTCGTTTGCTGTAAATAACAATTGGTTCTTAAAATGCTACGGCAGGGCAGGTGGTACCAGTATGTCATGTAGAAATGACAGAACCCGGCGCAGCTTCTACCTCCAAAGCGTAACTGTTGAAACAACACCACTGCGTAATTATTCCTCAGTGGCTGCCCGAACAATTACTTTTTACTTTTTTTGCACTAAACCTTTTAGTACTGACTTCATGTACACATTCCTTTACATAACATAGTCATACCGACGGCACAGTTTTACATATTACACCCCACTGCTACTGTTAGTGTTATATCTCATATTCACCTTAATTATCACACATTTATTCTATGATAGTACTCCTTTATAGCAATGCTATTGTGATACATTGAGCACATAATATAGCATACAATTTACATTTATGTTTTTTACTTATTATTTTGCGGTTGTCTGAAGAAGAAAATTTGTAAGAATTGTTACTGGACAATAAACAATACAGGCTCATCTGAAGAAATTTAATAAATTGATTGAAAATGCAATTCTTAAACCCAGGAAAGATTTTCCCTTAAAAAAGCTAAAATGAAATGTTTCAACTATTTTCCAAGCTAATCTGAAAATGTTTAATTTCCTCTTAAATAAACGAATTCTGAAAAAGCTGAGGAAATCCTATTTCTCAGAATTTGTTCCCAAAATATGTATTCTACCCCATTTGCCATAGGAAATGCTATTGTGGCATTAGGCTACATGTGAGAGTTGGAGACCTACAGTCAGTAAAATACCATCCAGGGTCTACAATAAATAGTTTGACAGCATAACTTCAGGCAAATTAAATTGGATGTCTGCAGTTCATGCATAACAATGGGCAGGGTTCACAGAATATGCTTATCTAAGCAAATCCATTGCTGCCCTGAATTTCTTCAAAGAAAGTCTAATATATACGTAAACATAAAATATTACTTGAATGCTGAGAAAATTGGTTATACATATAGGAAGTTTTCAAATGTGTAAGATTAAACACAGGTTTTCATCTACTTAGAGATCAGGATAGCAAATATCCTTTGGTAAAAACTATGGAAGCCCTTTCCCGCCACCCCAATTAATATTGAAATATTGATACTATCTAAAAATGTCTAGATTATAACTCAGTATTTTAAGATATAAGATTAACATTAGGATGATTGTTAATCTGTATGAATCGAATACTGGTTTGCACCTATATACATAGTAGTAATCATCATCTTCCGCTTATCCGGGGCCGGGTCGCGGGGGCAGCATTCTAAGCAGAGATGCCCAGACTTCCCTCTCCCTAGACACTTCCTCCAGCTCTTCAGGGGGGACACAGAGGCGTTCCCAGGCCAGCCGAAAGACATAGTCCCTCCAGCGTGTCCTAGGTCTTCCCCGGGGTCTCCTCTCGGTGGGACGGGACCGGAACACCTTCCCAGGAAGGCGTTCCGGAGGCATCCGAAACAGATGCCCAAGCCACCTCAGCTGACCCCTCTCGATGTGGAGGAGCAGCGGCTCTACTCTGAGCTCCTCCCGGGTGACCAAGCTCATTTCGGCCGCCTGTATCCGGGATCTTGTCCTTTCGGTCATGACCCAAAGCTCATGACCATAGGTGAGAGTAGGAACGTAGATTGACCGGTAAATCGAGAGCTTCGCCTTGCGGCTCAGCTCTTTCTTCACCAAGACAGACCGATACATCGACCGCATTACTGCAGAAGCTGCACCGATCCGTCTGTCAATCTCCCGTTCCATCCTTCCCTCACTCGTGAACAAGACCCCTAGATACTTAAACTCCTCCACTTGAGGCTGGCACTCTCCACCAACCTGAAGTGGGCAAGCCACCCTTTTCCGATTGAGGACCATGGCCTCGGATTTGGAGGTACTGACTCTCATCCCCACTGCTTCACACTCGGCTGCAAACCATCCCAGTGCATGCTGAAGGTCCTGGTTTGAAGGGGCCAACACGACAACATCATCTGCAAAGAGCAGAGACAAAATCGTGTGGTCCCCAAACCTGACACCCTCCGGCCCCTGGCTGCGCCTAGAAATTCTGTCCATAAAAATTACGAACAGAACTGGCGACAAAGGGCAGCCCTGCCGAAATCCAACATGCACTGGGAACAAGTCTGACTTACTGCCGGCAATGCGGACCAAGCTCCTGCTTCGGTCGTACAGGGACCTGACAGCCCTTAGCAAAGGACCCAGGACCCCATATTCCCGAAGCACTCTCCACAGGATGCCGCGAGGGACACAGTCGAATGCTTTCTCCAAATCCACAAAACACATGCGGATTGGTTGGGCAAACTCCCATGAACCCTCCAACACCCCGTAGAGGGTATAGAGCTGGTCCAGTGTTCCACAGACCGGAAGAAAACCACACTGTTCCTCCTGAATCCGAGGTTCTACTATCGGCCAACATCCAGAGACTTGAGGTACTCAGGGCAGATCTCATCCACCCCCGGTTCCTTGCCACGAGGAGTTTGTTGACTACCTCTGTGACTTCAGCCCGGGTAATGGACAAGTCCACCTCTGAGCCCTCATCCTCTGCTTCCTCAATGGAGAAATAGTAGAAATAACTGTTGCAAATCACCTAGGCATGTAATATCATTGAGTCAATTACAGTTTGTGTTTGTCTACAAAAATGTGCATTGTGAATGACAATCTATAGTTTGACTCACAAAAAAGGAATCCCTTTTCTGGTTGCACTCTATTATGTCCATATTACATTTCAGGCCAGTTGCTGTTTTTGGTCATGGAATGCTTTCTCTGTTGATAGCTCTAGATAAAACAAACTGGTTGAGCGACCAGTGTGATAAGCAGACCAGCTTGGCGAGATGTCCTTCAGAGGAAATGTTTAGATCATTGATTCTCTATGTAGTGGCAAGGAAGTGCCATAGTTGTGAATTAGAAATCCCCAAAAGAAGCAATTTGGTCTCTATCTCCATTGCATGTTGCAGCTGGAAGTAGCAAGGTTCAATACAGAGTAGAAGGACTGGAAGTGTTTCACAAATGGTATGATTTTTCTCTTCAGTCTCATGCTCTCCATAAACTACAGATTTTCCCTTATTAAAGTGTCTAGATAAACCTTACCTACCTAATGTTTTTGCCTAATATTCAAGTAGTCTACGTTATGCATTTGGTTGAATTTGGGAATAAAATAATAAAGACAACTATTTCTTTGTAGCCAACTATCCACCAGGAAATCTAATATTTACAGGCTCCCACCTGAACATTATTATAACAGCATTTCATGACCCCCCTGTCCCCGTCCCCCCCTAAATATATGCCCCTGGCTGTGACACCCAGGTCTAAGCTTTTCAACAGAAGTGTTGTTTTGAAAACATTCTACAATTCAGGTTAATCGCGATTTACTACAAAAGATTATGTGAATAACCATGATTAATTGTTTAATTGCTTGACAGCACTAATTATCTCCAAATGTGACTTGGTATCGATATTTCTTTGGGGTGGCGGGAAAGGGGTTCCATACTTCTCTCCTGGGCGCGGTTTTTTAGTTCCCATTTCGGAGGAACCCGGTTCAAACCTCAATAAATAAAAATTCTCAACCGCGCCTTTTTTTTTTTGGACCATGACGTTTGTGCGTGGTGACGGTGATCAGCCGACTTCTGAAGAGGAGGGGAATCAGCAGAATTAGCTGGTGTGTGAATCTAGAAGTCTAGTGGACTCTGAAATATCTGTTGGAAGAAAGGGACGTGAACCTTGGTGTGTTAGAGAGAGAAGACTCCGGTAAGCTTGTATTAGAAGATAAGCTATCATATTTAAGTTATAACTGTTTAATTGGGACCTGTTTATACAGCAGATACTGTTTACCACCAACTTTGTGTTGTTCGGCTGGCTAGAAAACATTATTAATACAACTGTATTTTGCTAACTAGCTAATTTGCTAACGTTTTCTGGCTAGGTTACTCTACTAAATAGTTGTTTCCGCTCCTTATCCCAAACGTAAAGTCATCCATCCACCAGGTAGTTGTAGCTATCCAACTAGCAAGACGTGGTGCAGTACGCAAAGGTCTGAAAGCGTGTGGTAGTAAAGAAGTAACGATAATGAGAATATCAAATCAACAATTTATGAACTTGTCGAGATGGCGAGCTACCTTTTCCGGTCAGGCAGACATCTTGGCAATAAAGGCGAATAAAACTCGGAGCTAAATGTACGGCACCTCAGTTATCACTCACCTTTCGTGAATTAGCGATTATCATAGCCAATTAAAGCCATGTGGGGCTGGCATTGGAAACTCGCCGTCTGTTTTTCAATATTCACGCACAGCTAGAATTCATGGCATGTTTTTTTATTCCATAGTATATTCATACCCCTCATTATTTATAGCTAAACTAGCAACAAGTGAATAATACATCGCTTGTTCCCACTGACAATAGTCAGGAAATGGTCTATTTCTTAATTTAACACCAGTAACCCAGCATATGAACCTACAACCACTCCCATAATCTTGCTAGGTCATTGAATGCAGCAATTTTATCAGAGATCATAGCTATTTGGGTGGGAGGAGGTGACACATTTTGTAAGTAGATGGGTGATCTTTAAAGACTGCCTGTCTTAGTGACCACTGTGGGAGAAATAATAATAAAATAGGCTGCTCTGCTGGAAACGGTCTAGTAATAGGGGCATTTCAGAATAACCTTTCTTTGACAAATACAGCACGTAACCGAAATTCGATCTGGTGAAATTTCGTCACGCTCTTCAACAGGTGGGGTTTGTTTTCACCATGGCCAGTTTGGACTAGGGAACAGCCAGGATGATCGGAGGACTATTCATCTACAACCACAAAGGGGAGGTCCTTATCTCCCGCGTCTACCGTGATGACATAGGGTAAGTCAGTTGTTCACCGGTTCAAATAAGGGCGCCTTTAGACAGTTTTCTTCCCTTTAACTTTGCCATCAGCTGCGGGTGGGGATACACTCGGAAATCCGTAATTTAGGTTGTCATTAACATCAGTGTTGTCTTTCTTATAACCATTTGAGTGCACCTTGTCCTGTTGCATTGTGTATAAGACATGTACTTTCTAGCATTTCTCCCTTTGCCACTGCTTTGTGTTATGTGGCTGTCATTCTGGCCACTGGTAATTAAGCTTACTTTTTTTCAATAAGTGGGTTGAATGTACGTGTGTGTGCGCGCGCCTGTGTGCTAGATCTCTGCAGTGGCCATGCTCAACTGGCTTTCTAAGTCCTCTGCAGAATCAGCCCAAGGCCATGCTTTTACTGTACATGTACTGAACTCCTTCAGTTTAGGTTAGACTCCATTCAGGATTAACTTCAGCCACTTCGTTGTCAGCTTCCATGGAGGGGTTTAAACACCATGGTCCTCATTCTGAGTATGTGGACCCAACTGTCGGTCTCAGTTCTTCCTGCTTCACATCATCCTTCTCTCCCTGTCTTTCATTCTGTTGTCATCTTCCTCCATCTCTCCATAACCACTGTAGGAATAGGTAAGCAATGCACTAGCTTATAAAGCATGTCCCCTGACCCATGGCAACCAGTGACCTCTGACCCACAGCAACTATCCCATGACCCCTTTGAGCATGTCACATGGCAAATCAGCGACCAAAGAAGACAAACTCAGTTACTGAACCTAGAGTTCTGGATGTCCAGCTGGGTGTCACCTGATTCCCGGGCATCTTCCAACACATGTTTGGGTAAAATTAACAGATTTAGTTTTCACGTGTAGCTGCAACCAACCATTAATTAGTGCATCTCCCTGCCCACTAGTATCTGTTTTCCTGTGTTTGGACACTGCTTCCTGAACAACCAGCAGCACCTCAACAACTGAGCATGGGGGAGTATGTGACCAGCTCCCCCTGCACAGTTCCTAATCTAAAAGGGGTTCCAGAGATTCGTATTGGCTCTTGTTCATACTAATTGAGGTTTAGTAGGTTGTTGTTGACCCAGTGCCAGGGACAAATCAGACTGGGACTGCAGTCTTGTCTAGACATGCTGCTCTATTTGTAGTAGACCTAGTAGTTATTTATATGTTAAGGTCTTTATAGCACTGGGCTATTCCACAATAAGAGTGATGCTGAGACTCTTAACACATTCAAAACCTGCAAACTCAATGTCTAAACCAGAAATTGCTTTCTGCCAAAGTGGTCTGTTCAGAAAGTGGTCAGTAACTGTAGTTATGAGTTGGTGTGTAGTCCTTTGCGGACTTACAATAGTACCATGACCTTCTAATGGCATTTATCTTTTGTTCGACCAGGAACATATCAAGTAACCTTGAAAAGACTGCATGTTAGTGTTTCTGATAAATATGACTGTTACCCAAACCTCAGAGACATGTCATTTGTCCAGATTACCTGAAACAAAACTTGTGTGTATTGGGAGTGTATGAGTCTTGCTGAAGAGTAATGTATGTACTCTTACTTCTTAAAGATGCCGTTTGGGACTTTTTGAGAGTCACAACTTTGTTTTAAACCCTTCACACTTTCGTCTGGATGTGTAATATATCAATCATTATCATACCTCAGTTGGCAATTACATTTCGTGTTTGTAAGCGAGTGACTTTTAGGGGGGCGCACGCACAATTTCCCATTTTCTTCACTCAACAGTGCCACATTATCAACTAGTGGCTGAAAAATCCTGGAACGTGTCTAACTCTGAGAGGTCGGTTGCACTAACCGTTTGGTTGCCTGCTGAGTGTACGCATTCATTACAATTTGCACATTTGGCTCCTTCCAGGCGCCACGCAGTGGATGCATTCCGTGTGAATGTGATCCATGCCCGGCAGCAGGTGCGCTCTCCCGTGACCAACATCGCACGTACCAGCTTCTTCCACGTGAAACGCTCCAACATCTGGCTGGCGGCCGTCACCAAGCAGAATGTCAACGCAGCCATGGTGTTTGAGTTCCTCTACAAGATGTGCGACGTCATGGCCGCCTACTTTGGCAAGATCAGCGAGGAGAACATCAAGAACAACTTTGTGCTGATATACGAGCTGCTTGATGGTAAACGGGGAGCCAGTTTTCACTGTGGTGCCGTTTGGCATCTTCTTTCTAGGTATCTTGGCAGATGTCATTTTTACTTCCCACATCATTTATTCATAGTTTGGGATCTTTTTGTTGTACAGAGATCCTGGACTTCGGGTACCCTCAGAACTCTGAGACGGGAGCGCTAAAGACCTTCATCACCCAGCAGGGCATCAAGGGCCAGGTGAGGAGCATCTCCTTGTCGTGCCTTTTACACGCTGCAGTAGAACTGTGTACAGCATCTGTTTTCTGATACACTTCTGTTTTTTTCTTTGTTCTTCTTCCCCTGGGAATTGGGCCACGGGTTGAACACAGCATCAGGTACGGAAGAGGCAAATTATTGACGTTTTAATTTGGAACATTGGGCCAGGCGGCAACCATATATTTCCACTTGATATCCTGTTGATCTCTCTCTCTGTCCTTCTCCAGACAAAGGAAGAGCAGTCTCAGATCACCAGTCAGGTGACGGGGCAGATTGGCTGGCGTCGTGAAGGCATCAAGTATCGACGCAATGAGCTCTTCTTGGACGTGCTGGAGAGTGTCAACCTGCTCATGTCGCCTCAAGGTGAATGTCGCTAGGAAATAAAGAGCCTGGACAGCCTTTGGTGTTAAAAATGCCCACTGACCTCTGGGAAGGGCAGGAATAACGGTTTTCCTGGCGATTCGTCCCATCCAGGTCAGGTACTGAGCGCTCATGTATCCGGACGGGTTGTAATGAAGAGCTACCTGAGCGGAATGCCGGAGTGCAAGTTTGGCATGAACGACAAAATTGTAATTGATAAGGCGGGCAAAGGTGGAGTCACTGACGACGTGGCCAAGAGGTTAGTCTCAGGAAACGGAGTGAGAATCACGGTTAAATCAGGGGTGGCGCTTAAGCACGTACTTTAATAATTAAGTTAGAACTTCAGTTGTAATTGAAGACTTCTGTTTTTAACTAGTGGGTGGCACTGAGATATTGTCTCAGATACACAATACAGGATGGTTAGATTCAGCTTCAAGGTCAGTTAATTTATTAATATGGGGGAAATATTGCTAAAGGGGTTGAACGTCTGACTTAACTACTGGCAGCGGGGCAAATGCCATCACATTAAAATTAGTAAATATGACTGTTTTAGACACAGGCTGTTGCTTGAAGTCGGTAATAGGCGTTATGATGTTTTAAAAGCACAGAATATTTTACGAAACATTTCAGCAGGCTTATTATGTAGGCTACTCCAAAGTGTTTGAAAACCGCAGTTCATAATCGGCCATTGCGATATTTGGCCATCGACAATCGTGTCGCCCTTAACTTGGACAACTCAGAGATTTAGGGGGACTGATGCAACGGCTGATGGATACAAATATGACTAGTCTCCACTTTAGTGGCTCTTTCAGGGGTTTTGTCCTCTTTCTCTGTGTGTGCCTGCCTGCGTGGGTGCATGTTTAATCTCTCCCACATTCCCGTCCGTCTTAAAGCCCGGGCTCGGGATCAGACGGATGGGGTGGTTAGCACGGTTCTTCCATCGTGAGTGGATCTGTGTTTGCCGTTTAGTTTTATCAGTAAGTGGGGCGTGCGGGTCTCAACGTGCCTACGTGGTGGTGGTGGTGTGTAGACGTTCCAACTCCTTCCCATCTGCCCTTGCAGCACCACTGGGAAACAGTCCATAGCCATTGACGACTGCACGTTCAACCAGTGTGTCCGCCTCAGTAAGTTTGACTCGGAGCGCAGCATCAGCTTCATCCCCCCCGACGGCGAGTATGAGCTCATGAGGTAAGGCTGACACACACACACACACACACACACACACACACTGTATTGTCTCCATGCGCATGGACTTTCTTTTTGGCTCCGGCTTCCTGGTGTGTTTTGTTTGGTCGAGGCTAACTCGCCATGCCAGTCATGTCCGGTGTTTGTGGTTGTTTCGCGTGCGTCCAGGTACCGCACCACCAAGGACATCATCCTTCCGTTCCGAGTCATCCCGCTGGTCCGGGAGGTGGGCCGCACCAAGCTGGAGGTCAAGGTGGTCATCAAGTCCAATTTCAAACCCTCGCTACTCGCCCAGAAAATTGAGGTAGTTACTTCTGTACTTTGTGGTTGGATTTCATTTTTGTCATGCAGACCTTTCAAAACAACCTTGAGGCAAATCTGTTTCTCTTTGTAAGTTACAGTATGTTGATTACAGTACACTGGTTTACCATAACATTTGTCCTTTATTCATAATAGTTTTTGCTGGTAGGTTTCGTGTATTTGTTATTTATTCAAGGTCACGTCAGGTCAGCGGCTGCTGATGTATTTTTATCATGTTATGACTTTACACCAGGTCACATTCAGGCTGTGTACATTTACCCACTGAGTCAAGGTGGTCCGTTTTCCGTTGCTTCAGGTGCGCATTCCCACGCCGCTCAACACGAGTGGTGTCCAGGTGATCTGCATGAAGGGCAAGGCCAAGTACAAGGCCAGCGAGAACGCCATCGTATGGAAGTGAGTGTTACTGCGACGGCGTGGGATTTCCCGCTGAGCGCGCCACTGGCTCAGAGTGCCGCACAGAGGGAGGCGCCTTCTGTGTCCGTGTCATTATGGTGTCCCTAACCCATTCAGCCACTCTCCATTTTGTAGTTAATGTAATTAATTGGCTGATCAGCCAGCGAAGTTGGAAGTCTCTTTTTATATATATATATATATATATATATATATATACACTCACTCTAAAATGGTGGATGTCTTCAAAGACCGTGTCCACGCTAGAAGGTTTCCTCCCAGCAAAGTCCCCTAACATCCATATGGTGTTTCCTGCTTCAGGATCAAACGCATGGCTGGGATGAAGGAGTCTCAGATTAGCGCTGAAATCGAACTGCTGCCTACCAACGATAAAAAGAAATGGGCCCGTCCTCCAATTTCAATGAACTTTGAGGTAAGGCTACGCACTCGTTTTTTACCAAAGTAATTATATATATATTATATATATTTTTTTTTAAACACACAATGGAAGAACAAGGCATGGAATCAGAGATGGGTGTCATGAGATTAGTGATGCAGTGGTGTACAACTCTGACCTGGGTGTGTCTCCCTCTTCCCCTCAGGTTCCATTTGCCCCCTCGGGACTGAAGGTTCGTTACCTGAAGGTTTTCGAGTCCAAACTGAACTACAGTGATCACGATGTCATCAAATGGGTTCGCTACATCGGTCGGAGCGGCATCTACGAGACTCGTTGCTAATGTCGGGGGAGTGGCCTGTGGGGACACCTGGCGATCTTCACGTTTTGTCTTTGGTCCTCTTCCCCTACATCCCAGAATCTCTTAATGTCGAAGTAAAAGGCATACCGCACAGATAGATGCAACTGTTTTATTGCATCTTTAAGTATGATTTGACTTGCAAACATAATGAACCTGTGTAGAAAGCAGACAATGTGAAAACCAGGGAGTGGATGTTGAAGGTCTTTGGAGAAAGGTTGTCACGGTCTAGTCTGCCATTGGGTGTCTTCTAAAGTGCCCCTTTTTGAGATTGTTTTTCTAAGTGGCCTTTTGGGTCCAACATGCTTTCTCTACCCTCTCCCCGCATGTAGTGAGCTTGATAAGACTCTAGAAATGGCAGTTTATTGGGTGGGACTCTTCCTGACCGCTACAGTGACTAGGCTTACCTCAGACCCACTGCTTATGAGTGCTGTGGTGGCATCGCCCCCTGGTGGTCACATTGCCTTGCCTGGGTCGTCGTCATTCTGTCCAATGAAATCTAATCATGTAACCAGCTTGCATCTTGTTCTTGTTTTCACCTGATTATCTGCACTGTGGGTAAGGAGATGTGCTAACGCAGAGTGTCATTGTATATTAAACTGTGCCTGGCTAAACCAACTGTGTGCTCCATGACTGAATGCGGAACATTCTAGTTTGTCGTCAGCTAACATGAACAAACCTCACAGGTCTAAGGGACAGTTTGTTGGGACAAGGGAGCTGGTCAAACACAAGGTATCAGTAAAAAATGCACCACTCTTTAAAAAATAGATTTTTTTTACTGTGGTTGTGATGTTGGCTTATGTAACTCTCACCAATGGGCTACTGCTAACATAATAGCTTCCTCTAGAGTTCATCTGCCTAGAAAGGTTGCAAACCGGTCATCCTTGGGTCCAGCTACACCGGCAACCTCCTTTGAGAATGTTATAAACTTGTCCTTTCCCATCTGACCAGAGATGCATAAAAATGCAAACCTGTTTATTCAGAACGGAAAAGACAAAGAAACCTCAACATTGTGCAGCCAGATTTAGTCAGGGCACTTTTACTGTATATTACATGCCCTTAAAATGAATGTAGCCTGAGTACAAAACAATTAAAATAGTTCAGTAATAACCTGCAGGTCACAAGAAAATGTGAATCTCTTTCCTAGCTGCCTACACTTCTCTACTTTCATTGACTGTCAAATTATTTCCATATAGCTTGATCTTTTGCAGTGGTGTAATGAAAGCTAATTTCAACAAAACCGGTACATAAGTTTTATCTAGCTTAAAGACACAAATGATTCATGTTCTACTTGTTGAGCAGGAATCATTTGATTCATTAATAACCCCCCCCCCCCCAACACAAAAATCACTCTCCTCCCCTTTGTTCTCCCAACAAACACAACCTTACCCAAATCAAAAATAAAAGTTCACCCACATCTGTTTTGGCCAGAAACCCACCCCAATACAAATTGACCCTTACGTCCCTAAACATGCATGCCTCAGTGGGGTCCTCACACATGGCCTCCACAAGGAATGTGATGTGAAGGGATTGAAAAACAGATGTTTCCAGTTTCTTCTGACACTGCTCTGAGTGGTAGAGGATTGCTGGGGTTTCCAGTACATTATTAGATGTGCCATGTCTATAAAGGTAAAATGGCAACATAAATGAAGTGGGGAGAATAGATTTGGAAAATCTGTTCTGTAGCCAAAGAAAATCTAATTTGTACCTACTTTTCAAAATGAATGTGGAACAGTCACAAAAAAGTTACTTGATATACATCAAAACCATGCCCATTAAAGAGGACTAGATGGTTGAACTCAATGTCACGGATTTAACATTCCACACACAGACATTCCAAAAGGTTGTAGTTAATGTATTTTTTTTTTTTATTCCATGTTCTAATCGTTCCCCTGGGTTCATTCAGCTCTGCACATTCATGTGCGAATCAAATTGAACCCATACAGTAAAACAATGGTTGAAACTGTGCTGCTCTAAGAGCCATGTGCATTTGAATCTGTCAGACTGTGAGGTTAGTATTGGCTTGTTACATTTTAGACACCTCCAAGGGATCTACTGACATGGCCCTAATGAGAAGCAAACTTAAAACTGACTGACCCAAGTAATCAGTCCAGTCAGATGAGAGTTTATGGAATCATATCCTACCATCATCAACCGTTAATGTAGGCAGTTCAACATTATAACAATACTATGCTTAAAATAATCCCATATTTAAACTATATAGGAAACAAAACAAACACTCCTGCTTTCTCGCCCAAGGAGACAAAGACCACACCCAAAGATAAACAAAGGATCAGTCGACAGTAGAAACAAAGTGATCCCTAACTAAGGAGTGACCGATTTACCACGGATAAAACTTACAGTCGATTTAAAATGTGATCTCATCTTTGGGCAGATCGGTGTTTTTGGGTTGGGCTAAACCCTCCTGGAAACCTCTCCATGTAGCCCTGCTGAATGAGATCCAGTTGTCTATTTCAAACTGTGCTCTGAAATCATCTGTCCAACGCCTGACCTCCAACCTGACCACAGAGATCAATTATATGTACTGTGTGCAAACAGGTCAAGTTGAGTCCAGGTCCAGTCCATTGATGGAGGACATTAACATGCCTTCACAACAACAAGCAGTTTAAACACACGATACTGTACATGCATACACACACACAAAAAATAATAAACACTGAGGGGGAGGGGAGGGCGGACGTTGTCATTGGACTACACTGCTAAAAAAAAAGAAAATTACTCTCAGATCATCTGGGAAGGAATTCAACAGAAGACCAACACCTCCACTCTCAGTCTACAACACAAAACAGGAAATTCCCCAGGAACTCATGGCTAACAAAAATAAAATCTACTCACTAAGAGTAAGAATGAAGCAGGCTATTAATCAAATTAATAGCAGTAAATGTTCTCATCGGTGAGGAGAAAGTATCGATAATGTGAAATTAAAACGTTAATTGAGTGGCTCCAGTGATTAGTGGTGTCCGACCAGGAAAGACGTGACAACTGAAATGTGCGATCAGAAAAGCAACATCAGCGGTCAAAACCCAAGTGTGCACAAACCCTCCTCGACTGACTGCTGAAGTGGTACAACTATGGGGGTGGGGGTAACTGAAGTGAGGGATCATTCTAGACAGATATAAGGTGACACTTTGCTAACTGGCTGCAGGGGCTTCAACTCTTATACTGTCAATGGCCCAAAGGGCAGGACTAATAGACCAGGATTTCCCCCCCTCTTTCGGGAGCCCTAATCTTCTTCAGAGTCGTCATCGTCCTCGCTGATGGGGTACCCCCTTGCGGCGCTGTACTGGGGTGGCGGGGAGGGCGACATCTTGTTTAAGAAAGGCAGGCGGAAGGCGGGCGAGGGGGAGCGCTCACGCGTGGGACTGCTGCTAGGGCTCTGTCTGGGGCTGATGGCCTGAAGCATCCGACCACGGCCCTCCTTCAACATGTGCTTCTACAAAGACAGAGAGAACGGAGACACAGAGAGAGAGAGAACGGAGACACAGAGAGAGAGAGAACGGAGACACAGAGAGAGAGAGAACGGAGACACAGAGAGAGAGAGAGAACGGAGACACAGAGAGAGAGAGAGAACGGAGACACAGAGAGAGAGACAAAAAGGAGACAGAGACAGAAAAAGGATAAGTAGAACAGAGACAGAGATTTTGGCATGTCAGGACATAGATCTATTGGTCCTTACAGAGTCTCCTGCCACACTCTCTTCACACATCTCTTATCAAACAGTGTATTCACTGCATTACGTCTCGGGGCCAGAAACAACGCTTTCCATTAAGGAGAAGAACACTCTAGTTTAAATGACGTGAAAAAAACATTGAGAAATTCTCACCAGCGCTCCCTCTGGGCCGAACATCTGCAGGAAGTTACCGATGAACTCCCGGGACTTCTCTTCCCACTTCTGAATGAGATCGATACTCTTGTTCTCCACCTTCTGCACAAACTCTTTACTCTTTTCTTCCACGTCACGCACCTTCTTCTTCACCTTGTCCACACGCTCCTGAAGGTGGTACTTCTTCTCCTGAAAGAGGGGCAGCACAGGAAGTGTCATGGCAGTGCCGTGTCTCAAGGATGTTGTGTGGTTTGTTTGGTGTAAAGGACACTAATGTAGTGGTGAAGGAACAGTTCTTGGACCGTATTAGCCCGTGTGGATAATTCAATATTTTTCGTTATGTTCTAACAGGTGTATTGGACGCTGTTGGAGTGTCACACGTTTGAATTTGAAGATCTTCTTAAAACAAAGTAGTACTTGTTTACCGCGCTCACGACTCCTGTGTGGGATTCATGGGTCGCCTTCTCAAAAGCACTACATGAAAAGGTATGTGGGACTGTATCACAACACAAGTGATCACGCGTCAAAACGGCATCCAAAACCACCGGTGAAAAGTGGATTTTGACATTACACTAGTGCAGTGTCGCATGATTAGTACCAGTGTACTGTAATCAAACCATAGGCCCGACAATTGGTTAGATTACAATACACTCGATTTAGACTAGTAAATCATTTCCCCCTGCAGCTTTTACTCAATAACTATATTCATTTTCAGTCATTAGTGATATTCAATGAAAGGGTGTTACAGCCACCTTTCACATACATACATATATATACACCCTGTGAAAGGATACATTTCATATATATTACTACTATATTGCAAAATTATCATCATAAGCATGCGGACCTTCAACCATGCCCATGTTGCCAGAAGAATCCGCCCTTTGAAGTTAACCAGAGACGCCACCACTTAACTTGCCCATCCATTTCAATGTTTACCAGCAGATCAAATAAACCTCACTATACAATGAAATAGTAGAACATGAACTACCACTCAGCAGAGCCTGGCTCCACTCTAGGTTTCTTCCTTGGTGTGAAAAGTTATCTGAGCCACTCCACCACATCTTATTGCTTGATCTTTGAGTTTCAGGCTGCACATCAGTATGAGCACTTAGAGACCACTGCCTGTGTGAGAAGGACTTTCTAAAACACGCTGGTAAGACGTGTGAGGTGTTTACGCACGTTGATGAAGCTGACGTTGAGCTCCTTAGCTGTGTAGCCGCGCTGCAGGTTGCGTCTCACGTACACATCGTAGTCGCGAACAATGCGCGTGATGATGTCAGAGGTTGAGATGCCCTCCGTTCGCTGGGTTGGCGCAAACATGCCTGCGGGTGCAAGGTCAACAATGGGGTCAAAGTGTGAGGGGTCACCGGGGCAAAACGAAGGGCGCCAGGGCATTTGTGGTTTCCATGGTACCCACCGGCGTCCTTTATGTGCTTGTAAACATCATCCTGGCCTGCCGACGTATACGGGATATCGTCATGGGCGACAAAGTCGATCTGAAGTCGGAACGGAAAGAATGACATTACGCATGTTTAAACTCACACACACACACACACACACACACACACCCCCATTAGCACGTCTTTACATGACCCCCCTGCTTACTCGGTGCTTGGCGAGGAACTCGGGCGTAAGAGTCCAGGGTGCATCCCTGACAACCTCATCCACGTAGCGACAGTGGCTGACGGCGTCGTAGCGCTCATCCTCGTTCATGACTGTGAAACCTTTGAACTTGTGAGTCAGGGCATCGCTACACACTGAGAAAAGAGAAAAAGAAGTACTGAGGCTTGCAGGGATTCAATAGACCTCTATCAGTACCAGAGGTGTAAAAAGTACAAAGTAAAAGTACTCAAATGGGTTCGGCTGTGTTCACCTCTTTTGGGAAGTATCTAATTAAGATCTAAATAACCAGGTAAAGGGAGTTCAAAACTAACTAGTGATCAATTAAATAAAAAGGAAGAGTGTAAATTATCAATTAAGGACACTGATGAGTTATGAACTCTGTTTACATGGTCATTTAACCCTTCTTTAGGAACTTCCCAAAACTGGTGAACACAGCAGAGTACTTCTACTTTGTACTTTTTACACCCCTGATCAGTACCAATAATTGACATCAAGTCAGCTAGTTTTATTATTGGGTATTGATTTGCATCTCTCATTTTAGGGTACTCATGTGCATACAGGTTTCACTATATAGAAATTACACTTTTTATATATAAACCCCCTATTGCAAGGCACCAAATGTATTAATTTCATTTGTGAATTAAGCCCTTACGTTTAGTATTTGGTCACATCCTTTGCATGCAACACACTTAATAGGATAAAATCACTCCATTACAGAATAATGCTGCGTCGGGATAGAAAAGCTCCACCTCTCATTTAGGTGGTGATCTAGACAAGAAAATTACTCCAAAGAGAGGCTGACGCATGGGTAGAAACAAGCAAGCATCCTGTGACTTCTATTGTTCAGTGCAAACGCATAACTCTTTTTAAATGACTAAGTTCAGACTCTGAACAGGGTAGGGTCCCAATGTGGTCAGAACTCAATGGACCCAGTCCAAGCATGTAGGCAACCGAAGGACAGTATTGCCCAGAACCCTCTAAAACAGACTGGAAAGGTAAGCTGTGAGTTTAGAGCATGATTTAGGTATTTATTCTTAGATTATTACATCTGAAGCGCTTCTCCCGATCCAACATTTTTAGCGGTCAGTATCTTTCGTAGAAAATACAGGAGCCTAGAACGTCCTGTCACCAAACGTCTGTGAACCAAATAAACGGACGGATTGTACATTGGTAAGAAGGCTCTCAGGACCCTAGAGGACATAGCCAAAGAAACTCACTAACCGCCAACGATGAGGTGTGTGTTGGGGAAGAGGCCCTTGGCCTGCATGAGGGCCCGGGCGTGGCCTGAATGGAACACATCAAAGATGCCATCTGCATACACCCGCACCGGCCTATCAACTGTGGGAGAGGAGGGTCACGCTGGTGATGACAGCCAATCACGAGGAATATTCCATAAAAGTAGTGTGTGCAGGTCTTACAAGGGGTTCCTCTCTTGGCCTCTTCCATGCTGACTCTCAGGTATGGCGCGTCCCCGGCCGACTCCAGCTCATCAGCGAAGGGGGCGGGGTCTTTCAAACCCTAAGGTGAGAGCGCACAACGAAACACACACACAGTTACCAGGACGACCGCGGGATAAGGGTTCTGTTCAGAAGAACCAACTAACCCACTCACCACGGTTGACCTTGAGACCTTCCCCGGCCGCTCCACCTCCTCCGCCTCCCCATTGGATCCTTCTCTCCTCCTCTTCCTGGACAAGCTCGACCTGCTTGAGCTGTGGGCCTCCATCCCAGGACCGGAAATGTGTTGGCTAGAAAAATAAAACACGTTAAGGGTAATAACAACAAATATCTACATTTTGTCTAAGTTCATAAATCGCTTGAAATAATTGTCTCTCTATGCAGGCCACTCACGCACATCTCATCCCACGTAGGTGGGCTTAGTGCACAAGCCAATAAGATGTATTTGAAGATGTCAGAAAAGGTCAAATTTAAAACCTGCACCTGACATTTATAACATAAAATGAATCTGGCGTAAACCACAATTGATTGAGGTTCCCCAATGTTGCGACAGAGCACTCTTCTGCTGTTACAGGACATTTGATTTTTATGCAGATAATTGTTCTTTCAACAAGTTCTATCAAATCGCATTAGTGAGGGGAGATCGGGGTAACCAGATGCTGCTGCATTCACGCTAGCACGACCCAGCTCTCCCCGAGTGAGAGTTGCATGCATAGAGACAGTCCAACAGTTACTTCAAGCAATTTATGAAACTAGACAACGTGTAGATGTTCTTCCTCATACCTCTTCACTTTATGAACTCCCTCCATGTACGCTCTTAGGGAAGAACAATTACGCTCTCAAGCTAACAACCTCGATTAAGCTTGCCAGTTCCCGACCCACCAACAGGAGTTGCTATGGTGCTTTGACATGGCCACACTGCCTGACATTCCTGTTATTCCAGCAGTACCGCATGGCTGTCCTCCGCTGGTTCATCCCAGAGGCTAGCCAGGGTTGATCCTGGTCAGTTCCTAGGTGGGAGACCAGATGTTGCTATGCAAGTGCCCCAGAACATTGCCTCTCATATGGGTCTGACGTTCATGTGACGTTAAAATGGGTGTCCTGACACTTTGTGGTAACACAAAACCCACATGGCATTGGTCCCGAAAGTAGTGGTGTTAAGCCGGGGTACCTGGCCCTATTCCATGATAATCACCTAATCATCCCTCACATTCCTAATGTCACTACTCACATTTCATCTATGGGCGGTGAGCATTGCAAATAAACATTTTTGCCAAACATCACCCCTTTCTATGTAACAGCACACGAACTAGCATGGTAGGTGACACAAACCCAATAAATTAACGCATTTGAAAAATACCTTACTCTGTGATGTCACTCCCAACGTCAAACTGCTGATTGCCCAGGCTTACGTTTGCTGTGCGCATTCGTCCAAGGGACTAGTTGAAGCCTTATGTTACCATGAGGGCCATAGAATTTGATCTAAAGGCAAGAATTCCCTCTACTGAAAACCACATCCGGCAACATCTGGTTTCCATCCCAGAAACTGACCAGGACTGACCCTGTTTGGGTTCAGAGGTAATGCCAGAAGTGGTATGCTCAGTTCATATGCAGTTGGAATGAAAGGAGGACAAAAAAACTCAAAGGCCTGGGTAACACAAAAATAATAATAAAATATATATATACACACACACAAGATTAATTGTTAGAAAAAAATATATCAGTGAAAATCATGTCCTTATGTACTATTTCCAAAGAAGTGCCTTGAAATATTTTTACTTCCTCTTAACATTTTGGGTTTATATTTCGCATTTAATAAAATCCATTGCAATACTAAGAATGTTCTTATTAATTTAACAACTTTTTCTTGATATAACCACCATAAGTCAATTTCTTATTCGCCATAGGGCGGTGTCGATCCACTACTCATAACCGAGGAGATCTTGGCGTCTGCCGTGTCGAATTGAGCCGTTAATAATAACTCGGACCGTCTCGGTGAACACATTCCCTGGCCTTTAAATCAACCACACTTTCTTTCAACACTCATATGGTTCAGGTTTCAAACGGAAAGGTTTTTAAATTATAAATGTGCAAATTATTTTAAGGGAAATTCTTTTTTTCACCCCGCCTCATTCCTTGCATTCCTTCGTACTAACTAAAACAAGAACAGGTTAAACAAAAATCATCACACTTTAAAGTGTGTTGATGTACATTGTGATGGCTGTATTGATTATTTTGATTCTACATATCCCTAGTTATCAAGCGAGTGTAAAAGTAAAGTTACAAACGTGTGGGGGTCAGGCAGCGAGGGCTTGCGCAACAAACTTGGCCTTATTTGACAGCCGAGTTTAGCATGGTGATTCGGAAATTGACATTCACGTATGTCGTTTCTGAAATTAGTTCCTCTAAAGGGGAAGCCCAAGACTGGTATAACCAAATTCGGCTACATGATAATGCAATATTCCCCTAGGTATTGTGTGCGCGTTACAATGGATCTAGTTGTTAATTAATTGAGACTACATGTGTATGCTACATATACCATCTAAAAGCAAGTGCGTGGCAACCAATTCTGACACATACGCATTACAGTAAAACAATTGATTAATGTCATCTGACACAAGAGGCAGCGAAATGCTGGTATAACGTTAACAGCCATTTTAGTTACGTATTAGTTCAGCTGACCGTGATAGGATGTTCACTCTTGGCTAGAAAACTAAAGAGTGACTGTCATACAGCCAAATCCTATCGTCCGACTCGGATAATCTAAGAAAGTAACGCTAATGTAAGTCGTTGGCTGGTTAGATAACTAGACTGTCAGTAGTGCCAAGTGTAAACCCCGTAGAAATCAATCAAATCCCCCAAAAGAGCTACTTCTACAACCCTAAAAAAAATTATTAACATGATATAACTGACTGTACTTACCGTTGTTTTGTGCTTGAAGTTTGCAGTGTAGAAGCAGTTAACGTAAACGTACGTTATTACCGCAAGCTAGCTGATAAAATGGGTGCAAACAATATTTTTTTGTAACTACACTAGCTTAACGTTACGGACAGTCCATATAATCAAGTTGGTTTGCTCTGTTGGCAACCACTGCAGCAGTTGGTTAGTTAAGTAACGCTAACGTTAGCTTTTTTTCTAGCTAGAACAGTGCACCGACTCCAAACATTCAGGTAACGTTTGCTAGTCCAATGTCACGAATTGCCCCGGCAGCTCGATGTGTGAAGGACGAGGATGGAGGAGTGGGGAAAAGGGAATAGAGCCGACGGATTATCAGCAGAGTATTTCTAGCTAGCTAGCTGGCTAGCTAACTCAGTCCTTGGAATGACAGTTTACGCCACATGAACTACAACAACCAGGACATATCTTCAGGAAATTACGTGATGTTAAAAGGTAGACTTACGTTTCCGGGAAAATCTACAGATTATGTACACCAACTCAGATTCCACAGCCGCTAAATTAGGAGCAAAAATGGCTTTTTTGAACTTCTTTTAAGTTTATTATTATAGACATGGTTACATGTTTGGTTAAATTCACACTAAAGACAAATAGGAGTTTGCGACTAACCAATATCTTTTTTTTTCTGCCACCTTGGGTCAACATCAAAACCAGTCACTGAAATAGAACCGGTAAAACTAACCGAATTTATTTTAGACCTGGTAGTGAATTACTTAAAGGCCTAACACAAAAACTCTATATAAACACAATATGCTTATGACCACAGGTTCCATTTGCGCTAGGAAAGTGGGTTTAATTCGTACTGAGGGCCAATACAAACACAGATGGAAATTGTAATTAGCATAGTTAAATGTATTCGATTTTTCTCATATTTCTTGTCCCTCATTTGGGTAGGCAGTGGGGAGGGAGCTTTTGTTTAAAGCAGAAGGTTGGATTTTAACCCGTGCTGAAGTGGCACATATGCACCTTAGGCATAGAGAGCTGGACCAGGACCATCTTAGGTCACAATTATTTGCATTGTTGCTGCTTTAAAACAATCTATTCAGGAAAACACATTTTCAGTAGACACGTTTGTACGTATATATATATATATATATATATATAGTACCAGCCAAAAGTTTGGACACATTTACCCATTAGATTGAATGGGTGTGTTCAAATCTTTTGACTTGTACTGTATATGCATGTTAGTGTGTTAGCATTGACCATTAATTAGGTACGTAGACTAAGAACACATTCTTATTTAAGGAAATTACCTCAGAACTGAGACCAACAGCATCATCTAAATTACTGAAATGTGAATACCACAGAAACGTACAGGTATCTCAAAAAATTGCACACAAAATAATGTACCAATATTTTATTGATTCCTCTCTTATATACCCAGCATAGTTCATTCAAAGTAAAACAACCATTTGGTCATTTACATCCTTCCCTTATTCTTCACATCTAAACACTGGTTTAGCGAAGAAAATTACATCTAGTAAGCTTGAGCATTAAACCATTTCAGCTCTCTTGAGGACATAAAACATAAGATCAACTATCAAATATGAAGACCACATCAGACTTTTACTGACCCATATTCAACGGACCGTGGACCAAACAACAATCCCAAAGCCTCAAGAATAGGCAGGACCAATTAATATATTAAAAAAGTAAATTAAGAAAGCTAACCACAAAATTAAGAAAAGTAGGACTGCTTATTATTACATACTAGTTGTTTCTACTATTGAATTATTCTTTTGGCAGGAATCATATCTGACTTCCGATCTTCCATTTAGGCTTGTGTGGCTAAACATCGTTCCATTCTGACCAAAGGAAACATTTAAAAATGTTTTCAATACATGAAATTAAGAGGAAACAATTCATATTCCACTGAAATTACAACAAAGTGGTGGCAAATAAGACTTCCAGAAAGGACCACCCAAATGCTCACAATTCCACAAGATGGCCAACCTGAGACTGACAGAACACATCACCTTATTTCAGAAAATCCACAATAAAAATGCAGTTTTTATGGCTTTTCTTTTGTTCTGGAAAATGTTAACCTCTATCATTTAAGGCACAAGAAAGGAATGACTTGACAGATCTTGCTAAAAGTAAGAGAAATAAAAATAATATAGAAATGGCAAAACAAGAAAAATTAAGAACAAAATGACACTAAAAGTGCAAGACAGTGGCCCATCGTCCTTGGCATAGCTTTGTGCAACTTGAGAACACTGAGAATGTCGATTGAAGGATAATGGGAGGTCAAAGAAGACAGATGTTCCTTGGTTGGACGGAAAACGAAGTGGAATGGATGCGTTACTATTTCTATGCAGTCCTACATGCCCATTCGAATGCTCTGAATGATCTGGAAGATAGCTGTGAAAAAAAGAGAGAAGACATTTTAATGTTAAGAACTTAAACCTACAGGGTTGTTCATGGAGAAGGAAACTGGCTGAGTCAAAGAATCCATGGAATACCCTGACCTAGAACCAAGTGGTTAAATAAAGTAAAGGCTTTTCCTCAATGACGTCACCAGTCGTCAGCAAAGCTTGAAACTGACCAGAAGGTTCCGCCGCAGCGGTCTACTTGGCTTTCGTTTAACTCACCAGTGTCACTTTATCCCATATATATATCCCATTTTTCATTTAAATTGGTGAAAACAGGTGACTCATGTAATTGCTTTATTATGTTCTGCTGGAGTCTCAAAGTGTGGCCAAACCCATTGAATACTAAAAGGCCTGGACTGAAACCAGCAGCAGGAGGACAGGGGGAGTAAGCCAAAATGTCAAACCAGCTCACACAGAAACTGTACAAATAGACTGACCCGGGTTAAAAGACAAACACACTCCTACCGAGAACACTTATCAGAACTTGTGTCCTTTCCCAATATTAGTGGAGGTGGGCCACATGTGCGTTAAAAAGCAAACATTGACAGAGAATGTGTACAAAGGCTGACAAAACCCTTCGGCAGTCACAAGAGACTACTGGCTTGCATACTATATAAGCCATTCTATTGAACATTTTTGTTAAATGCGCAAGGTGCGTTGCCCTGTTGAGTGAACTGCAGCTTGGCCAAGTCTCCCTCATGTTGCATCTGACCATACTACTTGACAAGGGTCATGAAGGGACAATATGTAATCCTGAATAATGAGTACAGTTTGTGTCATTTTGACTAGACCACAATAACTGTCCATCCAGTGCTCTACGATTTCACCCTACCAACTCAAGGTGAGGTTTAGCTTTTAGAGGTGGTTTTACAATACAATTCTCAGTTTTAGCTGTAACAGTTTGCTGTTAAGCCCTCAGTCTGATACTGACTGTAACTCAATGTGAGCTTGTTGGCCTGGGGTGCAGACATCTACAGTAATGTGGGCACACATTGTCACGAGCATCTGGAAGGACAGATCGTTTCTAAAGATAGAGAAAAGTAACAGCCCAATGCAGCTGCCTTGAGGGCCTATGCACAGTACATATCTGAAGAAAACGTTTCGTCTTATGAACACAGACTTCTAATGGATAAGTACCTCTCAAACCATGTGATAGCAGGTGATAACGCCTCAGTCAACCAAGAGCAGGTAGAAAGTGATTGGCTGTTACTGGCCATGAAGTGTACTTTAAAATGTTTAGATCAACTTCCTTTAACAACTGTGGGCACGTTCTTAGCTAAGCTCTGATTAAAGAGTCTATACATCATTACAAATATTTTCATAGAGAAAACCAGATGTTTTAGTCTTTGATATAGTGAAAAGGTAATGGCATTTGTCTTCCTGTAGTAAATTGTGGTTTTTTGGCTATTGACATTTTCCATGTAGAAGGCCCTAGAAAAAAGGAACTCTGTTCTGAAGGGAGGGGTTTACTTCCTTCTAGATATGGTTAATGGTACCGTCTCACTATAAAAGCCGGAGTTGGCGTTCAAATCTAGCTGTGGGAGTTGGAGATTTACAGGGTCAAGCCTAGTCGGCCAAGCTTCATTAGTAGTAATATTCATTTCTGCTACATACTAAAATTACATCAACACAGAGTATAGCCCCTGCAATGGATGATACGCAAAGCTCTAAGTCAACTATATTCCAATGTAGTGTTTTGGCAAGTTCTGCTGCCTGCCTGCAGCAGCCGGGACAGGCAGAGAGGCTATAGGAGAGAAAGGCAGGTTTGGGAGTGCAAGTGTTAACTGCACAAACACAAAGCAGCAGCCGGTGGAGATGTAGCACAGCAGCTAAGCATAGCCTGCTACAGTAGCCAAACGAACTGCTAAACAACCAATACAAATCCCTGGAGAGGTCGGATAAAAGATGATAACGTTGCTGAAACTGCAACACTGTAGCAGCCTTCGCATGAGCCGAGAGATTCCTTAGACCACTCATTGGTTTGGACTGAGAGATACGCCTAATATAAATTGGGCTTATCCCCGTAGAGCCGGAAACATTTCACCTTCCCCCTAAAATTAATGGTTTTAGGGAAAAACAGCTACCCTACATGAGACTGGGCTTCGTCCCAACAATTTGGTGGGGTTAGCAGACTGTGGCTATTTAGACTATTTAAGTGTCAACTCTGACAATCCACATCCCAACCACTTTCCATGTCAAAAATGTTATGAACGCTGCCTCGATCTATATAAGCGTTGGTTCAACGCTATATTCAGCAGCACCATATTAAGTCGTACTAAGTGTCACCTGTGGGAATGTGATCACCTGCACATACTTAAGAGAGAGGAACACATACAACACAATTTTCAATGCGGACCAGGAGAAACTGACCGGGAAAATGTTTTTGCTGGTACTACTCTGAGTACTACACTCAGTACTCTGAGTTCAAGTCACAAACCTTTAGCTTCTATCACACTATCAATCTAAAAGGCCGATATGTAAGCAATACGGATCCATTAGGTTTAACCACAAGCTGTGTATCCTTTCAGATTTATAAATGTGTCTAGGGTGAAGTAGGGAATACCTCCAAATGTTTGCTCATCATTTTCAAATTAAAAACACAAAGATAACTCACCTGAACCACACACAACAAAAATGAAGAGCGCCAACAGCCAGGGTCCCACTGCCACTTTATCATCCTGAGGGTTCCTCTGTGAAACCAAACGGAGTACACATCATGGTACTTACTATGTGCCCATGTCAAACAGAAATAAAACTAAACTTTACATGATGTTCACTTTTCGCAACTACTGACCAAACGTTGACAACATAAGCTCGGTTAGCATGTGCTAAGAAGAACATATGCGAATGTTGACAAAAAGGGAAAACTAACAAACAATACAAAAATAAAGCGTTTGCTTAACGTTACTAGCAATTCATTTTAAGTAGCATACTCCTTGACCCGTTTGCAAACCGAAAGAATAAGGTACACAAATGTTACCGTGGACTTGGCTACGTTGCCTCTTTGTGTTATGTTCTTGCTGTGTTTTTCGTTGGCCATACGAATCCTCTGTTTTGCGACCATCTTCCAAATAAGTAGGGTATATTTTATTACAAATAGATACGTGTGTGAGTTATATATGCGGTTATTGGGGCTCACTAATGTACCACCCTAGTTCAGAGTAAAACAATGCTCGAAAGGAAGAATAAAAAGCAGTGCAGATGTCTACGTATACACATCTTAACCCCGCCCACCAAAGAAGACCGCATTTCGAACTATTTGGTATATCTTTCCGCAACCCATCGTGTGACGATATAGTTCTTCTAATGCCCTCTGGAAATTCCGTAACAAAATCTGCTACCGCAGTTTCAAATGCTGGTCCTTAGGCTGACAAATATGTATATATTTAAAGAATCGAACTTGTTCAACTCATGTGGCATTCATCTAGTAAAGGCAATATTATTTTCATAAATTCTGTTGCGGTACCATTTATGATTGCGGATGAAGTGTGCAATGAGATAACTTTTAGCGGAAATTGACTCATCTGGTTGCGCATCCACAGTTCCGTTCGCTCTTGTGATGTGGTCTTTAACGATGACGTGTATCTATTTACCTGTGACACCGCAACTAACTATGGCTGCGAATGGAGTAGTCCATTCAGGAAGGTGGTTAATAATAGTAATAGTCCTTAACGGTGGGCTTTTTATATGGGTGACATCTATGCTACATATAATATTTCTAAAAAACGAAATGTATTTCAAAATTATGAAGAAGAAAGCTACACACTCAAATACATTTGTTGACGCTAAATAGATTTTTAGTGGGAACTGGAATTCAGTTAAAGTTCCTCAAATGGATAGATTTACTCCAAAAATTATCAGATTGAATTATCATTCAGATTTTAATCATCTATGTCTTGATTTTGATGTTTTTAATAAATGGAGGTACAGAAACACTGACAAAAAGCTATTTACATGGAATTTTTGCGATTTGTCCAAGCAATCCAGAATATATTTTTGGTTAATATCTACAATTCTGGAAAAATGTGTTGCCGATGTTTAGATTGAAGCTTGAATTATATATTAGATTAACTGGTACTAGGGTTGAATTTGACAATAAAGATGTAATGATTTTATTTAATAATCATAGCTGGATCAGAACAAAATCTTCATAATACATTTGTTTATTGTGTATTACAAATGTTTATAAATAAATATAAATGGGCAAAGGAAAACCGTAGTTTTGTACTTTTTAAACTTTTAAATATACTCTGTATATTTTGTTACTTTTTATTTAAAAAATCTCAGATAAATAAATCACCGATGACATACTGTACAACACATAATGTGTTGTTGATTTGACATGATGAGAAAATATGGTTTCACAAGCAAAGTGAAATTATGACGAACAAAGTAAAAAATACAAAATAATTTAGATCAATCAATTTAAAAAAAAGAACAACAGAAATATCCAAAAAAATATGTTATTATAATAATAATAATAATAATACATTTTATTTGGCGGACACCTTTCTGAGCACTCACGTATCTTACATAGTAAAGACAGCATTTACACATAGAGGAAAAAAGACTGCAACCTGGTATTGGGTGTAGTACAAACATTTTAAATAAAATAAATATGAAACTACAGGTTAAAAGCTTTCTGGAAAAGATATGTCTTTGGTATTTTTTTTCAATAACTAACTGTGTCTGCATGTCAATTGTGTGGCTGATGCACGTTCCAGAGCCTAGGTGCTGAGCAGGTAAAAGCCCTCGCACCCATAGTTGATAGGCGGAACGAGGGGGTGACAAGAATACCAGCAGAGGCAGAGCGGAGGGAGCGAGAGGGGACATAGCCAGGCAGGAGGTCAGAGAGGTCAGCAGAGGCAGAGCGGAGGGAGCGAGAGGGGACATAGCCAGACAGGAGGTCAGAGAGGTCAGCAGAGGCAGAGCGGAGGGAGCGAGAGGGGACATAGCCAGACAGGAGGTCAGAGAGGTCCGCAGAGGCAGAGCGGAGGGAGCGAGAGGGGACATAGCCAGGCAGGAGGTCAGAGAGGTCAGCAGAGGCAGAGCGGAGGGAGCGAGAGGGGACATAGCCAGGCAGGAGGTCAGAGAGGTAAATATGTGCAAGATTATGGAGGGCTTTATAGATGAGGAGGAGGGTCTTAAATTCAATTCGGTAGAGCACAGAAAGACAGTAAAGACTGATAAGAATGGGTGTAATGATTTTGTATGAGTGAGGATTCTGGCCGCTGAGTTCTGAACCAGTTGGAGTGTGTTGGTGAGTTTTTTGGGAATACTGGTGAGTACAGTGTTGCAGTAATCAAGTCGAGAAGTGACAAGGGCATGTATGAGTGTTTCAGTGCTGGCGTTTGACAGAGAGGGTCACACACCAGTATTTTGCTTTGATTAGGAAAATTATGTATATTGTTAAAATAAGTTAATGCAGCGTAACAATGACACGACAGTAACACGACAGTGACATAATGGAAGGAATGTGTGTGTGGTTCAGGTCTAACAAATATATTAATACCTGACAAATTGTCCCCACAAGGTCTTTTAACCGGTCACCACTAAAAAAATGCCCTATGAGATTTAAGTTAAAATGTCTAATTTGGGCTAGTGTTAAAATTGGTGTTACTTTTTCGTTTTGGCATTATGGTTTGAGCATGAAATTCTATTAAGAATTAGAGGTGATGTTTAGCATTGGGGTTAAGGGTTAGAGTGGAAGGTAAGGTTAGTTTTAGTTTAAATATTGCTTTTTTAGTCAGGCTTTTGAGCTCATCTCCAGGTCTCAAGACTTGTGATAGATTTAGTGTAGTTCCACTGTAGGCAAAACAAAGGATTTAGCTTTCTTGATTCAGGATTTTAACCCCTCAGTTTATGATCTGGTTTTGATCCTCTCTAACACGACTGTCACTAGATGTTACAGACATAAAGTCAAAACTTATAACAATCTCCTAAAACCAAAATGTGCATTTGGTTCTTTATTTAAGAGTAGGGTTAGACATAAGGTTATTAGTGTGGTTAAATTAAGGGTTACAGTTTAAAATCAGACTCTACAAAAATAGATTGTAGAAATGGATATGAGATTAATCATAATAATGGAAGTGGTTGTTTTATTTTTCATAAGTTTGCTGGAACAAATTATTTCAACCAATTTAATTCACCATAGGCTTTTAGACACTAGATATTCCGGCTGGCGGCCCCTGGTGGCCTGCAGCCCAATGTCCCTAGGTCTTCAACCCTCTCCTCAGGGTCATCTAGACCAGTGTTTTTCAACCCTGCTCCTGGAGGCACACTGCCCTGCATGTTTTAGATCCCTCTTTGCACTATCACATCTGATTCAAATTAGCAAGTCCTTGATGAGCTACATCAGGTATGGGAGGGCAGTGCCTCCAGGAGCACTGATCTAGACATTTCACAGTGTTGCTGTAGCCCAGAACAGGCACACCTGATTCGCTAATCAAGTGCTTAGTTGACCAGTCTAATCAGGTGCTCTAGCATGTATGAAATACATGGCAAGGCTGGGGACCCCCTGAGGAGGCACTACCTCTGTTTACCATGACGCGTAACTGACTCCACCTCCCTCCTGCAACATATTCACACGAGACGTTAACCAGATCGTACAAGAATGGCGAAGAGGTGGCTACCCTTCTCGCTTCTATTTCTGGGAGTTCTCTCCCTGTACAGTGCTGCGTCCGCTGATAACAGCGGCATTAAGAAGATGAAAATGCAATTTGCAACAGGACCACTTCTTAAATTTCAAATCTGGTAAGAGACGTTGTTATTATACTACTATGTATTATTGTATCGTGGCTCAGCTAACGCAGGTAGCTAAGTAGCCCATTTGCCCGGCGTGTGTATGTTGCTGTCAGGCGAAATGTCCTTGATATAAATCCAAAATCCTTATAATTAACATACAACCAATTTGGTTCTCAAACAGGTAACGTTAGAGAGTAGCTTATTTATGTTCCTAGTAATAGCTAGTTAACTAACCAACTTTTGAATCAATTAAATTGGCTCACGAATCTGGAAGCGTCGTTAGCTAGATGGCTACACTATAACGTTGCTTAACAAGCTAATATGACGTGCTAGCTAAGGCAGAGCACAGTTAACTTGGCTAGCTTATGCTAGTTAGTAAAATCTGCTGAATCTTATTAGCTAATGTAAGGACTGCACTAATCTATTCAACACAGTGGTAATCTGAGACAGAACACAGTTGACCATTCAAACCGTCTGGAGTGAGAGAGGGTAAAATCAATATAAACTCCACTTCCGCTGTCAAATACCTAATCCTACGATTTCGTCCACTTCCTCTGGGAACAACCGGTTGGATCCATTTCTAAAAGCACCAAATATTGACTAGAGAATGCCGTTTCGTTTACTGTGTAATTACTTCGTTTGTTTAGTTTCATTATGTAATTTGACGTTAGATAAACCCGATACCATGCATTGGAATGACCCAACTCTTTCAAGTCAGCCTCGACATACAAATGCACGGAAGTCATAAATATAACCTTGGATCGTTGGTGCAGGGTGGTTGTTTCTGGGTTTGACCGTGACCCAAGTGTATCTTGTCTTGTCTCTGAGGATTATGTGTTTTTCTCAGTGTGCATCACTGTCTGTTCCCCTGACTCCGTTGGCTGCCTGTATTTATTTGCCTCTCTTCATCTGTCCCCCAGTATCTCCTGAGGTTACAAGCGGGTGTTTGAGGAGTACACGCAGGCCTTGTACCAGCGGTACCCAGACATCCGCATTGAGGGGGAGAACTTCCTTCCGCTTCCCCTCTACCGGTAAGTCACAGTATGCCTCGACTTGCCATGGAAACCCTTGATCGTTGAATTGAAAGCCTATGGCGACGTGCGCTCCTATGTCTGACTGTTGGCAGTGTATCGACGGGAACGGGACATTTGGCCTATAGACAAGTCCGCAATGTCTCCCAGGCAGAGGAGTGAGTTCTTGGCTTTGTTCAGATTTACATTCAAGCTCTTTTAACACGAATGGACCCTGAACTTAATTGAGGGCCCAACCAGTTATACAGTAGTTAAGTTCTTGGTGAAATGAGACTGGGACACTACGCGCTTCAGAGCACACCTTGTCAGGTGCGGGCTCCCCTTTCTGTCTTATAGTTAATATCTGCGCCTTTGTTGTTCTATCCTGTATTATCTATTTTATGTAGATAATACAGCAGTTCTAAATTTCTGGCTATCTATGTAAATTACTCTACTGCCTTAGCTCTCCATTAACGTTGCCTGGGGAACATCTGAACTATGCTATATAACTTGGTCTAGAATTAAAACGCTATTCAAACAGCTGGCCCTGCCCTGCATATACAGCTCTGGAAAAAATTAAGAGACCACTACACGTTTTTCTTTCCTTTCTGAAAAAGGGTTTTGAGTGAAGAATTAAAGGGTTAAGAGACCACTGCAAATTGATCGCTTCTGTTCCTCACTCAAAACCTTCCTTTTCAACTTTTGGAAAGGAAAGAAAAAGTTGCAGTGGTATCTTCATTTTTTCCGGAGCTGTATATGATGGTGATTCTACCCCAGTTTTTGGATGTTGACATTATCTTGTTTGCTGTCCTCAGACACATCGCTTCCTTCCTGTCCATGTTCAAATTGGCACTGATTGGATTGATTATCATTGGTAAGGACCCCTTCGCCCTCTGTGGAATGCAAGCTCCAGGCTTCTGGGTCTGGAGTCAAGAAAATAAGGTGAGACTCCTATCTTGAATGTTACTTGGTGTTAGCAACATATGGGTCTATCTACAGATATGAATATGGATGGATGCTAGGTCTATATCTCAGTGGTAGTTAAGCCATGATTTAAGTTCACTCAACTCAACTGCATTGAGGGTAGTCATACACAAGAATAGTCTCTGCCCCCTTAAGGTGTGTGTGCCAGCCAGCCTACCCATGGGATTTTATTAACACCTAATTGAAGATTGTGTGAAAGTGTTGCAGTATTTGTTGTGTTTTGGTTGTCAGTCTGGTTTCCCAAGGCAACATGCTGTTAAAGCAGGGATCACACTTCCTATAAACTTCAGACAAATGCTGAAGACTGTGGGCTAACAAATGTAACTGGGTATGCTTTTAAAACCAGTTTGTATAGTTAGAGTCATAGCTGTGGAATTCTACCATGCAGCTATAATGTACGATACAGGAAAACAATGCTTACTATATAATGCCCTTCAAGCCCATTACAGATTAGTATTCCACAGTGTGGTGGGATTTGCAGTACCAGTCAAGTTTGGGCACCTACACATTTAAGGGTATTTCTTTATTTTTGCCATTTTCCAAATTGTTGAACAAAACGATGAAAAAACACATTTAATCAAGTATGCAAAAAGAAACAATTCCATCATTAATATAAAACATGAACTAAGGTCTGTCAATCTGGAAACTATCAAAAACGTACGTTTCCCAGAGTTACCTCTGCTGCAGTGGAAATGTTAGTGTTACCAGCCACAGAAATCGGAAAATGACTGCACGCCAGATTGCTGCTTGAATGAATGCTTCACAGAGTTCAAGTAACAGACACGTTTCAACATCAACTGTTCAGAGGACAATGCGTGTATCAGGGCTTAATGGTTGAATTGTTACCAAGAAACTGCTACTTAAGGACACCAATATGAAGAGACTTGCTTGGGCCAGAAATGGACGTTAGACTGGAAATCTGTTCTTTGGTCTGATAAGTCATAATTAGACAGTGGTTGAACAGATCTTCGCATGCGTGGTTCCCACTGTGAAACACGCAGGTGTGATGGTGTGGGGGTGCTTTGCTGGTGACACTGTCAGTGATTTATTTAGAGTTCAAGTCACTCAACCAAAAAGGCAACCACAGCATTCTGCAGCTATATGACATTCCATCAAGGTGTAGGAATACAACATTCCTATACCTTGATAACAGCAAAGCTCTTACCAAGGTAAAGGGTGGCTTCTTTGAAGAATCTAAAATATAAATGTATTTAGATTTGTTTAGCTATTTTTTTTTTTTTTTTTCTATTATTCAACAGTGTGGAAAAAGCTAAAGCCTAAGACACCCTTGAATGAGTAGATATGTCCAAACCTGACTCATGGTACTGTATGTAAATGTGCCAGGGTTATGGAAGCAGTAACATGGGTGAACTATAGTCCTGTCTGTACCTGCTTTGACACCGGCTGTGTACACAGACATTTGGCTATGGAACAGTTTGAGATTGTCTTGACGTATTACTTGCTGCTTCAAATTTATTTGACCAGTTACCTATTCAAAGCATGTTGTTTTTTGTTTTGGAATAATGTTGAAGTATTGAATTAAACGTAACAAAAAAAAAAGAACTTTTCCCCCGGCTCGTATCGTGTCACGTGGTCTGTTAATGTGTTTCACTTCTGCTTCTCTCAAAGATCTATGCCTGCATGATGGTGTTCTTCTTCAGCAACATGATCGAAAACCAGTGCATGTCAACAGGGGCTTTTGAAATCACATTAAATGGTAAGGCTCCCTCTGTCGCGTTGTGTTCAATATGAACAGCTCCCTGGCGGAGCCCGCGTACATATCAATGAAAGCGTGCGTCACCATAAATTGCTGGACCGAGAAATGCGTTGAGACGTTTTTTTTTTGTTCCTCCTCGGGTAGATGTGCCAGTGTGGTCCAAGCTGGAGTCGGGTCACCTGCCCTCCATGCAGCAGCTCGTCCAGATCCTGGAGAATGAGATGAAGATGAACGTGCACATGGACACACTCCCGCACCACCGCTCCTAACCCCAAGTGTGCTCCCCCTCGGATGGCGCCAAAGACCCCTCCGCGTATGGACCTTTCCCACATAACTGCCGCTTCGTTGTAGTTGTTGACCGAAGACGTTTTTCGTCTTAGGTTTGAATGGGCATTATGGACTCCATTTCCTGATTCTCCTTAATTTTTTCCCCCTGCAGGTTTGAGGTGGGTTTCTCGATGGGCAGTGAGGTGATGTTTATGAAGGTCTGTGCTGAAGGCAGGAAGACTGCTAGCTCAGACTGGATGTCCCCCCCATTGCTTCTCACCACATCCCTTAGAGATGCCCCGCCCCTAATGCTGGACTGGGATCCATGGCAACCGTGACGGCTCTACTACTACTACTACTGCAAATCATTTATCCTGGTTCAATAAACATTCGGTTTGGGCTCTTGTGCTCACAAGGATCAAGTCAAGCTCAGCGCTCCTGACATTCATGTGGACGGTCTGACATTAGAGACTTATTGATTTCCCCCGCCCCGTTCAGATTGCAGGTCTTTAGTTGGCCGAAGAGAATCGATCCATCTGCGCTAGTCTTGACGCTAATTCTTTGAGCCATTATGTATAGTTTAACCACTGTTAGTCCTAAATTAGCGTAGCTGCCTGTATCGCCTCTGACATTGTATGTGCATTGTAATAGCGTTTCCAAATTTGCATTTATTAACTGTTGTAATTTTTATATTTCTTTCCGTAGCTGGAAGTGGAGTTTAGAAGATTAATAAAATGTCTAATTGTGAGAGTTGTGAGGTTTATGGCTTTGCTGGGTGTGTGGAATGTTAACAGATTTTTGTGGTGTTATGAGGATTCATGAATGATTTACTTGAGTGAGTAAGCAGACCAGGTCAAAGGATAAACAATAGTTTCAAAAGTACTCCACATAGTCCTTTCGTCCTACATTTGAAAAGACTAACTGGAATGCACTCAGAATACAGGAGACCAATGTCTTGGCAGATTTAAAATGTATCTAATCATTTTGAAAATGTGATTTATGAATTTCCTCTGTCACCATATACTGTATACCATTCAAATGTTTGGGGTCACTGCAATGTTTCACATGTTTTCCAATGGAGGAAACATTTCCTCCATTTGCAACAATTACAGCCTTGCAGACCTTTGGTGTTTCCGTTGTAAATTTGAGGTAATTTTCAGAGATTTCACCCCATGCTACCTGAAGCAGGTCTCACAAATTGGATTGGCTCGATGGGCACTTATTTACCATACGGTCAAGCTCCAAAAGGTTTTCTAATTATCAGTTAGCCTTTTAAAAGTGTTTTCTTGGATTAGCAAATAAGGCGTGCCATTGCAACACGAACGGATGGTTGCTCATAATGGGTACATCGTGGTCATAAAGGGATGGACATGGTCAGAAACAATGCTCAGCTAGGCCGTGTTGTGGCTTCACAAATGCTTTGCTGCATACCTCGGTTGTAACGAGTGGTTATTTCAGTCAGAGTTGCACTTCTATCAGCTTGAATCAGTCGGCCCATTCTCCTCTGACCTCTAGCATCAACAAGGCATTTTCGCCCACAGGACTGCCGCATACTTTTTCCCTTTTCACACCATTCTTTGTAAACCCTAGAAATGGTTGTGCGTGAAAATCCCAGTAACTGAGCAGATTGTGAAATACTCAGACCGGCCCGTCTGGCACCAACAACCATGCCACGCTCAAAATTGCTTAAATCACCTTTCTTTCCCATTCTGACATTCAGTTTGGAGTTCAGGAGATTGTCTTGACCAGGACCACATCCCTAAATGCATTGAAGCAACTGCCATGTGATTGGATGATAAGAAATTGCATTAATGAGAAATTGAACAGGTGTTCCTAATAATCCTTTAGGTGAGTATATTTCCAATTCTCCAAGGGTATCCAAACTTTTGAGCATAACTGTATGTTGAGAGCAAGCTATAGTCAGTTTGGCTCTGGGGAATTTTCATGATGCCTTCTGCTGTAGGAAATAAACAGTTTTTGTGGTGATAAACAGTTTTTGTGGTGAGAGGTTTTGGTCCTGATAGACCTCAACCTTCTGCCAGAGGGAAAAGTTCTGAATCGTGCATTTTCAAGGTGAAAATGTAGGTTCTATGATTAAGGTGTTGAGCAACAGCAACTTGGATTATGCTGGACTCTTTCATTCTCAATCAAAAAGAGATTATGCAACAGACCACAAAGGAAAAACAATTTTAGGGGTTCTTTCAAAAGTATGTTAATTGAGCTCTGGGGTTGAATTTTTTAGGAGATTTCTTTGAGGAACCATTTAAAGTAGTTATTTCAAATCCCCTTTTACATTTTGTCTTGAACTGATAGGGGTTCTTCCACAGTGTCAATATGAAAAACAAAAGAATCCTTCTTTTTAAATTGTAATCTGGCTATACACCATTCGATTAAATTAAAAACTACTTTACTGTTGATCCTGCTTGTAGATGTGTATTGTGTGTTTCTACAAATACAATTTTAATTTGATTTACATTTAAAATTACATACTGATGATTTCTTGTGTAAATCAAACACAATTAATATAATGTTTTCACAACAGGATTGCAATTAAGCTAATTTATTTTGGCAATATTGTGTAGTTTCAGCTTTCAGAGTCAGGCTTTTTACACATCACACACCTAATCTGAGATCTCAAAAGGCAAATGTGTGTCAGTCTGTATGTTGCCTGCTTGGTGTGACGACCAAAGTAAAGATCACAGGCAATCCTGAAGGCACCTCTGGACAAACGCCCTCTCACTCTCCTCAAGCTGAATGGAACAACTTAAGTTCAACAGCCTTTTGGCCAGAGAAAGAAGACTCAGGGTTGGTGCAGCTCTCCGGCGCCTCGGGTTGGAGGGGGATCTCAGGCATTGGTGGAGATGCCTGATGATCTGATGGACCTCAAACCGCCCAGCCATCAGAAACAACTCCTCTTTGGATGTTAAGGAACCTGGAGCATTACTGATCCCCTGAGCTGCTGGCTGTTAACAATACAAACGCTCGTTATCCACAAGGTCTTTGTTGGCGTGGACGTGTTACGGTTGGTTGGCTCACCTGCACACAAGCCCCCACGCTGAACTTTGCCTGCTGGCCACCGGCAAGGAAAGAGACGAATACGTGTTCCTGTCCCAGGACCCGCACCCCCATGCTGCTGTTTAGAGACAGGAAGACGGGCCGTAGGGGAGTGGGTGTCTGGCCGTGGGCGCTCCAACGCCATCTTTTGATCCTGGCCCCTGCCTCATTCAGACACTGACCCCCGGACACATCCAAGCTCAGCCTGGGAAGCACGGTGATGGTTAGGGCCTGGACATTACCCGGGACAAGAACCCTTTTTCCATCAACATTAACACGTAATAATCTGGGTGGCTGTCTTACCAGACATTACCATTGCTGTGGTAACATGTGGCCCTCCCATCAGAATGGAACAGGGCCCTGATTGGATGGTCATGGGTGCGGTCATCGTACACAATGCATACCTTCCTTCTTTCGTCGGAGATGATGATCAGGGCCAGGTAGCCAGAGGGATAGCTGTTTTGCTCAACAATAAGGACGGAATACATCCACTGCCAAATATGCGTTATACATTTAAACAGGACCACGGTTTTCCGATCTCCAACAATCAGCTGATCTACTTGGATGTGAAAGGATACTAAACCTGGCCAGTACTGTCCGGGAGTATGGTGAGAAACTTCATCCCGCAGGCGTAATACTTTTCCAGAACTCCTGCACCTTCCTGTCAATGCCAAACATAGGGACACATGTGTGCTGTCATTTCAGGTGTGAAATCATGACTCATGTCTCTGAACTGTTCTTAAGACCCATCATGACCCTGATGGGCAAATTGCATGCAAATATCGGCAGAAAATTATTTAAAGATAGATTTTTCTTTCCGACCTTTCTTATGCATTATATGGCAGGTAGGGTTTTTTCTGAGGTCCACTGCCTTGGAGGAAGAGTCTACTGCTGGGCATTCCTAGCTTACAAGGTCAAAAGCCATTTGTACCTGATGTGGAGACATTCCGAACTTAGAAGACGCATGGTCAGAAAGTAGTTCTCCCTGTTGTTTTTCCAGGTCCTCCTCAAACGCAGGATGCTGTGTAACGGCCGACTGTACCTCTTTGGGTGTACAGGTGGATAGCAGAAAGCTGATGGTCCTACAGAAGTGTGTGTCTAAAAGGCAGGACAGCGTGGTTGAGATCCACAACCTTTTAAATTCACCAAGTGAATGGAAGCAAATTGCTTTTTATTCCACAATAGGAATGATAAACAGTTCCTTCACAAAGTATTCAGACCCCTTCACTTTTGTCCACATAATGATGTGTTATTGATTTCATTTACAATTGTTTAAAATGTTATATACCCCATAAGCATAAAGCGAAAGCACGTTTTTAGAAATGTCTGCCAATTTATTATAAATAAAATATAAAAATATCTCATGACACGTCTGTAATGGCCTTGAGTTGCCCAACTAAAGCTGGGACTTAACCCAAATTGAACTTCTTTGGGTAGATTTGAAGACCACAGTTTGACAACGTTCCCCATCCAATCTGACAGAGCTTGAGAGGGCCTGTTAGGAAGAATGGGAGAAACTGCCAAAATCCAGGCATGTAAAGCTGGTAGAAGCATACCCACAACAAAGTGAGGAGAAAGTGAAGGGGTCTGGAAACTTTCTGAAGGAAATGTACATATATCTTTAAGTAACTGAATTGAGTATTTCCACAGAACTTGTATCAAAATTTGCAGTGATGAACTCGCACTCTGGGTTCACGGTTGCATACTCACAGCTATCTTCAGATGGGTGGGTTGGTTGTACCTCCTGGTAGAGTCGCTCTCGTTGCTTTCTGAGGACAAAGAGGATGAGTTTGCCAATGCTTTGGTTGTAAATTTGTGTGGGTTTCACACTTTTACTAACCTTGCTGCCCATGTGAGCGCAACTCAGCATGTGAGCCTGTCACAACAACCCAAGATGGCCATAATGTGAGTGATCAAATCATTGTACGGGAGTTTTTTTTTCAGAGTAACGTACTTGTTGTCTTGACTAACAGATCAGAATAATACACGGCATGGCTCCAAGTGGAGTTGTTTCTACAATGTTTGACAATGTTAAGCTTGTCCATTACACCCAGTCTGGCCTGAGCCAGCAACTTCATAATTATGCTAAAAAGCAGGAGGCACCTGAATGGTGCAGCGCTAAAGCCAGTGCCACTCAGTTCGCCATGTCGTTAGTAGACTGGAGTTAGATTAGCCAAGGGGTCCCATGGAGGGTAGTGCAATTGGTCAACACTGTCCGTGTTTCAGGGGTTAGCGACTGATATTATTTTACATTGCTGTAGTACATGGCTCAACTGTACGAGACACAAGTCTCAGCTTGACTTCCCTTTAAAGTCAAGCTGAGACTTGTGTAAAATAAGAAATGTTATTATTCTCACTAGACATGAAATTTTGACCCTCTATTTTGACCTATAACCCCTGACCCATCAGACCTGCGCGCCGCTCTTTCTCTTGCTTGGACCTGCAGCTCCTCCTCCTTCCTGGTTTGTTGGTTGTCAGGCGTGAGCGTTGCATCGTCCTCTGGGTCAGGTCTCTGCAGGACAAGCCACCTCTCATGGGCCAGCATCTCACACATCTGCTGGTACTGGGCACAGCAGAACAGCTGTGTGTCCCAGGGGACCGTGGGATTAAGGAAACGGTACAGAGATCAGTTCACAAAAATGTGTGTTTGTGTGTGTTACCATTTCACTAACCAGGTGGGGATCACCAATCCTTATTGAAAGAAGGAGACGAGTAGGTCACCACAAGGAGAAATACCAAATTCTGGTCAGGAGGTTACGTGCCAGGTGTTTGCCTTTAACGTCCATGTCATTCAGCCTTACCTCTGGTTCCTCTGCAAACGCTCGGTCAAGTGGAGGCTTGGCTTTCTCTCCACAGTACTCACACAGCACAGGAGAATCGCTGAAGGATTGGGGCTGGAAAACAGAGGTGAGTGATGATGAAAAAAGATTTACTATGACCACTACTGCTACTACTCCTCATCATGATAATACTATTAATAATTAACAATATTAATGTAATATTATAATATAGCAATTTTGAAACTACGGTCTCACAAAATAATCACACTGATATCAGTACCAATGTGCTTGTGGACTGATAGGTAAAATGAGATACCTCTGGAAGGAGGTCCCTTGGGTCTGAAGCTGGGTCCTGGGACTCCCGCTTATATCGAAGAACTCCCAGAAAACCAGAGGTGGGAGTCGGTGGATCTGTCAACTGTACATGATCATCTTAATATATATGCTTTATCTTATATTAAACTGTCTTTGCAAAATTGTCCTGTAAACCAGGAAATGCTCATTTATACTGTCGTATATTGAAGTTTAAAAGGCTAGTGAGGCTTTTAGTTTCCACTAAACATGACAGACTTGATTTGCCTGAATTAAAATTGTATTATCTTCCTGCTGTAGCAAACTGGCACATTTTATGATATGGCATCTCTAAGTAGTCAGGAAGAGAAAGAAAAAAGTAGAGACCTAGTCTTGGATTTTACATTTCTCTTACATGGTCCATTAGCAAAAATAACTTCAGTGAGTTCCTGCTCTAAAGTAGAAGACGATTCATCTGAAAAATATAAAGATTATTGGACAACATTGTCCAATCAGTATGAAGTGAGACTTCAGGTCATCTGTAAATCAGTAGGAATTATATCATCTGGTTAAATTAAATGTTCAGTCAAAGAAGTTCAAGTGAAAGGACATCAAAAACCTTTCCACCTGTCTCATGCACATGCTCCTCTCTCTCATGGGTCAGAATGGTGACATCATCCTTATGGAAGCCTCGATTGTGGCCACCTAAATCTTCAGCCTCTTTTCAGCAAAAGATAGACACAATCATAGAGTATATGCTTACACACACACACAAACACACAATCAGGCATATGCTTAAATAAATCCATGCACTCACTGTAATGCTGTGTCTGGTTGAAAAGCTTGTAGTGCCACCTCCTAATGTTTGTCAGTAACTGTGGAGATGAAATAGCTGTGTGGGGCTTTCGGGACCTAATCCCTAACCAGGATGTTGGACAGTAAAAAAAAAAATAGAAACAACAATAACAAGCTTAGTCCAGGAAGTAAGGAGGGTTAAAATGGAAAAAGGACAGCTACATTTAGTTTTAGATATACAGCGGGGAGAACAAGTATTTGACACACTGCCAGTTTAGCAGGTTTTCCTACTTAAAAAGCATGTAGAGGTCTGTAGACCTCTACAAAAAATCATACAATGTGATTTTCTGGATTTTTATTTTAGATTCCGTCACTCACAGTTGAAGAGTACCTATGATAAAAATGACAGACCTCTACATGCTTTGTAAGTGGGAAAACCTGCAAAATCGGCAGTGTATCAAATACTTGTTCTCCCCACTGATGTTGTGTAACGCGTTGATAATGTCCCCTCAGATGTGCCTCAGATTGAGACATCAGACATGCAAAATATTTCTGTTTGGGGCAGGGCTGTTGGGGTAGGTTGGAGAGGACTCTGATTTTTTTATTGCCCCACCCCCACCAGAAACAATGGGCCATTGAGATGTCTTGCCCTCTGTTTTGCCTTCTGTCTTACCTTCTGTCTTACCTTCTGTCTTGCCCTCTGTCTTGCCCTCTGTCTTGCCCTCTGTCTTACCTTCTGTCTTGCCCTCTGTTTTGCCCTCTGTCTTACCTTCTGTCTTACCTTCTGTCTTGCCCTCTGTCTTGCCCTCTGTCTTGCCCTTTGTCTTGCCCTTTGTCTTGCCCTCTGTCTTGCCCTCTGTCTTGCCCTCTGTCTTGCCCTCTGTCTTGTCCTCTGTCTTGGCCTCTGTCTTGCCCTCTGTCTTGGCCTCTGTCTTGGCCTCTGTGGGGCTGAGTCAGTGAGCCGATCAGAGTGGCACTGACCGGGGAAAGATAAAGCAGTCTTTGAGTTGGCTGTCTCAGTTCATATACTATCTGTTCAGACTTACCTTATGTAGACCCTCCAATTCAGCATACATATAAAGAAAACACAAATATAGGAAAATACACAGACAATCATAAAATAAAAGAAACACAAAAAATGTATTGTTTAGTCACTGCAAACCTATTAGCTAATAAGGTTTTACTACGATTTTAACATAATTAAACTAATGAGAAATTGATGAGTCCTCACATTTTTTGACTCTCAATTCGCTATGTCGTCAGACGACTGGAGTTAGAATCTGGCTCTCTGATTAGCCAAGGGGTCCCATGGAGGGTAGTGCAATTGGTCACCACCGTCCGTGTTTCAGGGGTTAGTGACTGATATTATTTTACATTGCTGTAGTACAAGGATTATTAGGAACACCATACTAAAACTGTGTTTGACCCCCTTTCGGCTTCAGAACTTAATTCTACGTGGCATTGATTCAACAAGGTGCTGAAAGCATTCTTTAGAAATGTTGGCCCATATTGATAGGATAGCATCTTGCAGTTGATGGAGATTTGTGGGATGCACATCCAGGGCACGAAGCTCCCGTTCCACCACATCCCAAAGATGCTCTATTGGATTGAGATCTGGTGACTGTGGGGGCCATTTCAGTACAGTGAACTCATTGTCATGTTCAAGAAACCAATTTGAAATGATTCGAGCTTTGTGACATGGTGCATTATCCTGCTGGAAGTAGCCATCAGAGGATGGGTACATGGTGGTCATAAAGGGATGGACATGGTCAGAAACAATGCTCAGGTAGGCCGTGGCATTTAAATGATGCCCTATTGGCACTAAGGGGCCTAAAGTGTGCCAAGAAAACATCCCCCACACTATTACACCACCACCAGCAGCCTGCACAGTGGTAACAAGGCATGATGGATCCATGTTCTCATTCTGTTTACGCCAAATTCTGACTCTACCATCTGAATGTCTCAACAGAAATAAAGACTCATCAGACCAAGCAACATTCTTCCAGTCTTCAACTGTCCAATTTTGGTGAGCTCGTGCAAATTGTAGCCTCTTTTTCCTATTTGATAGCTCCCTCAACATCACGTTAGAAGATGACGCATCAGGAGAAACAAATGACAGAGAGACTGGTGTCAACAAGTGCTGTGTGATCTGATGTGAACATCGCTCTCCTCATCCTCTCAGGAAAACGTCAGAAAGGGTGACGACAGGAACGAGCCTTCATCCCAGGCCCCAACCATGACAAACGCCCACCCCCCCCAACCTCAAAACAGGATCTTTGCACAGTCGGGACGATTTCATTCAGGAGGTCTTTGATGTGGATGAGGAACAAGAGGAGGAGCACTACAAAATGAAGGTCACAGAACATGGGTGGTTGAGCGAATGAGGTGAAGGTATATCTCCGGAGGAAGATGGAGGAAGGAGGCAGGACGGTTAACATTCATTCTGAGTGGGTCTGAGGAGCTTCAAGACATTGAAGCTGACTGTCAAAGGGAACCAGCCGATCATTTGACATCACTGTAAGCGCTCCCTTGTGTAGGGGGAGATGAAAGGTAATTTATTTCTGTTTGTGTGTGTGTGTGTGTGAGGGCTGGCAAATTGTGTGTGTGATGAATGTCTGAGTAGCTTCATACCAAATTCTCCACTGGATGGTGCTGTTTTCTTTCCATTAAATCCGCTCCAACTTGTCCAGCGTTCTGTACCACAGCGAACCAGGAAGCTGACAAGCAGAAGTATAGGTTCTCACAGAGAAACGGAATAGGGGACTTTTCCCTCTTAGACAGTGACCAGGTGACACTCCACGTTAACGCCCCCACAGTTACTGGCTGGATTGAACAGTACAGAGAGAACCTCCATACGTAGGTGTTTTTGTCAGTACAATCATATGGGTGATCTAGTTCCAGCGGTGGCTTTAACCGCTGCTGTGTTAGGTTAGAAACCAAACGGCTCTAGCCTTTAATGCTGATTGGCTGAAACCCGTAATATACCAGACTGAATACAATGGATATGACAAAACACTGATGTCACTGGGACTGAGTCGGCGGTGTTGACACAAGCTGCCCAATTGTGATCTTTGGTCTACTCCCTCAAGGCTGCCCAACCCTGTTCCCAGAGAACGATTGTCCAGCAGAGTGTTTCTGGGTCGGGCAGGCCTGCACTAACAGGTGTTTTATTTAAATGACATCAGATCTTTTTCAGAGGGGTTCTGATAGGTCAGTTAGTGAAAACGGACCAGTCAATATCTGAATTAGGTTGCATATGTAAACAAGGTGTAAGCTACCACAAGTCACATCCGCGCATGGTCAGTAATATTTTGGTGATCGTCAGGTTCATCTGTGAAGCCGACATAATCCCTCCCGCCCTCCACCGTTTCGCCTCCAGAAGAACAGATGGTGCCTCCCCATTGCACAACAGTGTTGTTGGCTACATCTGAGAAACCATTTCAGTCTGATACTGCAGCACACAGCCTTCAGCCTCTCCATCACCGCCTTCCTCCGTGTATCTCAGCATCTCCCCACCGGTTTCTCCTGTTACATTTGTTCATCCAAGCCCCCCCGCTCACACTCAGTCAGGTTGCTCCCTTGGCGGAAGGAAGAGATTGGGCGAGAGATTGGAGGAGGGCGAGATCAAGGGGGAGATTGAGGATTAGATAGGAAGAATCTGCCGTGCAGTCACAGAGAGAGTTGTTGAGAGCGCCCACGTCCCTCCATCCGCTGCGCGGAACCTCCCTCCCTCTCTCTCTCTCTCTCTCTCTCTCTCCCTCCTCCTCCCCTCTCTTCTGTGTGTAGCTGCGGTATATGACTGGGTCTCCTGGGTCTGTCTCACTGCAGTGTTGGAGAGGGTTCGGTTCCAGGCTGGGCAATGCGCTGAAGGATGGTGCACCAGGAGAAACGTATTTACCAGGTGTGTGTCTGCACGGTGTGTGTGTCTGTACACAGTTCGTGTCTGTACGGAGTGTGTGTGTGTATTAGGTCTTGTGTATGTTCACTAATGCCCTGTATGGTGAATGTGTTGTATGTATATGTGATTGCACCACATACGTTTGGTTTGTGCGTGTATTTGGCCTGATTGTCTGCCTGTTTCCGAATACATACGTGTGCCTGTGTTGTTGTTGTCGTCTTGTGTTCAGGTGTCCGATGTGTATGGGTTGGAGCAAAATTGCTGTTTGGTGTGTGTGTGTGTATGTGTGTGTGTGATCAGAACCTGGGCTGTGTGTAGATCAGAACCTGGGCTGTGTGTTTGTCAGAACCTGGGCTGCGTGTAGATCAGAACCTGGGCTGTGTGTAGGTCAGAACCTGGGCTGTGTGTTGATCAGAACCTGGGCTGTGTGTAGATCAGAACCTGGGCTGTGTGTTTATCAGAACCTGGGCTGCGTGTAGATCAGAACCTGGGCTGTGTGTAGATCAGAACCTGGGCTATGTGTTGATCAGAACCTGGGCTGTGTGTAGATCAGAACCTGGGCTGTGTGTTTGTCAGAACCTGGGCTGCGTGTAGATCAGAACCTGGGCTGCGTGTAGATCAGAACCTGGGCTGTGTGTTGATCAGAACCTGGGCTGTGTGTAGATCAGAACCTGGGCTGTGTGTTTATCAGAACCTGGGCTGCGTGTAGATCAGAACCTGGGCTGTGTGTTGATCAGAACCTGGGCTGTGGGTTGATCAGAACCTGGGCTGTGTGTAGATCAGAACCTGGGCTGTGTGTTGATCAGAACCTGGGCTGTGGGTTGATCAGAACCTGGGCTGTGTGTAGATCAGAACCTGGGCTGTGGGCTGATCAGAACTTGGGCTGTGTGTTGATCAGAACCTGGCTTGGTCTCCAGTGTGAGGGAATAGAGTGGGTGATGGTGTGTGTGTGTAGGGGAGGGTCCATCTCTTGTGTAGGTTGTTACATCACAGCCCAATCTGATGATGCGTCATAGTCTCTATATGTCTGTGTGTGTGTGTGTGTGCGTGCGCGCATGTACACCTGTGTGATATGTCACAAACTATAACTGGCTCTTAAGGACGTACAACAGTAAAAATGAAAAATTAACTAGAGAAGGAAAATCATGATTACTGTGGCTAGATGCGTGTTCATTTTGTATAAAAGCAGGTCTCTATGAAGCAGTATGTTCAGAAATACTGGAGGCAGTAGCAGAAACAACTATAAAAATAGGTCACAGACACAGAGGGATGGACAGAAACGCATAATATACAGAGGAGTTTGAATCTTCAGAGCTGATGCCGCAGTATATGACACTACATAACATGGCTATGAAAGGTCATATTCCTGTATGTCAAGTCTAAAACCAGCCTCAACCGTGATACTGGTCATTTACCTCATCTCTTCATGACTCAGGTCAACCACGGGAGAGGAGACATATCAGGTGAGGAGAAAACGGAGGAGGAGAAGGTGAGAAAGGAGGAGAGGACGATGGTGGAGAATCATGAGGAGAAATGAGCGCGAGGTGGCAGGACATTTCCTGTCCAAATCATGTGGATTTGTCAGCGCATGTCACCATCCTTCACAGGTCCAGTGAGTGTGTGTCAAGAGCCATTATTGATGACCTCACTGTAGACAGCCTGTCTACGAAAGGCCACTGATGGTGACCTCAGCCTTCCGTTGTCGCTTCCGGCTCAGGATAATGAGACTGAGACAGGGATGGGAACTGGGAGGGATACATCGTTCTTCTCATAAAGAACACACACACACACACACACACACATATGAGTGGACAACCTATTTAACCTGCTCACAAACAGGCATAGATCTGTGTTAGGGGAACGTTTGGCATGTGCAGATGGTTTGAATGCGTTTGGGTGTGTTTACTGTGACATCCATATGTGGGATGTCCAAGCGGCCTGTGTGGTGTTTGATATGCACGGTTCATTTCTCTGTGTGTGTGTGTGTTCCCCCTGGCATGCGTTGCTCTTTTGCTTCTCTTTGAGGCTCATTGAGTCAGCTGTGACGACAGTGAGTCAGACTCCATTAAAATGCTCCAGTTATCTCCAGCTACCTCTGCTCTGCTGGTTCTCTTGTTTCAGGGTTGACTGAATATTCTATTTATAAATGTTGTGATGTGCCTTCCTACTGACAGGGTTGTTTTTAGTTTGTCCGATAATTCGGTTTCGCAGAGTCAACGTGACTTACAGGACCTTCCACCATCACTGATAGCCTCAATGTACATGCATAAGAAAAACATGAATTTGTTGATTTCATTTTGTTCTTTGAAAATTTTACCTGAAATAAAGCATGATATTCCCCGTATTTTGAGTTTAAGACCAAGCCGATGAACAGGAATAGAATTACTCTATCTTTTTTGCTCATCCTTACCAAGGTTATCAACAAATTGTGAAGGACAGCCTTCCGTTAAAATCTATCATCCTTCCCGTTGGGTTGATGCCTGTCTTTATCATCCAGGCTTTGACTGAAGGTTTACTGAGGTATTGTTGTCCTGCCGTGCTATTGGTTGAGTATTGATCCCTTCCGTTTCTCTGCCTCCTACAGGCGCAGAGGAATGACAGGGAGTCCATCAGACAGAAGCTGGCCCTCGGCAGTTTCTATGACGACGACGAGCCAGTCATCTACACCAGCTGCACCAAGAATGACCTGTCCTCCTCCCGGTGGGTTTGGGTGGTGCTGAGGAGTACCCAGGAGACGAGGGGATGGTGGAAGGAGAAGAGGAGAGGATAGCGGAAGGAGAAGAGAGGACGGTGGAAGGAGAGGAGAAGGGGAGGAGAGGGAGAGCGAAGGTACTGGAGAGAGTAGGGGAAGAACAGGCACAGAACAGGCACAGAACAGGCAGAGAATAGGAGAAGGAGTGAGAGAGAAGGAAGGAAAGTGGAGAGGAGAAAGAGTGAGAAAGAGAGAAGGAGAGGGAGAGAAGAGAGATGGAAATTTAGAGGGAGAGGAAAGAGATGAGAGAAGAGCAAAGGAGAGAGAGTGAGAGTGATAGAGACAGAGGGAAAGAGAGGGAGAGAGAGAGGGAGACAGAGAGAGAGTCAGAGGAAGAGAGGGAGAGAGAGAGGGAGACAGAGGGAAAGAGAGAGAGAGAGAGAGAGAGAGAGGAAATGTGCATTCCTGCTTGCATGCAGTCACATGGTAGGTTCAATACAAAACCAGTGAGTTAACTCTCTGTGTTATGAGACAGGAAACAGGCAGTTCTAGCAGTACGCAACAATCTCATGGTAATATCACTTGTCTGCACATCTCCCTTGACACCACTAGGGAGTGTGATCTCAAAGAGCTCAGTGGCTGACATTCCAGTGGGTAGATGTCAAACTTTCTTTTACCTGTCACTATTATTAGTGAGATGGAAACAGTTGACGAAGCAGTCTGCGATTTTTCTGATTAACAAAATATATTTTGAAACCTCCAATTTTGGTCAAAATATGTAGTATGTCCAAAATCTAGAAGTAGACTCAGTGTGATATAAGTTTGAAAGCAAGTTGTGTTAATGACATGGGGCACAAATTGGCACGTGCCTGACATATCACATGGTTTTTGGGGATCCTTTTTAGTTTGACTGCACCACTTTCACATCCATTAGACAAAAATCGAAGAATGCATCTTCAACCATTTACATGAATGTTGAGCCATCTGGGTAAAGATTGCCTATGTTATATTAAGACACCAAACCAAATTCTAAATGTTCCTCTTTGAAAAGCATTAAGGAGAGTTGGTATTAGAATTTATTAGTAACTTATAATAATAATTCCTGAATAAACTGTAATTTAATTCAGGGCTGGGATCCATTATAATTTCTACACATTTCAATTTTTTTATGAATTGTTTTGTTTAGTTTGCCCCTTCACCACCCCTGGTAATGTGCCCTGGTAATTACAGGGTGTGTGGTTGGTTTGTGAATGTGCCCTGGTAATTACAGGGTGTGTGGTTGGTTTGTGAATGTGCCCTGGTAATTACAGGGTGTGTGGTTGGTTTGTGAATGTGCCCTGGTAATTACAGGGTGTGTGGTTGGTTTGTGAATGTGCCCTGGTAATTACAGGGTGTGTGGTTGGTTTGTGAATGTGCCCTGGTAATTACAGGGTGTGTGGTTGGTTTGTGAATGTGCCCTGGTAATTACAGGGTGTGTGGTTGGTTTGTGAATGTGCCCTGGTAATTACAGGGTGTGTGGTTGGTTTGTGAATGTGCCCTGGTAATTACAGTGTGTCTGGGCGGTTTGTGAATGTGCCCTGGTAATTACAGGGTGTGTGGTTGGTTTGTGAATGTGCCCTGGTAATTACAGGGTGTGTGGTTGGTTTGTGAATGTGCCCTGGTAATTACAGGGTGTGTGGTTGGTTTGTGAATGTGCACTGGTAATTACAGGGTGTGTGGTTGGTTTGTGAATGTGCCCTGGTGATTACAGGGTGTCTGGGCGGTTTGTGAATGTGCCCTGGTGATTACAGGGTGTCTGGGCGGTTTGTGAATGTGAACTTGCTGTTACCTAACAATTTCTGACCGTCTGAAGTGATACTAGAACACATGCTTTGGGGGTCGGGAAGCAGTGGATTTCTTATGAAATTAAAATTATTTCAAAATGTAAGATCACTTATTCCAAAAGTCATTTTGGTATTGAAGGAATTCCTAGAGGGGAGATGAGAGTTGGTAAGACAGACGTTTAGACAGAGACAGAGGTGGTTACTGGAATGCAACATTGTTTGGTCATTCCTTCACCCAGTAGCACATGAATGTAACTCTGCAAGGCAAAACAAGAGTCACTTACTGTAAAGGGCCGAACAAGGAAGCATACGAAACAGCATTAGGATGTGCACACTGATCACACTGCACACCGATCACACTACACACTGATCAAACTTCACACTGATCACACTGCACACCGATCACACTACACACTGATCAAACTTCACACTGATCACACTGCACACCGATCACACTACACACTGATCAAACTTCACACTGATCACACTGCACACTGATCACACTTCACACTGATCACACTGCACACCGATCACACTGCACACTGATCAAACTTCACACTGATCACACTGCACACTGATCACACTGCACACTGATCACACTGCAGACTGATCACACTGACACATCTCACACTAGCATATCTTCTCACACTAACACATCTCACAATGACACATCATCTCACAATGACACATCATCTCACAATGACACATCATCTCATAATGACACATCTGCTCACACTGACATCTCTTCTCACAGTGACACATGATCTCACACTGAAAAGCATGTAGCATGAACAAAACACCAATGCACAAATGCATGCTCAAGCGCACGGACACAAACACACACACGCACACAAATAAATAGTGAAAATATTTCACAGCCTGAAATAAAACTGTCACACAATACATAGACATTGCGGTTATTAAGCAGACTCTAGATAAACTTCAGACATCCACAGAACTAAAACCTTACAAGAACACACAGTAGAATACTACACTAACGTGGCTTGTTCTTGGAAAAGAGGTCAATGTTTATCCTAAACAAAGGGGACGGGCCCGGTCTAGTATGCAGAAGTTTGTGGTCATGAAAACTGGAAATAAAAGAAGTGTTGGCTCTTTCTGTCCACTAGTCCCACAGAATGTGTTCTAGTCACTTGACCCATAGTGGAGATCAAAGTGCACCTAGTGGTATATGTTGTAATGTGGACATTCCAATTCTAGATTCGTATTGGGCGTATTCCAACTCTGAAGCAGGCCACCTAGGTTTCAACAAAATTCTCACTTCCTGTTTAGTGAGATCTTGTTGTGGCAATGACATATGAGCTGTTATAATGATTTCATGGAGGTAGTTTTTTTGATAAAGGTGACTGAGAGTCATTTAGTTTCTCAGCCAGACAAGGCACTCAATGTTTATAATTATGTCATGTTGTGGGTTTGGTCATGTCACTGAATTTGTTGTGGCTGCTATGTTTCCCTGTGGAGGGGAAAGCCTTATGGAGCTAGGTATGGGAACCCTTGATGTAAAGGACCAAATACAGCCAGAGGAATGGACCACCTCTCATCTTTCTGCCCCACCACTACCTCTGTGACATGACCCCTGCCCTATGGGATACAACCCCTGTCCTATAAGATATGAACCCTGACTCAAATTACCCCTTATTGCCAGCCTGCAGGCTTTCTGTGGATCTGAAAGGAATTGAGAAAGGCAAAGCAAAATGTGTGTCTCAGTGGTTCACCTTGAGAACATGTTCATGTCAATTCAGGCATCTCCTGTCTGCAGGCTCAGAGGTCAGGGTTACTGGTGTCAGTTTGGAGTTATTAGACCATTCTCTCTCCTTCTCTTTGTCTGTCTCTCCCCCCTATCTTTCTGACTGTCAGGCCTCAGAGTGGCGTTAACCTGCAGGTTTGTTTCGTGAATGACAGCAGCAGTGACAAGGACAGCGATGCTGAGGACAGCAGAACAGAGACCAGCCTGGACACACCGCTGTCACCTGTGGTAAATGCTAACGATATAGATGTGTGTGTGTGTGTGTGTGTGGTGCGTATGTTTGGATGTGTTGTAAGTATGTATGTATGTTTTCCAAATATATTAATACAATTGATACATTGAACCTGACTTAAGAACAGGGAACACACACTGTATGCGTATGATGACTACAAAGTACATGAAGAACATGTCTCTGAATGGGGACATCTGTAGGGTGTGTGTGTCTCTGAATGGGGACGTCTGTACGGTGTGTGTGTGTCTCTGAATGGGGACGTCTGTACGGTGTGTGTGTGTGTTGACTGCTGGGTCTGGGTTATCCTCCAGAGTAAGCAGAGCTCATCACTGTCGGACCGGGACACAGGCGAGGAGGACTCGGACCCCCTGGAGGACTGTGGCTTCTGGCGGGTACAGCGGCGTCTCCAGGAGGAGGCCAGGGTGGCGCTAGCATTGGCCCGGCCCATGGCCCGCATGCAGGTGGAGGTGGAGAGACAGATCCAGCTCCACCGCCGCTCGCCTGTTGCCGACCTGGTCAGTGTGGGTTCACCTGTTATTTCTCACCTGGTCAGTGTGTGTTCACCCGTTATTTCTCACCTGGTCAGTGTGGGTTCACCCGTTATTTCTCACCTGGTCAGTGTGGGTTCACCTGTTATTTCTCACCTGGTCAGTGTGTGTTCACCCGTTATTTCTCACCTGGTCAGTGTGGGTTCACCCGTTATTTCTCACCTGGTCAGTGTGTGTTCACCCGTTATTTCTCACCTGGTCAGTGTGGGTTCACCCGTTATTTCTCACCTGGTCAGTGTGTGTTCACCCGTTATTTCTCACCTGGTCAGTGTGGGTTCACCCGTTATTTCTCACCTGGTCAGTGTGTGATCTAGACCCGTCATTTGTCACCTGGTCAGTTTATGATCTAGACCTGTCATTTCTTACCTTGTTAGTGTGTGATCTAGACCCCTGCCAACCTGGTCAGTGTGTGATCTAGACCCGTCATTGCCAACCTGGTTAGTGTGTGATCTAGACCCATCATTGTCAACCTGGTCAGTGTGTGATCTAGACCCATCATTGTCAACCTGGTCAGTGTGTGATCTAGACCCGTCATTGCCAACCTGGTCAGTGTGTGATCTAGACCCATCATTGTCAACCTGGTCAGTGTGTGATCTAGACTCTCAGTAGAACAATGACAATTGAGACTTTTTTTTATGTTAAATTTTTTTAATGAAATTATTCATTTCAATCCATTTAATATTTGAGTTATAGGTTCCTGAGGCACTTGAAAACTGTGTCCAGTGTGAACTGAGTAAATGGAAAACATGATAGGGTGTGGTGTAGCTGTTAGAGCAGCTGACCATTGAACCCCTGAGAAATCACAGGTAAAAGAAATCAGTTGTTCAGTCCTTCAGCAATATAATTAACCCAAAATGATCTCCTGGCAGGCCCCTGCATAATTCTTTTGGTGGGGGGGGTGTTATAAGTGGTCACACTGTGTACAATTAAAGACTAAAATAATGATGTAGCCCTTCATGCATGTATTCTTTTTGTGAGAAAGCAAAAGTGTTTTAGCATTTCTGAGAAATTGGTAGCTAGCTGCAGTTAATATATTTTCCCAGTTAAAGAGAAACGAAGAGTAAGACAAAGAATGAGAGAGTGAAAACAAAAATGGCAAAAAGGGAAAAAACTGAATAGATACCACTGGAAGTTGTTCAGTCATTCTTGGATTGTGGAAAGCTTTTGTCTCCCTCGCCTTTGCAAAGAAACTTTAATATCATCAAATCTAGACGTACAATTGTTTTGTTGCTGTAAATTATATAAACAATGATATAATGTTATGCTTACACAGTGTTAAATGGGGCTTAGACTAAGCCAATGGGTTTGTCCCTGTAGTGGTGTGGGGTTGATGTGACCTTTCATTGAAGGATTCAGAGATGTCAATTCAGTGTTTTTAATGCTGGGCTTCAGTCACATTTCTCACAGATGTTACTGTGAAAGGCTGATGAGGCTGACGGTTGACGAGTCACTCAACACTTGCGGGAATAAGGTTTAAGGAGGACCGTGCAGTCCTCGTGATGTACCAGAACGTTCAACATCCTTCCTGACTGGAGGATAACCGTCTGTAGATGTTCTAACGAAATTGGTTCTAAAGAAATCACTTTGAATCCTGGATAACTTAAAGGACCAGGTTATTGTCATCTCATATAGGTGATCAACAGAACACTGCTGGCATTTTATAACATGTCTCTTATTTAGCCGATGCTCCTCTCCGGAGCGACTTCCAGCTAGTGAATAATAAGCCTCTGACGTTCACCCGACTAGTCTAATTAACCCCCCCCCCCCCCCCCCACATGACTGTCCCAGCTGCCCCACCTGCCCCACATCAGTGAGGGTCTGATGAAGAGGAGTCTGAAGAGAGGAGACATACGGGACATGAGCCTGGGTCAGCTCCAGGTCATCACCAACGATCTGCACTCACAGATACAGAGTGAGTTCACATGCACGTGCGCACACACACACGCATGCACACACACGCACAGAGAGAGAGAAAGAGAGAGCGAGAGAGAGACACCTTTCATTACCGCTGTCGTGTGAGAGGAGAGTAAGGTTGTGGCTTGTGGTGGCGTTGCAGGCCTGAGCGGGGAGCTGGTGCAGCTTCTGCTGTTAAGAGATGAGCTCCATGTGGAGCAGGATGCCATGCTGGTGGATGTAGAGGACCTGACCAGGTGGAGAGCCCGTCCCCGTCCCCCACACACCAATTACCATGTTGTACTATGAACACTGATGCTTATTAATATACACCCACACACACACACACACATGAACACGCACAGACACAGATAGTCAATGGGCCACTGTGACCGTAGATCAGGAGGTCATATACCCTTGAAAGTGTACAGTTTTCTGAAGACAGTGGTGACAATTTATTTTCCATTTTCTTCAGTCGTTAAGTAACTTGTTGTTCGTTGTTCTTTCCTGTCACAGGCATGCTCAGAGCCAACAGAGACACATGGCAGAGAAAACCCTTTCCAAATGAAAATATGACCACCCAATCACCACAGAGCACTGGTCAACTACGTGATCATGGGCGCAAATAAAGTCTGCAGGCTTTTGTTCCAGCCCAGCACATCTGATCAAATGATCGACATCTTGCATAATTATTTAGTTTTATTTTTTATTTGGGCTGGATCAAAAGCCTGCATATTCTATTGCTCTCCAGAAAACAGGGTCGGGGTCCACCGCGACCAGCTTTGTGACAGTTTGATATAAAAAAAAGAATCATGTTTGTTGTCTCCCTCCACACCGCACACCCACAGCCATTTTGTAGAATATTAAACACAATGCATAGCAATCTACTGAACACAATGCATAGCAATCTACTGAACACAATGCATAGCAATCTACTGAACACATGGCTGTTTGTGCTGTTGCTAAGGAATGAGCTCCTAGGCTTTCCAGTGTTTAACCTCTGTGGCGACTGCACAGGTCTAGTATGAATAGTCACACCAATGGATGTAAAACAGCGGCTGTTGCACAAAATCACTTTTTTTTTTGTTCTGATATGTTAAAGCTTTACTGGTTGGCCCTTGTTTACGCCATCGATTTCGAGGTTGCAATGAGCTTTATTTTCTTCTGCACTGTAGACTGAATGAAAGCTAAGTGTCCTTTTAAGCCTTGTTCACACTTACAGTTTGACGTGACTCTAATCCTATTCATTTCCATATCCGATTTGAATCTGATCTTAATCCTATTTTTACCTGCAGTTTGAACAGGTGAAAGCGACAGCTGGCATCATGTTATCTTTCCGATGCTTTTAAAAGTGTATTCATACTATGATTCTGAAACTGTGAAATCCTCCGGTCAGGTACTGGTGTTGTCACCTGAGCTTGTTAGGTGATGTCGTGAATGGACAAGGAAGTACCAGCACCGAAGCTAATCAGCCCACTGCCCTGTTGACAAGTCCGTGTCAGAACTGATTTGACAGAACTGATTTGAGGTTTAAGGCCTGCAGTGTGAACCGACTCGTGTGCTTTGTGACCAGGGTGTAATAATTGGGGCTGGTTAGTTAATCACCTCCCTTGTACACTTGAAATAATGCGTTAACGTGACCAAACTTCAGCCCAGTGATTGTAGGGTTTTGCCGTAAAACAGTTTCATTCAGGCCCTGTTTTGCAACCCTGAAGCTAATTAAAAGTAAAACATTCCAAAATATCTATTTTTAAGAAATGTTGTTGACCAAGTCAAATCCCAGTGGATATGAACAAAGGTGGGTTACTGAAGAGGTTACTGACATTGTCACTTTTAAAGTGACAGCTGGTTGGTTTGGGCTAGATGAAAATACTTTGGCTAGCTGGAAGGAAACATGTCTGCCTCGTTGTCTGATGAGATGATGGTTATCTGTGTCCACAGTAATTATTCCATCATTAGTGATAAGAGAATTCCATTTTTCAGCAGCTCTTAAGTAATATATTCTTCTGTTCATAATAAGCTCCTTCTAATGTATCACGCAGAGTTTAGGCACCCTATCAATGTTTTGTGTACAGAGATAATAATTATAAATAAATAATATATGTGTGAGTGTTAAATGTTAGTCTTTTGTAATTGCTGTGCTGATGTGTGGCCAGTCTTGGAAGATATTTGAAATGGATCCCGCTGTCTGTTGATGAGTACAAATTAATTAATTAATGGCACATGACTCTTGAGGGACCCAAGAAGGCTACATATGTACTCCTTGACTGATCTGGAACTGATCTGGACGTGATCGGAACCTGATCTGAACTTGACACTTGCGGTTACAATGGTTTCCTGGCTTTACAATTTACAATTAACATAATTTATTTTTTGACTGTATTTTATTTAGTATTTCTAATATTTATTATGTACTCAGCATGCTTCTGCCACATACAGTGTACAATGTTATGTATGTAAAAACATCAAAATAAACAATATCTCTCTAACAGATAACACATTCTACATTAGATAAGGTTAAATGGTACTTAGGGTGTCAGCTGATAAATAATTAACTTCACATTAATGTTATATGTCAATCATATAGCCAAATTATGAAATATATCATAATGCTGAATATGACAAAATCATATACCTGAGTATGACTTATATAGATGAATATGACAGATTTAATAAAACTGAAAATGAGCTTTCTGATGTAATAATCACCTAAAGGATTATTAGGAACACCTGTTCAATTTCTCATTAAGACAATTATCTAATCAACCAATCACATGGCAGTTGCTTCAATGCATTTAGGGGTGTGGTCCTGGTCAAGACTATCTCCTGAACTCCAAACTGAATGTCAGAATGGGAAAGAAAGGTGATTTAAGCAATTTTGAGCGTGGCATGGTTGTTGGTGCCAGACGGGCCGGTCTGAGTATTTCACAATCTGCTCAGTTACTGGGATTTTCACGCACAACCATTTCTAGGGTTTACAAAGAATGGTGTGAAAAGGGAAAAACATCCAGTATGCGGCAGTCCTGTGGGCGAAAATGCCTTGTTGATGCTAGAGGTCAGAGGAGAATGGGCCAACTGATTCAAGCTGATAGAAGAGCAACTTTGACAGAAATAACCACTCGTTACAACCGAGGTATGCAGCAAAGCATTTATGAAGCCACAACACGCACAACCTTGAGGCGGATGGGCTACAACAGCAGAAGACCCCACAGGGTACCACTCATCTCCACTACAAATAGGAAAAAGAGGCTACAATTTGCACAAGCTCACCAAGATTGGACAGTTGAAGACTGGAAGAATGTTGCCTGGTCTGATGAGTCTCAATTTCTTCAGATGGTCGAGTCAGAATTTGGCGTAAACAGAATGAGAACATGGATCCATCATGCCTTGTTACCATGCCTTGGCACACTTTAGGCCCCTTAGTGCCAATTGGGCATCGTTTAAATGCCACGGCCTACCTGAGCATTGTTTCTGACCATGTCCATCCCTTTATGACCACCATGTACCCATCCTCTGATGGCTACTTCCAGCAGGATAATGCACCATGTCACAAAGCTCGAATCATTTCAAATTGGTTTCTTGAACATGACAATGAGTTCACTATACTGAAATGGCCCCCACAGTCACCAGATCTCAACCCAATAGAGCATCTCCATCAACTGCAAGTTCTGAAGGCGAAAGGGGGTCAAACACAGTATTAGTATGGTGTTCCTAAAAATCCTTTAGATGAGTGTATATCATATAGCTTAATATGACCTAAATCATATATTACATCAGAAAGCTGAATATGGTAAATATCATACTGCTGAATATGAAAGATTTCACAAAGCTGAAAATGACAGATCTCACAAAACTGAATATGATAGATATCATAATGCTGAATATGACAGATATCATAAAGCTGAACATGACAGATATCACAAAACTGAATATGATAGATATCATAATGCTGAATATGACAGATATCATAAAGCTGAACATGACAGATATCACAAAGCTGAATATGACAGATATCATAAAGATGAAAATGACATTTAATATAGTTGAATATGTCCTATATCATAAAGCTGAATATGACAGATATCGCAAAACTGAATATGAAATGTATCATAATGCTGAATATGAAAAAAATCATATACCTGAATATGAATTATAGAGATGAATATGACAGATTCAATAAAACTGAATATTACCTATATCATATAGCTTAATATGACCTAAATCAGTGTCTCCCAACCTTTTTCAGTTACTGTACCCCCAAAATGTTTTTGCACTGCTTTCAGTACCCCTGAAGTACCCCCTCATGTTAATTTCACTAGTAAGTCTATGGTGTTATGAGTGTTTTCAAGTACCCCCTGTGGAGAGGCCAAGTACCCCCAGGGGTCCTAGTATCCCTGGTTGGGAACCACTGATCTAAATCATACAGCAGAATATAACATAATATATAGCTGAATATGACCTATATCATATAGCTGAATATGACATCAAATAGCTGAATATGGTAGATATCATAATGCTGAATATGAAAGATATCATAAAGCTGAATATGACAGATATCGCAAAGCTGAATATGACATACATCACAAAGCAGAATATGACAGGTATCATGAAGCTGAATAGGACATATAATATAGCTGAATGTGACATGTAATATAGCTGAACATGACCTATATCATATAGCTGAATGTGACATGTAATATAGCTGAATATGACCTATATCATATAGCTGAATGTGACATGTAATATAGCTGAATATGACCTATATCATATAGCTGAATGTGACATGTAATATAGCTGAACATGACCTATATCATATAGCTGAATGTGACATGTAATATAGCTGAATATGACCTATATCATATAGCTGAATGTGACAGATAAAAATACAATGTTATTGCTGCATATTGCTGCTCAATTTCATTGGGTTTTGACCAATAGTGAAAGTCCATACTGAATCATCGATGCACGTTCCTGTCACACTGACAAAGGCCTGGACCACTGCTGAATAACCACAGAGAGTGGATGAAGCGTTCACATCTTTGCTACCAAACTGTGAGAAACCAATGTGGTCATATGAGCCACAACCAAAAGACTGAATAGAATTCTGCAGAAAACGTAAATTCCAGTTTCATGATTGTAAAACATTTCATTATTGAAAACTCTGGAATCTAGTGAAATTACTAACTGTGACACTGCTACGTGAATTACTTTCCTTATACACATTATTTAAAACAAAAGGGTTAAATAGGGAAATCCCTGCCAGGAAAGTATAAAAACACTGACAGGTAAAGCAAGAGACAAGCAAACCAGTTTGGATTAACTAAGGATAACATATAGTTAACGATGACGCCAAACATTAAGCTCTGTAAGTAACCTGTATCCTATATCGAAATATCTTCTAACAAAATGTATGTTTTAAAGTCGGTCATTAGTTTCATGTTTTAAGTTAAAACAGGGATTTAACCACATTTTAACATGTCTGGATTATATGCAAAATATAATATATATTAAATATTTTTTCGCGCCACAAACTGATGTGTTGTTTTAAATCGGTTTTATTCTCTTTGAATGGTCAGACCTTGCCCCTTGGCTGCTCTTTGGGGTACTTGCCGGCTCCTTCTGGGGCTCGACCGTCTCCGTCCCGGTGCTGGGGCATAACACCCGGATAACCGAGCAGTGTATCACCAGTACACAGACCCTCCTTCAGAACATCACGAAGGCGCTCGCACAGGTCAAACAAACAGGCAGCCCTTCTGACAGTGTTCTTGACTCCTAGAGCGCATTATGGATAAATGTCTTCATGTTACATTCATGTCTGTACTCATAACGGTGTGTTTCAATTCTAGGAGACACCTTTCAAAGGCATAAACTGTACAAGGGGCATGGAGTTAAACACAGCAACACAGATGGTGTCAGTTTGCATGCCAAGAGTGAGACAATTACCATGTTTTAAATTAATTACATTACCGATTAAAAAATGTTGGAGAATAACGGGTTTCCCATATATGAACATGTACAATAGATGCTGAATGACTTTTCCGAATTACCCGTTTTGTTTTTCATCCTGTAACCAGCAATCAACGTGTTCTGGATTCTCAAACACAGACTTTGATCAGGTAGGTCATCACAAATAATGACAGATGTTTACAGTCTAAAAGAGGCACATCTTTCCCACTAGCAGCCTGTGTAGAAAACACACATGACGTGTCTAATGTGTCCCGTAGGACAAGTGTCTGAAGAATATTGAAAAGGATCTACGCTGCTATGGTGAAATGATGCTAGGCTTTCACCCTGAACTGCTTGAACACACCGTGCTGAACTTCGCGGAGATTAAGCAGGTGAGGCCACGATGGACAGCCGAGATTGACTGGGCTCGCAAACTAACATTGTGCCGGTGAACAAAGGATGGTTATAGGGTTTGTCCCATGGAGACATTATTATTATTGCATTATTAATTACAGCCAACATGTGTCGGTGTCTAGCATGAAGGAAATGCATTCGATGCCTTTTGTGCCCGTTGTCAGCCTGGGTTCACTTGTGTTGTGCTCATGCTTTAGAGGACTGAAATGTAAACCGCGACATGTTGAAAAAATTGCTTACTACATTATATCTACCGCAGATTTATCGTTTGAAGGTCCTAGTAGCATAAGACCCTGAAAGGACCATTTAGAGATGAATTGCCAAGACATGTTTAAGATCTGAGAGGGCGACGAGACATTATGACAATTAGCTATTTTGGGCCTATTTCTAACATAATCAGTCTTGCATTAGAAGGTCCCTGTCAGCAGACCAAAAAGACTACTCTACTCTACTGTTAAAAACGACATAGTGACTTGCCATCTCTTTAGTTCACCCTTTCATTTTCTTTCTTTTATTTTAAACAGAACTGTTTTGCCCTGTCTCTTGGAGACAGATCCTCTCAGCAGGTAAGACCTTCTTAAAAGCCACTTTGACAAACATGAAAGTGGCCTTCAATGGACTCCCCCTAAGGTTAGCAGGGAATTGTCCCTATGTATAGCCAGACATAAAGTCACCTTGACACAGTGCGTACCATTGTTTTGCAGGACACTGAGGGTTGTGCGTCTGCTCAACGTTTGACTACCCACAATCCCTTTGATGAGAGGGTCCAACTTTGTAAGGTGCTGAAGGGGTTGCAGGTTCGCACCATCACCATCAACAGGGTCATCGGCTATATTCACGCTGGAGAATATATGTGAGGTGGCCCGTTCCCAGGCTAAGCCAGCACCTGGCGGGCACCTGAGCTGTTGGAGACAGTTACTCATCACCGTAATCGCCATGGTGATGCCACTCACGAGAGAATTATGATCATGGACGTTTGTCTTTGTCAATGTTCAGTCTTACTGAATTACAGTTTGAGAAAGCTATTTAGGATGTGGAATATACAGATGTCATACATGTAACTATTATTTAATTTGATATTTATTTATAACCTAATGGGTTGTGTTATTTATTTAACTAATTTATAATGGTAAAACATTATTTATATACATATATATACAGTATATATATACAGTATATATATATATATATATATATGTATATATATATATATATATATATGAAGTTCATATATTTAAATATGTACACATTGTTTATATATTCCAAGAATACAGGTAAATAAACATATTTAAATCACATTTCATTTGCTGTTTTATTTTTCTCACACCATTTGCGTGCACTGGAAAGTATTGTGAGATATGTAGTCAACATATTCAGCCAAGTAAAATGATGGGAAACAAAGCTTTTTTAAATGACTTGTTTTGTTGTAAAAACACAGAGGTCAGCCATCTTGGTTGTTCCCCAAACCACACATGCTCATTCCTGTATGTCAACACCAATCACCACAATCCACAAGCACTACTTTTATATTGACGATCTGTATGATACTTCCTTGAGAAATGCCCATAGAGTTTTGTATTTGTATAGGTGAAGACATGAAGCATCGCTGACAAACAAAAGACGTCATGCTTCTAGCATTGACTCGGCTGATAGCTACTTCATTTGTTAGGATGTTCTTAATACTACTCAGTTGTGTTGTTGTTCCACCAAGCTATCTTTAAGCTGTATGCATCTAGCTATCTTTAAGCTGTATGCACCTAGCTATCTTTAAACTGTATCCACCTAGCTATCTTTAAACTGTATCCACCTAGCTTTCTTTTAACTGTATCCACCTAGCTATCTTTAAGCTGTATGCACCTAGCTATCTTTAAACTGTATCCACCTAGCTATCTTTAAACTGTATCCACCTAGCTATCTTTAAACTGTATCCACCAAGCTATCTTTAAACTGTATCCACCTAGCTATCTTTAAACTGTATCCACCTAGCTATCTTTAAACTCGCTCAGGAAAAGGATAACATTCAGCCTGGGGTGCAATGTGGTTTTGATTGAGCTAATGAATTGGTGCTACAAATGTCAAAACCCTAGCTGTGTAAACAACTAAGTGTATGTTGTTAATTAATACGCCAGTGCTGACAAGCCTAGCCCATTATTTGTTTCATCACCTAGTCCTGATTCTAGGCTTCGTGTTTACCTTTTGATTGTGGTATTGGCGTCTGTCAACACCAGGACCAAAGAGGTGTCCAAGAAAGTCAAGGAAGCCATTAGCCATTATGAAGATGAAAAATCAACCTCACGCAGACCAAAAACAACACTGGGGAGCATTAAGAAAAACAAGTCATGCACCGGTCAGCTTAACAGTCGTTAAAAAACCTGTAGGCCAAGGAAAACCACTAGAAATGGATGACCAAAGAATGCTCACCATAATGCTGAATACAAAATTAACTGTTGGAAAGATCAGGAACATTCTTCAGGAGGTAGGTGTGGATGTGTCAGCCACTACCATCCACAGAAGCGTACCCACCCCCAGCTTAAAAAACAGGAGTTACAGTTGGCTAAAAAAAGTGCCTAAACGGTTCTGGTACTGTGGACAGATGAGGCAAAAAGAGGAACATGTGCCAGAGTGATGGCAGGAAGATAGTGTGAAGAGAAAAGGAAACTTTCCACAAGATCCACAGGAAACCACTTGATCTGTGATGACGTGGAGGGGTGTGATGGCATGGACATGTACATCTTCCACTGAAAATGGCTCAATGCGCTGCCATAGAATCCAGGGAGTTTTTCAGGCCCAAATAAGGCAGAGCGCTAGACTGACCCTAGTCAATCAGCATGCTTTTTTCAAATTAAAATTACTAACACATTTAATTTTTGTTACATGTGAAAAGAGGTGATGAACGAGTTAATTGGAAGCTAGGGATGATTTGACTGTGATTATATAAAGGGCCAGGTTGGACACCAAGGTGCTGCTCTAATGATAAGTGCTGTGGGATTTTTAATGATCACAGATAGTTAGGACGCCATTGTATTGTCCCATTGGGGAGGCAACAGTCTTCACGGTGGTGTGTCCCAGTCACTGTACTGAGGCGTTGCAACGGGATTTTCAGACCTGAGTGAAGAGTGCCCTCTTCTGGCCCTCCTACACCATTTCCAGCAGCATCTTGTCTCCCACACTGGCCAGAACTAAGCCCATTCAGCCTCAGGGGCAAGCCGTCAGCAAGGTGCTATGTATATATATGGCTGGGCTACATAGAAATTAAGAACTTGAGTACTAAACTGCTCAATTTGGACATTATATGAATCAGTGCTCTGAAATAACTGTTGTCATTTGCTGTCATTTTTAAATGTTGAAGCCATTGTGTACACGAATACCTTTACGTAAGTGCTGAGAAAAAATCTCTACTTGATACTTTGTTTGATTTCAAATCTTAACTTTGGAGTAGAGCCAAAAGGAAAAAATTAAACGCTTAGTGTCCCACGAAATGCTCAGGGCGACACATTTCGGTTTGTACCCAACATATTTCAGCGTTATTACGCTCGAAAATATGGGCAACTGTTAAATGAATGGATGTTTTCTAAGCTGATCTGTCATAACAACCCTGTCATAAACCACTCAGCTAGTAAAACATGAGGAATAACTAGTGATGGCCATACGAGACTTCATTACCGTTCTTCTAGCAGCAGGATATTATGCTAGCAGTGCTAATTGAGAATTATTTTTTTCAAATTAAAGCCATCATTGAAATATATACATTTATATTTACATTTTATGTTTAATTTCCGTTCCAATATTGCTCGTGTCTGTTCCTTTTTACAGACTAGATTGTTAACTATGTTGCCTTATAAATTTCAATAATGACTTATATTGTGATAAAGAAAATCTGAGTGCTGCCAACATAATATTCAGGGGCTAAAATAACGCTAATGAAGCCTCGAATGGCCATCACTAGATACATCTCCGGAGACCACTGCACCTTTTTCTTTCCTTTCCAAAAAAGTCGAAAAGGAAGGTTTTGAGTGAGGAACAGAAGGGTTAAAATTAAGAGACAACTGCAAATTGGACGCTTCTGTTCCTCACTCAAAACTTTCCTTTTCGACTGTTTTGGAAAGGAAAGAAAAGTTTGCAGTTGGCTATTTTTTTTTCGTGGAGCTTTATATCTGCTACAATCGGAATGCAGTATTAGAAGTATGATAGCAATTAATTCCTGTGTGTTGCAAATACTGTGTCCAAAATAACACAGGTGACAGCAGTTACTTCCCTTTTAGGGATCTGTTTTTAGAAAGGGATGGTTTTCTACAAGGCTAGTATGCCCCTTGAGGTTGGCCTGAGATACTGGAGGACTGCAACATCAGTGAGGGGTGGTGACCCACTTTGAAACTGTGCTTATTTACTGGCTGAGTAGAAAGCAGGGCTCTGTGTAGTTTGGTTCCAACTGCCACTCATAACGACTTAGTGTTTAGCATCGTACTGTTCAATAACCTACACCATCGGTGTTCAACTCTGGCCCTCAAAGCCAGTTCCACTAAAACAAACGTTACCCCCTTAATCAGGGCCTTATTTAAACCTGGGACACCAGGTGGGTGCAAATAATGATGAGTTAGAACAGAGAAACTGCAGGCTCTGGCTCTTTGTAGGGTGATGGTTGAACACCCCTGACCTGCACAAAGAAACAAGTCAGTAATTCAAAGGAAATAGTAGCCTACGACTGACACCAAGTGACAGGTGCACGGAACTGTCAGGGTAAACGAATAAGACCTCACACAGAAGTCTTTTCAATTAACCAATAACACTGATTTTGCACAGATGCGGTTCCTCCACCCGTGCTCTGTGATTGGTTCATGCGTGGATTTTCTAATTGTATTTATAAACGATTGTACTGCGATGTAATAATTGCAGCGGGTTTGCGAAGCCGCCAAACACTCAGGTTACAAGCTCAGAAATGGAGCTTCCGCAAAAATGTCCGAGGTGGGTCGCTACCCTGCTGATGCTTTCAATACTGGCGGATTTTAATCAATCAGTAAATCCCGGAGGCCGAAATGTCGGTCAGACCCAACCTTTCAAAAAGAAAGCAGGGCCAACAAGGCGTCCTAACCTGAAAACCGTCCTCGTGAAGTGTCACGAAGATTCGCTCGAAGTGGTCGTGAAAGGTGACCTGTTCGACATCGGCATTCTCGTGAACGGCAGCGACATGCACCTAGGGTCCCAGTCAAGCGGCAGCGAGACCGCTCAGTGCAATGCAGTACAAACTGGAGAGGCAGAGTTTACGATCTTCGCCCCTTTGACCGCATGTGGAACCACATTCTCCGTAAGATATTAATATATTTTCAAAAAATTTACATTTTGTATAGGGTATCTTTGTCGCACTCAATAGGCTTATCCAGTGGCTCTCACTATGTCTGCAGGATAACACGAGTCTGAGGACAGACATTTTATTCTTAACAGATGGGCTAAGCCAAAAGTGGTTTTCTAAGGCAGTGTTTTTGGTTATTGCAACCTTATTCAATAATGAATGGTTTGATTAGTCAACGTTTGAATCAGGTGTGTTACTTCTGGCAAACTTCAAATATATCAAATGGTGGACACTTATTTGAAATGAAGGTGATATTCAAATACTTGAGTTCATTTTTGCAAACAAATTAGTTTAAATAAATAGGCCTGACCATGCTTTTTCTTAATGTGACATTTCCAATCTAGAATGTTCACTTGAGCTATATTCCATGACAATGTTTTACATTTGTCAATCAAGTGGTACTAATGGTGTGGTGGCCCAGGCATAAAGCTGCAATATGTGAAGTTAAGTCATTGAATCTGAAGTCGGTTGGGATGTTCAGAAAACCGCAAGTTATTCAAATAACCTAGTGGCCAACGTTGAACTGGAACTTAAGCCGACGTTAGAGAACCACACCCTCTCCTTTAGACAATGATTTACCTGTAACATTTCTGTTTTGCGTATCCGACTACTACTCTAAAATTGACAAACTATTGTAATAAGAGTGCGTGCAATGCACAGCCCCGGTCTAAGAAACCCTGTTTCAAGAACACTGTGGCCAAATGCTTTTTACAATAATCCCTGAAATGTAAGGCTCTAACGATGAAGCTAGCCTTGACGCTGTTGGGGAAACTGGGATCAGTACAGTAGCCAGCCTGGAAGAGACTATGACCATGACTACAAGGGCGTTCCTTTCCCTTGCCGTGAACATAGTTAGCCTGAACTACGTCTAATGTTTGGGGGCTCTGTTTTGTTAATTCATTTGCCTACACACACACACACACACAAAACGCAGACCTGAGGAAGAAAGTTGACAACCCTTCCCTTCTTCCAGTCCACAGAGACGGCGCTGGTCTATTCCAACGTTCTCATCTATTCCCCGTCGCCCCCTCGTGACGGCGTCTACAGATTGGCCGCTGCCTCGGTTCCCATTGAATGCCATTACGGAAAGTAAGTGGCATTTCAGTCCTTGAGCTGTCGTGGGGCTTTTAAACCCTGTTAATGGTCAATGTCTGTGTAGGCAGTATGCTGTGGACAGCGCCGCCCTGGTGCCCGTGTGGATCCCCCTGGTCTCAACCGTCCCTGCGGAGGGCCAACTGGACTTCAGCCTCCGGCTCATGACGGGTAGACTTTTTTTTTTTACATTTTTTTTTTTTTTTATTGTTTAAAAAAAAGCCTGAGTCCTCTTTGGAACTGCCAGAACAGAAGTTTTGGTGTTCTGGGGGGAGGGGATGGGCCTCCCACATCTGTGATGTGACTTCTGCCTTTGAACAAGGCGACTGTACTCACCGTGTCCATGCTTACCGTGTCCATGCTTACTTGGCTGAAAATGCAGAAGGGGCCCTGGGAAATTGTAGCTTTTCTTTGAACGCCCTCTGTTTTTGGCAGTAGAACTCTGTTTTTTGCAATAATACCGAATGGGCCTGTAGAGATGGAAGCCCTTGTCTGTTAACACTGTTTTTAGAGGCTTAAATTTCGATACTTGTGTTCTGACTGCTAGTCACAGTTTGAAGCCTTGTGTAGCCCTGTTCTACCCGCCCACAACAGTAGTATGTAAGTGCCTCATCGTTGAGTCTTTAACCATGTGATGAGGCTGTAGTGTTTACATCCATGATGAGCCATGCTTGATGATATAAAAATCAATTTGTCTTTTGTCCTTTTAACACAAACAGTCTTACTCGATTTCGTAGCCAGAATTCACTGTTCACCTCTGCTGCCTGCACCAAGTGATCTCCTAACATTGTTTGGAAACAGCCCTTCGGCATGTCAATGACAAGTGTTTTTCAAAAGGCCCAAAAATGGAGTGATCTGCTCTTAGTGACCGTTTGCCCTAATATGATGGATTCAATTGATCCGTGCTAAGTCAAAGCTCTGGTACATGTCCTCAGTCACACGCTAACCCCCCCCCCACATGCTCCTCTACAGATGACTGGCGGGCTGAAAGGGAGTCGAATACGTTCTCCCTGGGGGATGTCATCCACCTAGAGGCAGCGGTCATTGTGCACAAACACATGCCCCTCCGCGTTCACGTCGACCACTGTGTGGCTACGGAGACCCCTGACGCGGAGTCGTATGCCAACCTTAGACACGACTTCATAGATTATTACGGGTGAGGTCATCCAGGAAAGAGTGCTCAAGTATTGACTGGACTGTCTTTGAAATGCCTTACTCATCACTCGCTAAAGCACTTGAGTGTTGATTTGGCTTGGAATAGCGCAGCAGGATGTCTCGCTGCTCAGCGGGTCATAACTCTGGTTGACAATATACCTGCAAGAGTGCGAATCCCTTCCTTGAATTGCCACGTTATGGTCTTGCCCAATCAGATGCCTCACAGATGGTCAGCTGACGGGCTCCGGGTCACGGTACATGCCAAGAGTCCAGAATGATAAGCTGAACATAATGCTGGATGCCTTCAGGTTCTTCCAGGCCCCTACTGATATGGTACGTGCATGTCCTACCGCCCCGTCTGGGGTTCTGTCTCCACCTTCTGGCCATTCTGATGTCTCTGCCGGTCTCCACAGGTCTTCATAACATGCCACCTGAAGGCTGTCCGTGCCATCAGTGCCGTTGACTCCAGGAACCGGGCGTGCTCCTTCATTGCAAACCGGTATGAAATGGGGTGTGTTGCTTCTTAAAGTATGTATGGAGGCATGGGGTTAATTGACAGCAATACTAGATTGCAGTGTCCTAAAGATGTTTTACAATAGACATTGTTGCCAAATGCATACCTTAAAATGTATCTATGGTAGATGGCGCAGATTTTAGGGCACGCTACTTTTGACCTGTCATCTACTCCGACCTGGCGTCCTAACTGACAATACAATGTGCTTTCAGCTGGAGGTCGGCGGATGGGCATGACCAGGCGTGTAAAAGCTGTGAGGTCTCACAACGCTTCGCTAAGTTCACTGCCCCCACCACCGCAACAACGGTCAAGCCTACCACTCCCAAACCATATCCGGCTAGCTTTTTCCGCGTTCGCCCGGGCCTTCAGGCTGAGCTTCTCCCCAAGGCCGGGCCCACATCCAGAAGGCCTTCCTCGAGTGGCTGGAAGAGGGGTACCGACACTACGCGAGGTGGGTTACCATGGAAGGCAAACTGGATGCACTGCTCACTTGGTTTGTTAGATTTTTGGGTGTTTTTCTGTATTTTATAACAGTCGGTCCGGCTGTGTGCTCTCACTATTGCGGGCAGAATGGATTTTGTACACCTGCTGAGGTGCTGTTTGACACTTAGTATTGTTCTGAAAATGCACATTTGCACCATTTGATGTTTTGGCTGAACCAAAAGAGGCTGTCCTTTTATTTCAGAGTGGAGAAGGACCACCACGGTGGGACCCCTGTTCATTGTGACTGGTCAGGAAGTCATCCCATCGAAGACTGCCCCCGCAACACTACAGCCGATGACGACGCCGGTGGAGACTGTCCGTTTGGAGGCGGTTCATCCGAAATAGCCGCCTGGGGCACACGAGGCACGGACTGACATGGTGCCAGGAATCGCTCGTCCGTCTGAGACGGGCACTGCCACAAACGCCACTGGAGTATTTCCAATCTCTAGATGGCGTCTCACTGGATTGATGGGTTCTGTGCAGCAAGTTGACTGTGGAACATGAATGTGCTTGAGGCTAGGATGTCAGTTGACCAGCCCTTGGCTATAACAAGAACGGCTCTAATTCCTTTAAAACCAACTGAATATGGTACCTTCAGTTTGAAGTGCCCCGAAATGTAGGTCCTTGCTCATCTACACTGTTCCATTCCAGCTTCGCAATGGCGAACTGTCATCAGAATAAATATTTTACATCCATAGTTGTTTCTGTAATTATCTGGGTGTGTCCCTGAAGGGCTGACAGTCAAGCTGTGGATTATGGCTTTAGCCAGAGGGTGTGTCTTCTATCCCTTCCCCCAATAAACATGCTAAATTACTTTATGAACCTTACCTTCAAACGTGTTGCTTTATATGAATCTGGGACTCCGCCTTAGTCTGATCATGCTTGGCTACCCACTGAAAGCACTTGATCTTTGGTGCAGACCCAGAAGTAATGGTGTGGGCATGACTGCTTCTTAAAGGGGCACTCTGCAATTGCTGCATCCATTTTTGGACCGTTTTAAATTATTAATAGCCATTGATTCTCTAACTTATGAATGCCTGATGAGCTTAGTTTGACTGTCCAACCAGTCTGAAATATAGGCTTGCTTTACTCAATTTGTTAATGTTCAAATGGGTAAGTATGAATGTAAAGACTTACACTTCTTTGCCTCAGTTCAAGCTCTTTAGGGTGGCTTTTCAGTTTCAACTGCAGATTGTGCCTTTTAAAACAAAGTGCCTGTCATACATGTTATTGATAGGTGCAGCATTACTGCTTCCTATCATTTCCTGCACTGATTCTGCTCCCCATGGGATGTTAGTTTGGTTATTTTCAATAAACCTAATCCTAATTGGCCTTGCATTGATCAGAATCTCTGAAATTGTGCTAATTTTGTCTGTGGTGGGGCAAACGCCCCATTAGTAGAAAAATCAAATTTGGAGAGGTCTCTGTTAAGTAATTACAATTACTGGTTTTTGTGGTTGCCCCACTAGCGATCTAAAATGCCCTGGATAAGGCCATCAGCTAAATGACTAATGTAACACTCAAAGCTACGCCCGAATCATGTTTCAGGACCATGGAGAGCTCGTTGGTCCGAATACATGGCACACGCGTTTCCGTCGGGCTAGAAAACACGTCAAAGTCTATACGCTTTCTTACAATCCATCAGAGACTGTAACTTATACATTTAGGGTTTCATGCATGAGTAATATTTTGTACAACGTAGACAAATAATCGATTTCCCGGACGCCACCTGTTTACGTGTATCAAATATCACCCCCCCCAGCCCCCAGCAATTGTTCACTGTGCTCGCTAATGATTTATTGCAGGCAGATAATTGCTCATTTGGATGCCCTGAAAGTGGACATTGAAGTACACATCAAAAGCACTTAGTATTTGTGTGACGCAATGATCCACAATATTATAACATATGTATATATATAATACGCTACACTGGCTCGTCTATTTAATACCTTATGATAAAAAGATGGTTGTTTTAAGAAAATATATCCTTCAAAGAAAAATAACCCACATTTGTTGGTCTAGTCATTATTTTTTTTAAACCTGTACTACTTTTAAGATTCTGTATATTCGTTTGTACATTTACATTCATATATTGATGACCATGAATTATCACAACTGTTGGTTGACGAACGTCAGTTCAGGGAGGAATTTCCCTCGAACATACAACGACAGCATTGTCTGTTAGGGTTTGGCTCATACGACTAGTACCAGACCGCGCCTCAGCCAACCAAACCTGCGTGGATATCGCCTCAAATAGCGTAGGCTACGTCGTTCTCAACCAACTTGGATTATTTCCATTAGCCGATTGAAGAATGTGGATTTACTTCAAATGTCAGACTCCAAGCTTTACATTTTTTTCCATATTTGTTGTAACTATTGGCCAGGCAATCCGAAACTGTGGAGAGATACTTTGCAGAGATGACCAGATATGCTGCGCGCACGGCAACGACAATTTCACCATCAGTTGTTGCAGGCACACTGTTCAAAGCACCTTCTACAACATCGCAATGGTTACGCGGAAACTCTCCGGTGTCCTCATTTTGCTCCTTCTCTTTGCTCTTGGCTACTTTGTCCAACGGATTTTCTGCCCCAGACCGAGGCGACAGCTTGACTGCCACGAGCCGCACCCGCTCCTTAGCGGACGCACAACAGTTTCTCAGGATCCGCTCCTGGAGAGCTACACACAGCAAAGCGTTGATGACCTAGCTCCCCAAGTGTGTCTACCCTCCTACGAAGAAGTTAAGTACTTGCCGACGTATGAAGAGACCGTGCTGGAGTCTCATAGAGGTCAGTTGGAAACCGCGGGACCCGAGCAGGGACGGGGCAGCTCTCCCTAGGCCTCCAATGTTATGACTGAGACAACCGTGGTACCTGTCCCTCACAGCATATTGATGTTGGATTACTCTCAAAACGGTTTATATGAAAACATGCTGTTATGTTAAGCACATTTTAGCGGTCATGTGAGTTTTAGTGCCGATTTCCCGAACACAGATTATGCCTAGTCCTGACTAAAAAGGAAAAACAAATCTAACCTTATGGATATTCTCCATTGAGGGCCGGTTTCGCAGACACAGATTATGCCTAGTTCAGGGAAAAAAACAAGATCAATGGAGTTTTCTTTGAACGTATTTTTTTAGTCCTAGACTAGGCTTAATCCATGTATGCGAAACCAGCCCAGAGTTGTGGTTTTTTTAAGTCTAGGATTTGGCTTAATCTGTCCCGGCTCGTAGTGTAAAAATCATGTACAAGTGAACAAATTGTGAATGAGGCCTTATATGTTCAGGTATAGCCTAGGTAATGTACGGAAGACATTGAATTAGATACAAGTTATTTAATTTATGTAGATATATACGGTCACTGTGTGTTTTACAATCTGTATGCGTTTCTACACATTCGTCTATAATGTCGTGTCAGTTGTTATGAGCTATTTCAAATTATTTATGACAATACTTCTCAGAGGAACAAAACTGATACAAACTTGGAAAACAAACTCAAGCACGAAATGAAGTGGCTCGCTGAACTGATTAACTTCGGTTTTTGGATTTCCTTTGTGTCCTGTTGTGCTGTGATATTGTTTAGTAGAATGTGATATCCATCCTTAATAAAACACAACATCGTAATTTCTCCATAACGGTGGCTGTCTTTGCAAACATTACAAATCCATTCAGGTGCTTGATGTTGATCTTATGATTTACGCACTGTCTCTTTTGTATTGTCTAGAACGCGTCCTGTGACGGTAGTTTGAGCAAGTGTGCCACTCGCTGGAATCCGTCCACAAGCCCAGCACCGGTTAACGCGGAGCAGGGCTGAACGAACCAGTCCCGCTCAGCGCACATCTTCCTCAGATTAAAGCGCTCTGTTATCTCTGTGACCGAGGCGGACTCCTCGAGGTCCTGCTTGTTGGCGAGGATCACCACCGGCAGACCTCGCAAAAATTCACTTTTTAGGGCGTGCTCCAGAGCCTGCCGGGCCTCGTCTAACCTTCGCCTATCTGCGCTGTCCACCACGAACGCCAGTCCCACTGTGCCCTGATAGAAGCTCTTCCAGTACTGTCGCATTGTCTTCTGGCCTCCCACGTCCCATACCGTGAGATCAATTCTTCCTCTCCTTTTCTTGGCTTCTATCACCGCCACATTGAAACCAACAGTGGGAACGGTACAGACCGATTCATTATATTTCAGTCTGTAGAGAATGGTTGATTTCCCCGCTGAGTCGAGGCCAAGTAGGAGAACTCGGGCCTCGGCTCGGTGTCTTGAGCCGCCCTGTCCCATTTGTGGCGTCGCGTTCCAAATCCACTGCGAAATGACAGACGCACCTTATGTAGAGGCATTGCTGTCACCACTGGGCACTGTTTCCTTCATCGAGTTGCAGTGTTTGCACAGTGCGTTGCCGTTACTAGATGAACGATTACCGACTACCTATAAACCATTCGCTTAGCGATAAGCAAGGTTCAAAGTAGGCCCTATACAACTAAAAGCAGCGAACACTTCCCCCCTCCCCTTTTTGTCCAATAGCCTAACATAATTATTCATTTTGAGAGTGTCCACAAGACCCCCCCCCCTCCAAAAAAGCACCACGTGTGGCACATGCATTGCTTGGCAGCTGTAAAGTCTTAATTCATGGTAAAAACATGCCATCTGCCGCCTCCCTGGTAAAAGCCCATATATACATACACACGGCTGCTCATGGGTGACGCAACCTTTGCAATTGTGATGTGTAGCTTAGTCTGTACAGCCATAAATAAGACACCACATATATCGCATTTTCGGATACGCCCTTTAATCCCAATAAAACCACCAAACAGACCATATGACTTGCATTATAGTTACACATCAACAAATTCCAAAGAAGATAACCTGGTTGAAGACAATAAAGGACCAATATTTGCTCAGTTCCAAATAGATGTAGGCTATGTAGTGTTCAGTTATTGATAAGACAGAGCTTTTTGAATAATTTAATTCAAATGTATAATTCCACATTATAAATGTTTTTTAAAGTGCATTTAAACAAGCCTCAACACACTTCACAGAAGTACTCCACCTTCAAAAGAACAAACTGAAATATGAAAATAGGCGAAAACATAACATGAGTGTTCTATTCTAGAAAGTGGTGCTTACTAGACAAAATGGGTTCTCGTTTCTATTTATTAAATCCCACTAACATTTCATCCGTCTCATAATGCAAAATGACACGAAATGTACAAAAAAGTATTTAGGATATCTGTTACCAAATATCCCTATAAATAAAATGAGATGTTAAAATTACGTCTCAACGTAGTTTCTGCTAAATAACAGATATGTAAAAATCTAACAATAAAATGCCCTAATACCCCGAAGGAATTTGGTGCACCTGAAGTCATTATAGGCCCAAAAAGTAACAGCCTATAACAACGCACTGATGTGACGCAAACAACCATGTAGAAAAGCTAAATCAAAAATGGAAATGTCCAACCATGGCTCAGGACCGGTGCCACAAAAGGGCAAGAAGGGGCTTAGCCCCCTCAGTTGAATTTCCTGCCCCCTCCCCCTAGTTTATGTTTTAAATACTCAAGAAAAATATCCAAAAAAAGATTTGCCCCCTCGCCATTATTTTTCTGCCCCCTCAGTCACTTCGTCCTGGCGCCGGACCTGCATGGGCTTCATACATGCTGCTTTGGAATAAACATGCTTCATGTAGTGTATAATTTACACCACAGCAAACAACTCCTTTAGAAATATTTGTCATGTTAGGCTACTACAATGCCTACTTCCACTTATACCCATGAATGTTAGTTGCAACCTATACAAAGGCACTGCAACGGCTCTGCTCATATAACTATGGCGTTTACTTAATTCTCATGGTAAGGATCGTAAAAACATACCATGCTTTTAGCCATGATGTGTACTGCCATTAACTCAAGTAATACACTACCATTGCAGCATATCCGTGGCAGGCACCAAAAATAGAATTATACACTCCATATCACAACAACTGGCACAGCGTGTACTTATCTCAAAACGGGATGCTGTCGAATCATCTCTACGTCCAGCGGCCATGTATACTGAGACATTAGTTAGTTATAGCAGCTATACATATACATAAAAACAAATAAAAAGAAAAATGACTAATGAATTTGGTGTCCTCTTAATAAATTCCCCTAAACCAGAACTATACTTCCGCAATCTTTGAATGGTTTAAGTTAAGACCAAGGTCTGGCAACGCGAGACTACTCCTCCTGTCTCTTCAGTTCGGCACATTACACCGTAGCAAAGGTTTTTCTGTCAGAGGGTTTTCTACTGCAGGTGAATCAAGAGGAATCAATTAGACAACATGTTGTAGAGGTATTTCAAAGTAAATTCCATATGTTCTACAATATTAATACTTTACACATTTCCGTGAAAAGGCCTAGGAACACAGGCCACATGGCAAAGTGATACGTGGTTATGGACAACACAAGTCAACTAAAATGTGAATATGCTCAAATAAAAATGGCACCATAAATAAACGAAACGTGAGTCACCGTATTCGTTTCGGGGGAACGTATGCATTTTCCATCCCCAAATATCATTACCCAAACATTTGTTGCGAAACCATAGGACAACAGATGATAACAATCTGTTGGATAATATGCACCCAGAGGAACCAATCCCTGAATGACATGCACCCAGAGGAACCAATCCATAGGCCGTAACCTTTCTTCACTGGTCGGTACAGTCCGTAGCGTGATCCCGCTCATCGATCATCTCAATCACTTCGGCCCCTCGAGAGACACCACTCACAAGTGGGCGCCATTAGGCATTGCCAAAGCACCGAAAGCATCCTTCTAGACTAAACCCTGTACTAGAGAATGCAAGTAGATTGCCAAGTTTAAAACAACAGATTTCCATCTCGTTCAGGACCTTATCCCCGTCTCTCTTGGCTTAATCCAAACTCCTCCAGTTGGGTCATCCATTAAGTACACCAGTCCAGTGTCCCGGCGACTGTGGAGCTCTGAGGGGGATTGCTTCCTCTTCTGAACCACTATGTCGTAAGATACGTCCAGGATGTCTGGCTTTTTCACTGGCTCTTGGAAAAAGATTGCATGGGTAGTTGTGGAGCACTCAATCATTTTCTGATAGATTTCAGATTTACGCTTATCGGGTGCCCACTCGCCGAAACACCAGAAAAGCACCCGTTCCTCGGCAATGGGGGACTTGGAACTTCGTTGACCCATCATTCAAAACTAAGCACAGGCACACCTCAGTAAAATATTTTCCTCCCGATGATCCAAAGATCAGATAGAGACTTGTATTTGAGAACACCAACAAATGTCTACAAATGTTTCGTCAGTTGGCTGGTTGCGCACACTTGTCACACTTGGCCCGAGGTCTAGATTCTCCTTATGGAGGCTCATATTCCTTTATAGTGATAGCTTTCCCGTAAGGCGGCATTAAGCGCAGTGACTCACTTTGGTTTACGGAAAGTGTGTTCAGTGCTATGACACAGGGGCCACCTGGCACTAGACGTCAATAATACCCATGCTCGCGTGGCGTCTGAGCTCAACCCGTAAGTGCCAGGCCTCTGGAGAACGTGCCAGGGTGTTCGCTTACTTTCTGGAGTTCTTGCGCACACAGATCTAAAAATACACATGCCCAGAAAAGGGTTTCATCAACGTCATACACGTTTTCTTTCTGTCAGTGATCTCTCTGGCCTAAACATACATTTCTATGAATATTGTTTTCAGTAAAAAAAAATTAATAAAACAAATAAAAACATAAAGCACATACCTTTTGGTTCATTTATTAATATCAGGCCCAGGACCGTTCGAAGGAAACCTGGGCCCACTGAAAATATTTATGCCTAGTCCTCGAACGTATCCACTGCATTGATATAATTATGATCAGTGGTCTAGTGATGATTGTTTGCTCAAGACCCAAACCGTGCGTGGGAAGGGTTGTGACATTAAAATGACTAAACACCACAGAACTCAAAAAGGGCCTGAGAGAAAGCACAATGACAAACGCTCATATAAAATCAATGACGTTCTGAACTTTTCTTTCTTGGATGGGTTTGTCACACAATATTTAATCCATCGGCATTTAGTCACGTCATGGCACCAAATCATTTTAGGAGTCACCATTAGAGACAACTCGCTAAAGAATGTTTGAGTTTTAAGCAGGGAGGGTCCTTAGGTCGGCTTAAACAATCATTAACTAGAGTCGCTTTTGCTCAAACTTAATAATTAACCACCACCATGCTTGATCGTTCGTATGAGGTTCATACTGTGGAATGCAGTGTTTGGTTTTCGCCGTACATTAACTCATTTTCTGATTTTTATTTTTTACAGTTGTCTCTAAAACATAGATTACCCATTCACATATTACTGATTATTAACTCTGAAACAATATAAGGGAACTCGTGTTTTAAATGTTGTACTAAGCTGGTTTTGCACCATAAACATTTATTTGATATATTTTATGATTATCTGTTTGCTTCATAAGTACTTAGAATTCTGTCAATTCCCTTTAACGACGGGAGATTCTCTAACTGCAAAGCTTTCTGCCTCCCCCATGATGTGAAAAGTAATTTATTGTGTTTAACCTGAAAAGGCACGAGCATCTAGATCAGCCGGTCCATGCTGGTCTGTGGACGGGGGTGGTCACCAAGAATCCTGGGCCCCCCTGAAAGGATGCCAGGGCCCTCTCACTTATGGACAACATTGCTATTGTTACGATCAGTGTGCCCCACCAAGCCATGGGCCCCGTGGACCGTGTCCACATTTCCCCATGTTAGCAACGGCCCTGCCATGGAATATCCCTCATGAAGAATCTATGCAAAATGTCAGTGCATTCGAAGTGCTTTACTCCTACAATAGTTCTGGCTGTATCTCATGTATTTTGACCTCTTAAGATCACATTTCAGATCAGCAATTTCAAGTGGGCAGGAATAATGAACTGAAACAACATTTTCACAGTATCATTGTATTTAATACTGACAGGCGGCATTCAGCAAATTCATACATTTATGTATAAGACAGAGCGTGAGTGTGTTGTAGACCTGTCTACGTGTAATTATTGTTAGATCATCAACTTATGCACCTGTGCAGGTAAACAATAAACCACAGTTTGTTTTGTTTGGGCAAAGACATTTAAACGGAAACAATAAATAAGGCAAATAAAGTGTGTTAAATTATATAAGGCCTGCCACATGTCATTTCAAGCACAAAAAAAAATGGATGCAATACATTAAAAGTAGTATCCGATAGCGTAGTGCGGTGCTAAAGCTAACAAACCACTGAGATAACTGACAACCACAGTGTGAATCAGTGGTGCTGGGCTGGAAGGAAATCCCGAACGCACTGCTGGTCTTGGAACGGAGTTGGCAATCATCGGTCTTTTGCATGATCCTGACCTTAATGACACATTGGGATTCACACCAGTCATACTGACATCACTGGCAGCTAGCCACCCTGCTTCAGCCGTGTTAGCCTTGGAGTTAGTCGCTGTGGTTACGGTGCATGACTAGCTTGAGTTCCACCTCGCAGTCTGTATGTCTACCATGGTGGAGGACAACCACAGATATTTCCCTCACAAGGATGGTCTAAACCATGGACAGTGTTAAACATGGACAGGCTAAACCATGGACAGGGTTAAACATGGACAGGGTTAAACATGGACAGGGTTAAACATGGACTGGCTAAACCATGGACAGGGTTAAACATGGACTGGCTAAACCATGGACAGGCTAAACCATGGACAGGGTTAAACATGGACAGGCTAAACCATGGACAGGGTTAAACATGGACAGGGTTAAACATGGACAGGGTTAAACATGGACTGGCTAAACCAGGGACAGGGTTAAACATGGACAGGGTTAAACATGGACTGGCTAAACCATGGACAGGGTTAAACATGGACTGGCTAAACCATGGACAGGCTAAACCATGGACAGGGTTAAACATGGACAGGCTAAACCATGGACAGGCTAAACCATGGACAGGGTTAAACATGGACAGGGTTAAACATGGACAGGGTTAAACATGGACTGGCTAAACCAGGGACAGGGTTAAACATGGACAGGGTTAAACATGGACAGGGTTAAACATGGACTGGCTAAACCAGGGACAGGGTTAAACATGGACAGGGTTAAACATGGACTGGCTAAACCAGGGACAGGGTTAAATATGGACAGGCTAAACCATGGACAGGGTTAAACATGGACAGGCTAAACCATGGACAGGGTTAAACATGGACAGGGTTAAACATGGACAGGGTTAAACATGGACTGGCTAAACCATGGACAGGGTTAAACATGGACAGGGTTAAACATGGACTGGCTAAACCAGGGACAGGGTTAAATATGGACAGGCTAAACCATGGACAGGGTTAAACATGGACAGGCTAAACCATGGACAGGGTTAAACATGGACAGGCTAAACCATGGACAGGGTTAAACATGGACAGGGTTAAACATGGACTGGCTAAACAATTGACAGTTAAACATGGGTAGGCTAAAACAGGGACAGTTAAACATGGGTAGGCTAAAACAGGGACAGTTAAACATGGGTAGGACATGGACAGGGTAAATCTTAGACTGGCTAAACCCTAGACAGTGTTAAAAAACATGGATAGGCTAAACTATTGACAGTTAAACATTGACTGGCTAAAACATGGACAGGGTAAACCAGTGACCTTTTGGTTTCGGTACCTTCTAAAGGTAGTTAACATCTCTACTGTTCAGCTAAGACAATGTAACGTCCAGTGACTTAGAGAGCTTTGATGGGCTGATATGTAAGGTGGAATCAAGGTGGAATCAAGGTGGAATCAAGGTGGAATCATTCCAGGAAAACAGTGACGTCCAAAGGGCTTTTTGTTGACCCCAGGACAGGGTCAGTAGAACAAACGGCTGGAGTATGTGTAGGGAACAGCAAATCAATTTGCTGTGCTGTGTTGGGTCAGTCTTCTTTTCAGTCATGGAGAAGTGTGTGTGTTAATGGATGAGAAGAGAGTGTGTTCATGCTGGATGCCAATGTGTGAAATGGCAGATGGATGACTGTGTGTGTGTGTGTGTGTGTGTGTGTGTGAGTGTGTCTCAGGACATTCAAGCAGTCCAGCTTCAGAGTTAAGTAAAAAATAAATAAACTAGTCGTCAGAAAGGAAAGGAACTCTGTAACTGTCTGTTGTTAAGGTCAGGCATCCAGGTAGCAGCAATCCTTTAAAGCTGACCGATTTCTGCACTCTCCCGGGTGAGGAGAGCTTATGATAGAACAATAAAAATGACCCTGTCCGTCATGACCCTGTGACCTCATGCTGACCTCATCAGAGACTCTACTCCCCAGCCTTGACCCCCCCCGGGCCGCCCTTGAACTTGACCACCATAACGGTGATGTTGTCAGGGCAACCACGGTAGAAGGACTGCAGCACAATGCTTTTGGCGCCGTAGTGGGGCTCGTCCAGGCGTTCGCGCACAAAGCGCACCGCCTCCTCGTTGCTGAAGGCGTCCCACAGGCCGTCCGACGCCAGGATCATGAACTCGGGCTGCAGCTTGTCCAAGTCAAAGGTCAACACATCTGGGTCGGGGATGACCACGTTGAGGTTCTTCAGGGGGTAGTCGCCCAGAGAGCGAGACATGGCCAGGATGCCCTGGACACGCCAGGAGCCGTTGAAGCTGATGAAGCCCCCTGGTGGTGGACACATGAATGTGCACAACATTTCTGAGTCAACGTTCACCTTATTTGTCACTCGAAACCTGGGTGACTTCAACGTTCAGTAACTGCGTTATCCCACACTAGGACATCTGTGGTCACTGCACTCGAGAATTAAATGTTGGCGTGTGTGTGTGTGTGTGTGTGGAGAAATACTGGATGCCCTTCTGTATCTGTTCTCAGTGACCACTGGTGTTACGGAGATTAACACAAGACCAGAGGCGTGGCTAGGATCACAATACATTCAGGGCTTAGCCCCCCCCCCCCCCGACAGAAAGTACAGGGTTTTGAATGTACATGCTAGCGGCCTACACATATACACTGTCATAATGCGCGATCTGAATTACAGATGCATAGATCAGGGGCTATTTTTGTATTATAATTTCTTTGGTCAATTTGAGATCCGGGGCTATTCATAAAAGATCTGGGGCTATAGCCCCGGACGCCCAGGCCTAACGACGCCCTGCACAAGGCTGCTTGGGCCCTTAACAGAATACATCAGCATTATGACGCTGTGGGCTCCACGTGTCCCCGGGTTTGAATGGGCTACAACACACATTTAAATAGATCCTCATCTGAACAACCAGGACCCATAAGAACACGGATCTCAACATGGGCCATTCATTGTAACATTGCAGAATTTGCATGGGAATTGCTGTATCTCAGACCACGTCCAGGATATCAATACATCTGTAAGTACCTCATTTACCAAATCTACACCGGCATACCTGTGCTGCCTGTCACTTGACATAGATACTGTAACTGCACTGTTTATTCAGCCCATCCTGCACTTCCCAAACAGGACACCAGGTGGCGATGCAAAATTGCCATTCTGCATAATTATTCAATTTCTCACGTATTCCAGATTTGGGGTCATTTTTCAGTTAAATTACAGTCAAGGAAATACACTAAATTTCTAATGGTCTTTAATCCTTTTCGATGCAGAACATTTTAAAATGACAACCTGAGTCCCTTTTTGAATTGATCGTAATTTGAATGTAATACCCCCTAGACCCTGGCTAGTCTACGTCGCTGTGGCCACAGGGCTCACCTGCCCTCTTGATCCTCTTGCGCTCCTTCAGCTGGTAGGGCTTGTGGTCATGTGACAGGGCGACAGCGTTACCGTCCTTGTCGCACAGCACGCCCCGCGAGTCCCCGACGTTGGCCACCGTCAGCTCCCGGTCGGACAACAGGGCCACCAGACACGTCGTGCCTGAGTGGGAAAGGAAGGGGAGATGGGATGGGTTGCATCGGCCCGACGCTCCGACAGAAAAACAACAGCCATATCGGGACAAATGCTGGCCTGCGGTGTGATGCCAAGACACTCTGAGGAGCTTAAAACACCCGAAACACTTCGATTTGAGAATGTCACGTCCCATTTAAGTTTAGTTCAGTACACTTCATATATTGAACTGTGTTTCTATCCGTCAGAGTACAACGTGTTTCCTGGTTTCGTGACCAGCCACTATTAAAGTAGTTGAGGCGCCAGCTGTTTGGTACGAAGGGACAGGATCTCTCAGAACCTCCTCTCGGTGGAGAAAGCTTTCCATCTATTCACTACCTCTATGCTGGTGGTTTGTCCACAGCACCTGTCAGGCTGAGTTGTGTTCAATACAGAGTGAAAGGGGGAGGTACACAAGTCAACAGAAATGTACAAATGTCTGTGGTCCAACTGAACATGATCGGATCTGATTTGCCGTCTCAACCCATCCCCCCCGTTGGGACCCTGTTTTAACTGTTGTTTGCATTCAGCAATCTTATCACCCCTGGGGACTGTCTGTACTTATTCATTAGTATCTAAAAGACAAACTGATTTCAGATCGGAACACCCACGGCCCCTGACCTGCTTCGTCGTGATTGGCGGAGAGTTTCTCCAGCATGTCTCGATCCACGGCCAGAATGCGCTGCTCCAGAATGCTGGGATAGGAGAGGACGCTCTCCCTCTTCTCCCTCTCATTGGACAGCAGCTGTTGTTTCAGAGACTCTGGGAGATGGGCCTTAACGTAGTCTGCAGCCGCCTGACCGAGGAGGAAGGGGGAGAGATTGGGGGGGGGGGGGGGGGGGGGGGGGGTAGAGAGGGACAGCAGAATTAGTTCATAGTGAATGTTGTTTGAACTAGGCCCATTTTGAGTAAAGGGGGGGGGGGTTTCTTCAGTGTTGAGCCTCTGATGGATGACTGAGTGGCTGTGTTTTTGGGAAAGACTTTGTGAAAGAGGTACTACATGTAAACAGAGAGTATCCGACCCTCTAGTTTTAAAATGTTGGTTTATATTTCGGACTATGATTAAGCATTGACGTTTAAAAGGGTTATTTAAACATAGAAATGACATTCTAGAACGCCAAAGGCTTTCTTTCCATAGGTCTCTATATAGGGTGGATGTAGGCCGTGTGTTGTTCACATTAAAGAAGCACAAACACAAACTATACATTCAGCAGGAACAGATACTGTATATTTAGCTTCCTCCACAGTCCGACTGTGTGTGTGTTTGGTCAGTGCTTGGGGCAACACCCACCAAGTACAAGGTCAAGGTGACCCAACCTTTAAATTCATAGCTCATGCATGCCACTGTCACCATGACCACAGGAAAGGTGACAACATTACCCACGTACTGCAAAGGCTTTATCTGAATTCATGAAGAATCAAACATACCAAAGGTTACCCTTCTCCACACACCACTAACACAGACCTAGTCTCTTAGCTTTTGTCATATGTAGGCCTGCAATCTGAAGGCCACATACTGTCAGACCAGGCTGTTGAATATCAGCATTAATTAGCAGAAGAGACGTGCTCAGATGTGACATGATGGTACTTTATTATTGGTACATTGTAGCGGTCAAATCTTCATCGCACTTCCAAAACAACCACCTCTCAACAATATCAGGTGGATTTGGTTCATGTTAGATGAAAATATACATATCCCAGTAAACGCTGGTCTTTTGGCAAATTGACATGAATAAAACATTGTGGACCCGGATTAATTATTACCATGGGTTTCTAGGGATGGTGCTAAAAAAGCTTTCTTTCCACAGATGAAAAGTACTGTTTAATACGTGGGTCCTTCAGTTCTATTACATATACTACATATAACTGTCATATACTACCTATGTAATATAACTGTCATATATTACCTATGTAATATAACTGTCATATACTACCTATGTAATATAACTGTCATATACTACCTATGTAATATAACTGTCATATACTACCTATGTAATATAACTGTCATATACTACATATGTAATATAACTGTCATATACTATATATGATTATTATTACCCAATGTTAGACATTTTTTAACATGCAACCTCCTCACACACACTTAAGTAAATCTTACCCAAAGTGACTCAGTTAAAAACACACATACACATGCAACCCGATGAGACACCGACTAACAGCAGGAGCTGATTTCTTTAAGACAGAAGCAGAAGGAATGATTAAAACTCTTCGTTAGTCACAGTAGTGAGTGCACCCCCCTCCGCCTGCACAGCGCAATCAGTCACTCATTTCATGAGATACACCAGGAGCCTTGGAACAATGAACAGCGAATGTAAAGGTACCCAAGCATCCAAGCCCAAACCGCTGAACCACTCAGGAGACCCGGTCGGTGCTCCGTTCATCTCAGGTCATTGTTATGACGGTGTGCGTTTTTATTAGCGATCGTTGGTCATTCTTCCTTCCTTGTTGGTAATGTAAAAGTACATTATAACTTGTATTGAAGAGCTGTGCAGACAACGTCGTTCCTGTCTGTAATCCAATCTCAGGCGTACTTTGCATTGTGACACTGACCTTTACGTTGACAGCAATTGAAATGACCACTTTTGTATAACGCTGAAAAAACAGACGCTCTGCCTCAATGTATGAAATCTATTGAAAAAAGTTCCTCTTAAAAACTAGGCTACTTTGAATCCAATTTTTAAAAAAAATAAGGATTGAGTATATGCTACATTAGGAGTTGAAGGACTTACTGTCCAAATAGAGACCACCTGTTCTGTACACAAATATCTCTATTGGTGTTGGAGACATTTCACTCCCTTCGATACCAGGGGTCAAGAAAATGTTTATTTTTCCAACTTGGAAAAGAGCCCTAGAACAGAAGCGCCCTAGAACATTTCCCAAACACAATGAATACCATGACCACCCCAGGGACTCGAAGCAAGAAGACTTGAAACATTTACATCATTCTTGAGACTGAAACTGAAAGGTTCATAGTCAAAAGGTGAATATTTCTCTCTCTGGCTTCTACAGCCTTGAAGCTGTATGTACTGAAGGCGAAAGCCTCACCAGATGCAGTTCAGGGTGAGTGAGCGGCTGATTCAGGACACGGAGGTCTCATATAGGACGGTTCTGAGACCTCGCAGAAACGTGCACGGCTCCTGCACGTGGTTCTGACAGGACAGTGTTGGAACTCAGCAACCCCTGGCCTGAATCAAACACACAATCTCCAAACACGATGAGATCTGAGGCATGGAGGCCTGTTTCACAGCCGTCCGGGGGAACCTGAAAGCCCTCAGAGGTCAGCACGGAGGGTTTCATGTTCCCACACTACTGTCCCCAGTAAACAACACACTACTAGTGCAACAACGTTGGAGTCAATACACCAGATGGAAATTACATCATAAAGATAACCAAGTCATTCTAAAACCCTTATGCCGGATTGGTCGATTGGAAGATTGCACATTTATTGGGCCTGGTTTGAAATGGGATTTTGATTTAAAATGTGGACCTGACTTGGTTCTGGAAATGTTATTTTTGACAAATCCTTTTTGCCAGACCGCTTAAGCAGAGCCGGCCAAGAAGAGCGATTGTCTCTTACTGAATGAGGGAGTGACTGACTGAAATAGCTTTGGCAGTGTAAAGTTCATCTCCAGTCTCGCTAGAAATTGCACTATTCTTATGACTATTCCAAGTAGTAAGTTAGTAGATACTAATAAGCCTACTACTGGCTAATAATCTGTTAAAACAACCAGTGGCAAAAGCAGTTCATAGATGCTCTTTGTAGTGGGGGTAAACTTAATAAGAAACGTTAGTCAGTTTAACACAATGCTTAAATAGTGTCTAGTGAAATATTTTTTTAACATGTAGTGTAAACAGATTAGCTTCCTCCAATGTCTGACTGTGTGTGTGTGTGTGTGGGGGGGGGGGGGGGGGGTTTGGTCAGTACATGGGGCAACTCCCATCAAGTACAAGGTCAAAGTGACCCAACCTTTAAGTTCATAGCTCATGCATGTCAGTCACCATAACCACAGGAAAGGTGACAACATTACCCACATACTGGCAAGGCTTGATTCTTTATATGAAAAGGATCAAACATTACAAAAGTGCAGCAACACACAAATTTATCAACAGCAACTTCCTCTCCACACAGTAAGTCTGGCCATTACCACTGACACGGAGCAGTACCTGGCAAGTCTCTTAGCTTTTGTCATATGCAGGCCTGCGATCTGAGGGTCACAAACTGTCAGCCCAGGCTCCCAAATATCAGCACCTCAAGCCTGAAATAATTAGCAGGCTTCATTTCTTCAGGGATATCACTGACTGGCCAAGTCAAGAGACTGTTCAGGCGTGACGTGAGGGGATTTTATTTCAGTTGAGGCCTGTTCCTGTAGTGGTCAAATGAGCATTGCACTTCCAAAACAATCACCTCACATGCAAACACTCCGTCTTCTGATTTTAGAGTACACACACACTTGACTGGTGATATAGTACCAGAGAAAGAAATGTTTTAAATCATCAGAAAAAGCTACTTGCCCAGAGAAAACTGAAAATGAATCTCAAGTGAGGCACATCATATAGTTTTAGTTTTTAGTCTAAATTTAAAAGTTCTCCTGACAGATAAAAGGCAGAGAGGATTTACAACTACCAAACGAAGATGCCAAAAAGTTATTCATCTCCAAATGTAGTAAATATTCACTCTTATGTGGGCCTTACTTTAAATACTTGCCAGGCGACACCCAATATATTACATAACAAAGCACTAAAACAGCAGAACATTACTGTTTTGGAATCAACTTAAATCCTTTGGTGATTTTAATGGTGAAGATCGACACAGATTTGTGACTTCTGAAATGTCTCTGTGTGTAATAATGTCCCAGAATGTAGCACTGTGCAACTGCTTTGCAATAACAACACTGTCTGTGAGAAAGTACTCCTATCATGGCAGATGGCTTCCCCACACACATGGTCTGTAGGCTACCTTGGGAATTCCCTGACCCCTGATAGCAGAAGGAGGAGAAAAGGGTCACGCCCATGTTGGCAGCACACAAAGCCTCAGGACTTGTTCTTTGTGCGGCTGCCCAGTTCGATTCCCTTCTATCTTTTAGTTGAGGATAATACACAGAAAACACGCTACGCACAATGGGGGTTATTCGGTTTTCCATGAAAATGTACTGTGGTAGGCTCACTAGTGAATAGCCGAGGCCAATGGAGACTGTCAGCTGTACTGCAGAGGATTCAAATTCAGCTGGGAGGGCACTATGCCTCTGGACTATGTTTATTGCAATGGGCCTGGGAAAAGTGCATTGCAAATATATTTAATTAAATAACCAATGTTCCAGCTACTTCAGGTCTTTGATTTCCAAACTAGGATGGCCAAAAGACAGAGACCTTAAAAAAATATTCCCTTTGAGTAGTAGTTTCGTCTAAACTGTTCATGTGGAATTCCTTTTTTGTTAGGCCTACCTCTCTCACTACACATCCGATAAAACAGCTGTGACCACAGAGGTCCTATGAGGCTGACGGTTCAGCAGCATCTCATATTATTATTATTAGCCTATATGTTATTAATGGTGATTAATGTGAATTAATGGTAAACATACCGGGCTTTTTTATAACCCCATATCGTAGACACCTACCTCACCACCGTGACCGTCAAAAATCCCGAATATCGACGGGTGACTTTTGTTGGTGATGTCGGTGAGCACCTCGAAGCGGTCCTCCATGTGGTCACGCCGTCCCTGAATTGAGTACACCGCTACATTGTCATTTTTGAACTCCCAGGTTTTGGAGAACTCCGCGTCTAGGACGTTCAATCCCCCCAACCTGTCGTTCTGCATTATCTCTGCGACTTTCCCCTTCACCATCTTCACCGCATCTCGGCTCGACTTGACGATGGTCTTTACCTCGTCGGTGTGGAAGAAGTAACTCCATAAGGCCAAGCTAATGCATAGTAGAAACAAAGTCTCTGGCCTCAGGAGGAAATAACGCATGATCCGACCCAAAAGAGACAACAGCGTCATTGTGTCTCCTATCATCACACGCAAGAAAACTGCTGACGGTTGCTCCCCTAGTGTAATTCACTCCATTGTGTCCGATAAAGGGATTGATGGTAACAATCAGATACAAAATTCACCATCAAAATGTCTGTCAGAACTGCTAGAACATATAATGAGCAGGCTTTAAACGTTCAATATATTCCCAGCACTCACTCAGAAGCCGAATGTAGCGCCGGAAAGCGAACTGCATTTGTCATCGTCTTCGCACGAGGTCTTGAAATACACGAGTGAGACTGTCCCGGCTCCCGAAATAACAGCTGCAGCTTTACTGACCAACCCGTTACGATGCAGCTGTCTGCCGTGGCCCATTGTAGGCTTTGCGAATAACGTGCAAAATCCTACCGGAATTTCAGGACGGTTTCTTGTCAGCGCGTAGTTGGGGTTTGCTGACCTCTTTCTGCGTCATACATTCTATGTTTCGCTATGACCCAGTTTCTTATCGGCGACATGCTACTGCGATTTCTATTCAGCTATCTCTACTCCAGTGCGCTGCTCTCCCGCATCAAAAACATTCTCCTCCTCTCCCACCCCCCGGTCTTCAACTCTAGTCCGTAGTGAGTATGCGCAGCAGCAGAGAAAAAAATAACATCCTAGGCAATATTTGTAATGTAGGCAGTTTTTTCTTCAACTTTACCGTTATTAAAACTGACCCTGTTATATAACCCTGATTCATCCCATAGGAATCGAGTTATTGCAGTAACAATATTATTATATGAAGTACTTCAAGTGTATTGCTAAACTAGTAGGCCTTTTAGATATTTTACACTTACTGTCAGGTGTGTTAATATTGCGATGGAAAGGGGTTGTGACCGAATCCTTCCTGGAGCACGAGGAGCACCCGAAGACCAACACGAGGAACGATGCAGCCCTCTGGTGGATGATTCCATAACCATTTGCATCCAATTGATATACAAATACACCTCTGCATTTTCGACAAATGCACGCAAAACGCCAGGGGCAATTATTGGCTGAAGGAACAATGGAAGCGTATACACCGTTAAATTCAGCTCTTGACCTTCAGAATCACTAGTTCCACTCGTTGTTCCATTGTGCCCGTTTATTCAGTGGCTAGTAGCACAATACATATTATTTTTGTGCCTGGTGAGGTGTCCTTGGCCCTGTAATACACTTCCCCAGATGACTATTACATGAATAAACAAGGAGGAATAGGAGTACTTTGTGTCCACGGTGCTTGTGAGCCTTCATCAGGACCAGGAGTAAGGGGACCATGTAATGAGGCACCCACAGCCTCAGAGGGGAATGCCCCTATAGAGACGGAGAGTGTTTGTTTCACAGACAAGACCACGTGGCTGCAGTCAAGGGGATTCAAAGTCCCAAACTCAAATCCCCCCCCTTCAACGTCAAGGCGGAAGGTGGACATCCTACCCATAATGCCCTTTGAGAAGGGCCTGTGAATGCCGTGCCGGGTTTCCTGAAGGTTGTGGCTGGATGTTGGATCAGGGCGGCGACGGAGACCCGTCTGAGACATGCACACCTCCCTGTGCGGTTCTGTGTCGGACCGGTCTGCTTTGAGCTGAAGCCACTGGGACCGGATGGGCCCACCTCTGTCTCGCTCAGGACACACAACCTGTACCAGTGTGTGTCACATATCAGAGGAACGGGAAAACCAAAAAGAAAGCCCTGTGTTGGATGTTGTTCTAGCATTTCATGACCTGATTCCTTAGGTTTCACCCTGTGCCCCAATCCACCCAACCTTGCTCATAGTCCCAGTCTACCCCCCCCCCCCGCCTCATCTCATTGGTCAAGCTAAGGAGGCAAGAGGCCAGCAGACCCAATAAAAGGGGTTTGTGGTTGGAGCCACCGAATCCAGGGAATTAGAATGACAGCCAGACGTTTCATTTAAAGGTAAGCACTGAGTTTCTTTCCTTGAGGTACATTGCTTTAGCTGAGGTAACCGTTTGGGTTTCGGTCAGTGCTCAGAGCTGTCCATGAATTGAAAGCAACTTGTTATTAAATGTGATTTACTTGCTCCTTTGGTGCTCCGTCTCTTCCTCTCTTAGACAATCACAAGGCAACAGTCGCTGACATGCCCTCTCTTCATCTGCTACCCATGCTGACAGTCCTGCTTCTGGTGGCCTTGATAGCGACCGATTCGTCCGCGGCCAGGACCACCCGCTGGCCTAAGACTCAGAGTACCAAGAAGCCACCTCGTGGAGGTGGTACCGGAGGAGGAGTTGGAAGCACCCAGGCGGGCCGCCAGGGCTTCCGGCAAACCACCGCGGCCCCGTCAAGCACTCTGGGCACTGAGGGGACCACCGAGGACGCCACGACGGACGCCTCGTCCCTGTCGCCCACCGACAGCACCACCTATCCGGGCGATACTTACACGACGGGGTATCAGACGGATGCCACGGCGCTCCCTGGGGGCGAACTGGGGAACTACACCCTAGACTACACCCAGTGCTTTTTAAACATCTGCGAGTGCTGCCCGCCTGAGAAAGGCCCCGTGGGGCCCCGCGGGGAGAGGGGCCCCCCAGGGCCACCGGGAGAGAGGGGTTTTCCAGGTAGACTAATGAATATTGCACGGTGCCGATTTCAGGGTGGTGTGACTGAAAGTGGACGGACTGTAGTGACCGTGACTTGAAGTTTGTGTGTTTGCTTAGTGGTTACGGTGTGAAGTGTGTCCCTTCGGTCTGTGTGTCATGGGCGTGCCTCAGTTTGTGTGGAGTGCGTGTGTTCTGTGGTTTGCGTTTGTAGTCCCTAACAGCCCCTGATGTCCCCGACCTCCCCTCACGCCTGTCTTCTGTCAGGGGTCCCTGGGCTCAAGGGGAATGTGGGGCTCACAGGTCCCCCTGGACTGGATGGAATGCCTGGAGCTACGGGACTGGAAGGTGATAAAGGTAAACTAACCAAATGTCATCATACAAGCGTGCCGTCCTGGTTCATAAGCACTTACATGGTCTGAATAAGTGCTTGTTGTAAGAATTGTAATTTGTAAAATACTATCTCACTTGCCCTCCAAAAAATGTAAACACTACTTAGAAAACTACTTTCTAAAATCATACAAAAATGTGCATCACTGTAACCTGTGTTTTTGCCTTTAAATTACAAAGTGTTAGCTACTCTGTTACCATGTCCCAGAAAACTTTGCAGTGTGCAGCTGATTTTCATGAAATTGCCAATTTTGTGTTAACACATTGCATTTTGGGAAGTGATATTCATCCTCATGACATGATTGTCTCACTCCAATGACAGGTGAAAAAGGAGATCAAGGAACCACAGGAATGCCTGGTGCTCCGGGATTAACTGGCAAAGATGGAGAGAAAGGTATAAAGCATAGTGATGTCATCAGAGTGATGAGCAGTGATGAGCGGAGTGATGTCATCAGAGTGATGTCATCAGTGATGAGCAGAGTGATGGGTAGGGTGATGGGTAGGGTGATGGATAGGGTGATGGGTAGGCGTGATGAGCAGAGTGACGTCATCAGGGTGATGAGCAGAGTGATTTAGAGTGATGAGCAGAGAGATGAGCAGAATGATGAGCAGAGTGACATCATCAGAGTGATGAGCAGAGTGATGGTAGAGTGATGGTAGTGATGAGCAGAGTGGTTTTGTCAGAAAGATGGGTAGAGACAAAGTAGCGCCAGTGTCATATTGCAACATTAGATAATGCTAGTGCTAGTGTATTACTGGAGGAGAGTTGTAGTTTCCAAAAACTGAATGTTAACTGCACAATCAAAGACTTTTGTCCTTACACTAAGTGACTAACTATCTTCACACAGGTGACGTGGGCCTCAAAGGAGAGAAAGGAGACCCAGGGCTTCCTGGCTTGAAAGGAGATCCAGGAGACAGGGGCAAGCCTGGGCGAAATGGTACCCAGGGTGACAAAGGGGACATGGGTAGAATCGGCCCCACAGGATCCCCTGGGCTGCCTGGACCGATTGGACTGCCTGGGGAAAAGGGAGAGCGTGTGATCGGGGAGAAGGGAGACAAAGGTCAGCCAGGCTTAACTGGCCCTCCTGGGCCGAGGTCAGAGGCGGGCCCCGCAGGAGCCAATGGAACAGATGGTTTACCTGGACCTAAAGGGGACAGGGGTGCTCCAGGACCCCAGGGAGCAAGAGGGGACGCTGGGGGGCGGGGGCCTCCAGGGCCCCCAGGTTTGAGGGGCCTGCCTGGGCTGAAGGGAGAGAAAGGTCCCAGGGGCCCCAGGGGCGTGCGGGGTCCCATGGGCCCTCAGGGGGAAACCGCGGAGCAGGTCCGGTCGGCCTTCAGCGTGGGCCTCTTCCCCAGCAAGTCCTTCCCCCCTCCGGGCCTGCCTGTCAAGTTTGACAAGATCCTCTACAACGAGGAGGAACACTGGGATGCCGCGACCAGCAAGTTCAACTGCACTCACCCCGGGGTGTATGTGTTCTCCTACCACATCACAGTGCGCAACAGGCCACTGCGCGCCGCCCTGGTGATTAACGGCGTGAAGAGGCTGCGGACGCGCGACTCCTTGTACGGCCAGGACATCGACCAGGCGTCCAACCTGGCTCTGCTGAGGCTGGCCGAGGGGGACCAGGTGTGGCTGGAGACACTGAGGGACTGGAACGGAGTCTACTCCAGCAGCGAGGACGACAGCACCTTCACAGGCTTCCTGCTCTATGCTGACCCCAAGTCCTGACCTATGACCTCGTCTCTGACCCCGGCTTGAACGCCGCACAACCTTTATCCGACGTCTACCGCTGGCTCTGCGTTGCCTCAGGCTTTTCGCACTTTTGAGAATCTGTTCACACCACTGCTACTAGCTAAACATTAGTGCTTTTTCTGTCACAGTAATCTGACCAAATGCTTGCTGTACATGGATGCGGAAGCATTCACATAATGCACCGCTGATGGTTTATAACACTGCAATAAAACACTGCTAATGCTTGAAATTGAAAGTGAATTTTGTGACTTAATGGCTTTGAAAGGTCTGAAGCCTTCTGCAGTAGATTTGACTATTATCGATCTTAGCTTTGTCAATTACACTGTCACATCTCTGATTATGGACACTGTCGCAGCCAGTGATGGAATCCTGTGTAGCTCGATCGGTAGAGTGTACTGCTTACAATGCCAAGCAGGGGTTGCGGGTTAAATTCCCACAGATGGGCAATTAGGACAGCGATGCACTCATTAAAGGAGGTCAGTTTGATAATTGACTAAAAAGTGAATTAATTAGGTTATCTTAGCTCAACAGAAAGCACCCTTCATCATAGACCTGTCATGGAAATATAACACCAAGGTTGGCATAGTGATGCCATGATGAATAATGTAGAGAGCCGTCAAACGGGTCGCTCTACAGTTAACACCTTCATGTTATTTTCGCCCCTAGAGGGCACTGTGACGGCACGGTTGGAAAAGAAAGGCTGAATGGTGGTTGTTCACTACAGAACTATTGAATTCATGTGCAAACACATGTACAGTGTTGATATTCATCAAATTTACAGGCCTAGTAAAACGAGTTAGTACTGTGTCCCAGCTAGTTTCTCTAGCTTAGACAAGTAAATCGTCCCAAATTCACCAGATATAGAGTATCTCACAAAAGTGAGTACACCCATCACATTTTTGCAAATATTTGATTATATTTTTTCATGTGACAACACTGAAGAAAATGACACTTGTACTACAATGTAAAGTAGTGAGTGTACTGCTTGTATAACAGTGTAAATTTGCTGTCCCCTCAAAATAACTCAACACACCGCCATTAATGTCTAAACCGCTGGCAACAGAAGTAAGTACACCCCTAAATGAAAAAATCCACTATAGTTGATATCTACATACAGTACATATTCTGTTTCTAAACGAGATTTCTCTGAATCATTCTGAATAATTTAAAAACGGATAGTCATTAGCCCATTCATCTCTTAAATAAGTCATTAAAAATGGATCATAATTAATAAAAAAAACATTTAATAACCGGACCTCCCATTCTCTGAATAGAATATGTAGCAATGTGTAAACTTCAAACCCAAACAAACATAAATCTGTGAAACACACAGTTTTGCAGCTGTGTTGCGTTGAAATCGAATAATTGAAAATAACTAATCTCAAACCCCCTATTATCGGCATAGCCTATCCAACAACAATTTTTAAAAACCTCTTCCACTGAGTAATCATTTGATCACGTTATCAATGTTTATGATGATAATAAGTGACATACAAATATTAGCTAGCATGTCAATAATGGGAAATAAATATTTTTTATTAAGGATCCCCTATTACCAGCCACAGTGCCCAATTATTGGCCACCTCGTTATTTTTTGGAGTTACATTATAATTGCTTTTTATTTGTATTACAAATAACAGATGTTAGTCTTTGAAGTTCCTACTAGACAGTTATAGCTGGCCTTCCGGCCTTCCGGTAATGAAATAAAAAAACTGATAACTTTGATATTACAAGACGTCTAATCTGTCGTGCCAAGTCGAATTTCACAAACTTCAACTTCTCTAAACAATTTCCATAAAGGATTTTTAAGTTCTCAAAAAAATGTTTTACCTCCATACATTTCTATAAAAATGGTGGTGGACGAACTGAAAGAGTGTACTGATTAGCAAAATGTATCGTTGCTTTCCAGTACTATTACATTTTGAACTTCAGAGGATTTACTTCTCCGACCACTAGAAAGATCCGATCATTGGGGGTGGCGTTACGGAGTACGGAGACGTTAGCTACTATTTGCAGAAGAAAGCTGACTTCAGATGAGCGAGTTACGTTCAAAGCATCAAACTAAATCGAACATGCTGCCAAATTAATACGATTCTATACAATTTCTGTACAATTTGTAAGAAGTTTAGATGCAAAAAAAGAAATCACAGAGAAAATGTATTGACTGATATATTGATTTATTTAGGGGGGGCTATTTAATATTATAGGGGGGCTAAAGCCAAACGATTTCCCTGGTCCATTACTATACATAGCATTTTGAGCCCTAGCAGCGTCTTGCACTCAATCACTTACCAGGTGACGTCAGTTAAGTCTGTGAGGCTTCAGGGTTAAAAAATGGAGGATGGTCTGGGGCACTTTTGCTGGATCCAGAGTTGGCGACATGCACAGTGTGAGTGGTACCCAGAACTAAAACGGCTACCACCGCATTTTGCAGCTCCAAGCAGTACCATCTGGTGTACATCTAGTTGGTCCAGGCTTCATCCTACAGAAAGATAATGGCCCTCATTCATGAAACCTTCTCAGAAAAGATCTCAGAATCGAATGTTGGGGGAGACGATCATCTCTAGGTGTGATTCACGAAACTGTCACACATGGTCGAAAAGAGTTTAGAAGTCATCGCACGTTGATAAAGCCGTGGACGCGAGAAAGCGCTGCATCTGTCCTTATTTACATACGAGACACCTGTCATGTATGCGGGTGTTGCGATAAGAATCCTATGAATTGACAGAGTTCAACATGAATTATAGCCTGAAACGGCTAATTGATCATTCGTCATTCTTCGTGACAAAAACAGGGCAGTTACAAGTCCTTTTTTATAATTGTTTCCATAATTGTTTTGTCTCAAGTTGTTTATTTGTTCTATGCTTTAATTTCTGAGTACATAGACACTAAACAATGTGAATTTCAATAGAAACTGGAAAAATTAAGGTTCTAAAACTTTTAACTGCTATTGCACATCTTAACTAACTTCAACATCTAGACTGTGCAATATTTGCTAATTCTTGTCAAAATGTGAACCATCTTCCCATTTTCAACACGAATCTGTCTGTATTTTAATTTTATTCTGGGAATCTCCAATGTGCTTTTTTTTCTTGGCCGCCTCCCGTAGTGGCCAGATATGTGGTGCAATTGTGATATTGGGGTCACATTCACACATTGACTACTGTTTGCCATTAAGGCCTGAAGATCTTTCAAAGTTGCCATTGGCTTCTTGGTAACCTCTCTGATCTGTCTCCTCCTTGCCCGGTCATCCAGTTTGGAGGGACAACCTGATCTTTGCAAGGTATGGATGGCGCCATACACCGTCCACTTCTTAATAATAGTCCTAATTGATAAAATCTTTGAAGTCTTTATCTCCATACCCTGACTTGTGCCTTCCTGTGCCTTTAGCTCAGACCAGTTTAACTTCCTCAAACATCTTCTGAGGGCAGAAAGAAATGTGATTGGTTCAGGTGAACACCCTATCGAAATGGAGAGGAGGCGGTATGTGCCAAATGCACCTCACAGATCTTTTGAAAGTACATTTCTGCCCATAGTGGATTCTTTGCTTTGAACTGACCTGCTAAGTAGTAGAGTCCTCTAGGAATAACTGATTTTATTCTGAACTAATTAAAATCACTACAGTTGATCACCGATGGAAGCCGATTAGCTTGACTTGTGATCTGGTAGGTGGTTGGGTATACCTCAGCAAGTTATGTGCAATAATCAAAAGTGAAGTTCTCTTTTACCAATGTCTCTGTCAACCCTAACAGAATTCAGACCAGATTTGGAGTTGGCGTTTCTTTGGGTTTTCTATGGATAATGTTCTGTTACTGTACAATCTGGGTTGTACATTTTGGCTGGTCCAGGTGACACACTGAGTTATAATATGCCATATGCTATCCCCACTAACAACCAAAACACTCATGACATTAAGACCCAACACTAGCCCTGAAAGGACACCACTGCTATTTTGTTACATCACCATAAAATCCAAGTTCACAGTTGTGAGATTTAGCCAAACAGGGTGTTTCGGACTAAACCAAGTAAAGATACGGCAGTCAACCACTGTTCAGAGTGAGATTTATTCATGGTCTTAAATAATACAGACACACAGCTTGTTCTGTCCAGTAATTTTCAATCACTCTGGACTCCCCACATAAATGCAGGTACATGTTATATGCACAGAGACACATCATTTTTTCAAATAAGGAAATGACCTTCACCAAAAGTGCAACACATCTTATCAATTCTCACTGTTCATTATGCCCTAGCCATACCACATATCCTGATGTCCCCTTAAGAGCTCAAACGGCTTAGCTTTACTTAATGATCATCTAGTTGTCCTCTGCGTTGTGTTAAATGTTTAATTAATCTCTTTGGAATACAACACAATCCTGATCGTATGCCTTATTCACCTAAAAGCCACCATTTCCAGAGTATGTGATTTCACATAAGCCCCTGCCATTGGCTGATCAGTTGATGGCAGAGGATGATTATGAATATGGTGCGGTGATCAGGTGCAAGATTAAAGCTGGATTAAAAGCACAAAGGGGCCGGATCAAGGTGCGTTTCAAAAGTAAGTCTACTCTCAGGAGCACAATCCTCACCGGATCCAGTTATCTTTCCAAAAATCCAGCTCCAAGATCCTCAACTGAAGAATTGACTTACCTGTTTATTCTAAGCTTGTATACAATTGTATAACCCACTCATTTTAAAACCTCTCCATCAGAAGCTTGTATTTCTATGATGTACAGTGTCATGTTTCATTTCTCACCCCAAAACAATGTCATGTTTTTTTAAACAATGACTTTAAGGAAGTAGTCAAAGTAGAAGCCACTAGGTTTCCCAAACGAGTCTCGTTTTCGTTTCTAAGTACAAACAGGCCTCTGTTCACACATCTCAGTAACTGAGTCAACATGGCTCATAGTAAGCAGTTGCTAGGCAAACCAAGAGCTGAGAATCACTCCAAGTACCAGTTGGCAGAGTTAAAGGTAACTAAAAAGTATCTTTTTAGTTTTATCTTATTAGAAACAGTAACGTGTACAAACGTGTATAAACCCATAAACACAATTAATTTTGAATCTATATATATATATATATTACATTTTCTTGGTTGTGGAGGGACCAATCACAAGTGAGGCACCGCCCCAAGATTGTCGCTATAAAAACCCTCCAGTGTGATGTTTAGTTTATTCTTGTCCTACAAAGACAAATCTGTGATCTGAGCAGTTTTCAGGTAGATTGTTATTTCATTTATGTTTTGTTGTTACCCTGTACAATATTACATTACAGCAATTATCCAGTTAGATGCATTACGCTTTATTTCAAAGCAGAAAATTGAGTTTGTTGGGATGTAAACCCACTATGTACGCCTAGATTTGCTAATATTTGATCCTTCCTCTTTATTCAGCTGAGGAGTGCATTTTTGTATTGCCCATTCATGTGGCATTTGTTTTTGTAATACGTTTTCTTATGTTATGGATGATGTGACAAACTCTGGAGCAGGGCTAGACGACCGGGTCTTGGGCAAAACTGAACATTTAACTTGTCAGAGAAGATGACCGTACTCCATTCCTCTACGGTCCGATCCTTATGGTCTTTTGCAAACTTCATCCTGGCTCTTCTTCGCTTCTCATTGATGAAGGGCTTTTTTCTAGCTTTGCACAACCTCATCCTTGGCCCTAGGAGCCTGTTTGCAACCGTCCTCCCCGTGCACTTCACCCCGGCTGATGTTTGCCATTCTTTATGTAGGTCACTTGATGTCATCCTGTGGTTGTTGAGTGACATTCAAATGAGTAGACGGTCATCTCGGTCAGTGGACATTCGGTTTCGCCCTCTGTCAGTCTGTAGCTTTGTTGTCCCCAATGTCTGTTGCTTGACCTTGTTCTTATGAACCGCCGTCTTTGAAATTTTCAGGATGGACACAACTTGACGCTCACTGTATCCCTCTGCCAGTAAAGCCAGAATTCAACCCTTCTTTTCGTCACTCAAAGCTTTTCTTTTCAACTACAAGTACAACACATTTGTGGGAACTTCGGAAACAGTGTTTGGAAGAACGTGCCAAATAACATTTAATTTCAATTGTAGAAAGAATGTCACAAGCGTGTTCAGCTGTTGTGCCTGCAAAAGGTGACTACTTTGATGAGACAAAAATGTAGATACAATTTTGTTAAACAAACAATTCCATAAATTATATTTATAATTTTATTATGTTTATCTATATTTATACTTGTTTCCAGAATTGTTTTGTTTCAAGTTGTTTATATGTTCTATGCTTTAATTTCAGAGTACATAAAGACATTACACAGCGTGAATTTCAATATAAACTGGAAAAACTGAGGATCTAAAATGTTTGATCTTAACTAACTTTAACACATATTTGCCCATTCCTCTTGAAATGTGAACCATCTTCGCATTTTCAACTTTCTGGCAGAAGGCTGCAGGTTTTCCTCAATAATCTGTCTGTATTTTAATTACATTCTGGGAATCTTCAATGTGCTTTTGGGCAAAGCTCAAACACTTGATTTTGCCTTTTTTGAGGAGTGTGTTTTTTCTTGTCACCCTCCCATAGTGGCCAGATTTGTGGAGCAATTGTGATATTGGGGTCACATTCACACATTGACTAGTGTTTAGCATGAAGGCCTAAAGCTCCATTGGCATCTTGGTAACCTCTCTGATCAGTCTCCTCCTTGCCCAGTCATCTAGTTTGGAGGGGCGGCCTGATCTATGCAGGTAATGGGTGGTGCTATTGTTGTGGAAAAGTATTCCCCCTTTTCCCGCCAACAATCTCAAATTACTCATGTGAGAGAACAACATTTAACGAAAATATCCCTACACCATATGCCTTTCCGATTCTTCAAAATGATCTTAAAAGGTGTGCACTTTACCAGATTAGTGACCGACGAAGCGCCAGTTTTAATGGTAAAAACAGTGTATTTACGATAATATAAGCCTAACCATATAAAATGTGATTTAGTTAACCACTCAACACATCTTTCTCAGAAAAATGATAGGTGACAGGCCTACCTGATGTTATATATTTTTCACATTTGAACGTCTTTTTGTCAAACGCACCAAACACAGCCAGGAAGAGTTTAGAAGATTAGGCAACTATTTCTTTGATAGCTGTAACATGGCGCTACCTTCAAGATAAAACATTATAATGAATTTATCACGACATTTGGGGAGAAAATGTGTTGTGAAGCACTCTGTCAAAGGATGATGATTTGCATTTGATGCAGCCACCTCACCTCCGTCCATATGGGTAGGCCTAGTGATCCTGCTTTTGCTTTGCATCTCAGAAAATTGTGGTTAACATTGGCTGCTGACCGCATTGCATTTAAGCAAAGAGTGCAGGTGTATAATCATAGTTTATTTATTTCATTTGCGTTTTGAAAATCCATCACTGGTGGCCCTAATAATCACAGGTTACTATTCACGCGGGTCAAATTTATTTGTGTGCGGGTGTTCACGATTGCAAATGTGCATTCGCGTGCCTGAGGCTTTTGCAATGTTTTGACAATGTTTGTGGTTGTGGAGAAAAACATCAGACTACTGCAGATTTACTGTCCGCAAGTGTATGCAAGTTCCCGCAAAATGTTTTCAGTTGGTTATAGGCTATTTGTTTTCTAAGGCCTCTTAATATTAAAGTAATCTAAAAGTAATTCAAAGTAATCGGATTACGTTACTGAGTTTGATTCATTGAAAAGTTAACTACTGACTACAAATGTGTACAGGTAAGTTCTAACTGTAACAGATTTCATTTAAAAAGTAATCTACCCAAGCTTGGCTCTGTTATATCTATGCAAACAGGAAAACAATTTTTTTTTAGGCAATCCAAGCACTGAGAGTCAAAGGGGACTGAAAAGTTTCTTTTGAGCATTATATATTTTCTGAAACAGTAAAGTGTACAAACATTTACTAATGTTTATAAACCCATAAACATTCATTTTGAAACATATATATACACACATACACACACACATACTATTTTCTTGGTGTGGAGGCACCGTCCCCCGGATTGCCACTATAGATAATTTTGTTCCTGTCATTAGGGTTTCAGCAGTTCATTGGTGAAACCCTATTGTGTTTGTTCCAGTCATTAGGGTTTCAGCAGTTCATTGGTGAAACCCTATTGTGTTTGTTCCAGTCATTAGGGTTTCAGCAGTTCATTGGTGAAACCCTATTGTGTTTGTTCCAGTCATTAGGGTTTCAGCAGTTCATTGGTGAAACCCTATTGTGTTTGGTCTGGTTCATTATTATTTATTTTCTTTTTGTGAGTCCTACGAAGACAACTGTGATTTGACCAGTTATCAGGTAGATGTTTCATCTGTTATTTTATTACACTGTACAATATAACATTATTTAGAAGATACACATGGAACTTCAAAATAATCCGGGGTGAAATTAGATTTTTTTACTTGTGGGTAAATTACCCAGCATATTTAGAAAATGTCCTAATGGGATAAGAATTATATAGATCACAAATACTGTAATCATTTAGAAGCCTATTTTCTCTGTCGGCCTAGGTGTATTTGTCACAGAATTTGCATAATGTACTCGTGTTTCCTTTTGGAAAAGCCTTCAGATTTTCGGGCAATGTGTTTCTAGCAGTAATTATTTGACTGGGCATTGTAACAGCTTACTTTCACCCCTAGCAATTATCCAGTTAAATCTTTAATTCAAAGCAGAAAAGTTACACTTGAGTGAGTCCGTGGGATGTAAACCAATTGTGTACACCTAGATCTGCTTATGTTTGACCATTCTTCTTTATTAAACTGCTCTTGACTAGAAATTGAAACAGAAGAGTGCATTTTTATCCCTGTCCAGTCTTGTCCTTTAAATATGTTTCCCTAATCTCCAGATCCCATATTAGTTATATAGGCTAACTGCCAAAACCTTCCGAATATGACTCAGACCCAGATAGAGTGAAGTCAGAGGCGTAACTTTAATCCACAAGGCAAATAACAAAGTGCAGGTAGGCAGAGGTCGGTACACAGGTAGTCAGAAGGCAGCAGTACAATCCAGAATCTGAGAAGGATAAACGGGAGGCAGGCAGAGAGTTCAGGCGTCAGAAAATCCGATGGGCTACGGTACAGAATCAGAAGGCAGGCAACGAAGTCGGGACAGGCAAAACAGGTCTATGCTGAAGTCAATGGACAACAGGGAAAAATAGGCTCAGTATGTCGCAGTGTCACAAACAATACCTCATGGTGAGAGAAGGAAACAGACAGGCTTATATGCACAGGTGGTAATTGGGAACAGGTGTCTAGAATTCGGGAGATTGGGACCCGGAGGATGTGCTGCGTTCCTTTGGAGGCCCCACACGTTCATCCATGTAAAACCGCACAACTTTTAGATGTTCATGTTAATTATGAAAAAACTTTTGAAAGGACTAAGCAAGTTTCTTGCTTCCTCTTCTTTTCTTGCTTTTCTTTTTTGAAGCACCACTGTTAGTGTTTTTGTTTCACGCTGCCAGCGGCGCCTCAAAAAGTACAGGGGTCCTGTAGAAGCAATAGAGGACACAGAAGGTTTACAGGTAGGATGGGAGGTGCCATAAGACATTGTTAGATTGCAGAATGTTTGATTTAAGCCTAAAACCTTTGGCTAGCAGAGCTAGAGTAGGAGACAAAGAAAGTAATTCTGGGAAGAAATGAGAATGATATCCTGTGTCAAGTCAGAGGCAGGTGTGAAGAGGCAGGTGTGAAGAGGCAGGTGTGAAAAAGCAGGTGTGGAGAGGCAGGTGTGAAGAGGCAGGTGTGGAGAGGCAGGTGTGAAGAGGCAGGTGTGAAGAGACAGGTGTGGAGAGGCAGGTGTGAAGAGGCAGGTGTGGAGAGGCAGGTGTGAAGAGGCAGGTGTGAAGAGGCAGGTGTAAAGAGGCAGGTGTGAAGATGTTGGTAGTGCCGTTTAATTGCAGACTCCTAGTGCTCAATCTTGCTCACACAGTTTCATGGGCTGGGGATTTATGTAGAAGAAAAAATCTGGTTAGGAGCATGATTTTTTTTGGCATTCTATGTTTACTGACACAAAAACATACTGTAAGTCATGCCCTAAAATCACTTATTGGTTCGATGCTATGCTGGGTTAGACCAAACTGACACTTGTCACTCTCACGATTTTCAAACATCAACTTTAATTTGATTGGAAAATATATACTTATCAGAATGCCTTCATTGGCTTAACAAAAAGCCATACATTTTTTACTGAAATATAACAGTGGCTTAAAATGTTCTTCATGCATAAAGTTTTGCACAATTTTCTTGATGTTGTGAAAATTATATAATGTACTCCTATATCAAGTTAATATCAAGTAAAATATAAAAAATTGCATTTACCTAAGTCATTTAGCTAATGCGTTGTTTTATCCAAAGCAACTTTCAATTGAGGCTGAGAATGATCATAGCATATAACTTCTACAACTACAAACCTGTTTCCAAAGAAGTTGGTATGCAGCGTTAAACGCAAATACAAACAGAATGCAATGATGTACAAATCATATCTCCCTATATTTAATTGAAAATAGTGCAAAGAAAACATATCAAATGTTGAAACTGAGAAATGTACTTGTTTTTGGAAAAATACATGCCCAAATGTAATACACATTTGTAAATTGTGGTCTGCATATTTGCAATAATTTAGAAGCAATTCTGTCTCCATAGATAACCAACCCCACCCCTGTGACAAACAACCCTGGTATGTGAAGTAATTAGCCAGTGGAAAATGTGTACTACACATATGTTAATTGTTCGAGCAGTTTAATTGAAATTTATGGAAATATCAGTTTGAAATGTAAGAATGAGCGGAGAACAGAAGATTCAAAAACGTTTTGATAGTTAAATTAGGGTATACCCACGTCACCAGGCACCACACCACAGACTTTGCTGGTGTGTATACAGTTGTACTCAAAAGTTTGCATACCCTTGGAGAATTGGTAACATATTGTAAAAAAAACACACAAATAAAACATGAGTGTTCAGGCAAAAACATAATTTCTCATGGGATTCATATTCAACTGTATGTTGTAACAGAATGGCACAATCGTAAAACAAAACATGGCAACAAAGGAAAAAATGAACTGACCCCTGTTCAAAAGTACGCATACCCTTATTTCTTAATACTGTGTATTGCCCTCTTTAGCATCAATGACAGCTTGCAGTCTTTTGTAATAGGTGTCTATGAGGCCCTGAATTCTTATAGATGATATAGCTGCCCATTTGACTTGTCAAAATGCCTCCAGGTCATGCAAAGTCTTTATGGTTGTAACCATAAAGCACTATTTTGGTCTCATCACTCCAAATTACTCCAAATTACTCCAAATTGCAATTTAAAAAGCTACAGGTGTGGGAAATTAAATTGTAATTGCCATTTTCACCTGTGTGTGTCACCATGTGTGTCTGTAACCAGGCCAAACATTCAGGGGATGTAACTTTTGATCAGGGCCATTTGGATGATTTCTGTTATCATTATGATTTAATAAGGAGCCAAACAACTATGTGAAGATGAATGGCTTCATATGATCACTATCCTTCAATAAAAGACATTTTTTTTTGCATGGTCAGACATATTTTCAAAATCAATGCCAAAATGTAACAATTTCTTCCAGGGTATGCTAACTTATGAGCACAACTGTATTTTCTGTTTGTAAACCAGTGGGCAGTCGGAACTTAAACAGCCCAGAGTCGATGTGGATTCAGAAGAGATATTAGAAGATCACTGCAGCTGGCGCTAAAGCACGTGAATCATGTCCTGAAGATAGCATTGTTAAAGAGCATCACGGACAGGGGATTCAACTTGGACAGTGGCTCTCCATAGTATTCACACCCTTTGTACTTTTCCACAGTCTGCTTTTCCACTTATGGGTTTTTGCTACTGATTGACACTAAAAAGTACATATTGTCAAAGTGAAAAATAAAACCTACATGTTCTAAATTAATTACAAATACAAAACAATTGAAAATAATTCACTGTGTAACTTTTAATCCCCTTTAGTCAATATTTGGTACAGACATCTTTTCAGCAATTACATTGTCCAAAGAAAGATTTGACTTGGGGGGTCCTCTCTCCCCTAGTGGTCCGGGGCTCACTAGCGTGGGTCCCTAAAAAACTGCCTATTTCTCTTACAAATAGGGCCGGCCCTGTGTCCAGCACTACTTGATATTCAATAGATTAGATTAGATAACATTTTATTGTCATTGAATTGTACGTTCAATGACAGTAGCATTAACGAATAGAGAAGTTTACATGAATGAATGATGAACAAAGATATAAACAAACAGTTAATTAGGACAACCCTTACTTTATTAATTATTAACAAATGCATTAACTGTAAGTGTGTACTTTTTGACTCCGGACATTAACTTGTTTTTTGACGTTTGGAATAATTTCTTGCTGGTACAGACATTTTGTACTGTAACTTGTTGTACTGTGACATGCCTTCATGTGTGTTGTTTGCATGAATAATAGGATTAATAAGTAATAAAAAAGTATTCATAAGATAATCCTATTTGTAAATATCATTACAGTGGGGTATATACTATTAATGAGGTAGGGATGGTTTCACATCATTCTTTCATATTAACTCATTTGTGTATAGAAGTGGCAACTTGCGTCATCAAGTATGTTTGTCACACACAAAGTGTATGGTCTCAGTTGTGGTTATGAGGTGTTTCTTTGTAACGCCGGAGAATTCCTTTAGTTTAAAAAGTCAGTTCTCAAAGGCTGTGTCATTCAGATACACTTACTATTGTTGGCCAGTAGGGGGCAGTGAGACATGGTCCCGTAGCATTGGGACTGACTATACTCATAATCTCATTCTTCCTGTCTCATCATTCATCCTGTTTTCCATGTAGGTAAAGCACAAAAGTACACTGAAGATGTCAATACAGTTGGATAACTTGCCTGGTCACTTGGAATGCTTTTCAAACAGTCCTGGCTGCTTTTCCTTCACTCTTTGTTCTGACTCATCCCAAAAGATCTCCAATGGGTTGTCGGGTGAAGCAGGACTGATCTGTCATCACTCTCATTGGTCAAATAGCGCTTACACAGCCTGGAGGTAGTCCAGACTGAGCCTGGAGGTAGTCCAGACTGAGCCTGGAGGTAGTCCAGACTGTGTAAGGCAGTCCCACTCACCACAAACCACATTGGAGGGCATGTCACTGGTGAACGCTGTGGTAGCCATGCAAGTTGTGTGTGTCTTGAATTCTAAGCAAATCACAGTGTCACCAGCAAATACCCCCCCACAACTGTCACACCTCCATGCTTCACAGTGGGAAACACACATGCGGAGATCATCCATTCACACATTCTGCATCTAACCAAGCCTCACTGGTTGGAACCAAACACATTTGGGCTCATCAGACCAGAGGACACATATCCACCAGTCTAATGTCCGTTACTTGTGTTTTGGCCCAGGTCTCTTATTGGTGCACCTCAGTGGTGGTATATTTTCACCATAAAGGCCTGATTCACACAGTCTCCTTTGAACAGTTGATGTATCTGCCAAACCTGTTAATTCAAATGCATTCTGGGGCCTTTTACAAAACACCCAGCCTGAGACCCCAAGGAGCAAGCAACCACAGTGTTAATGCACAGAGGCTAGGAAAAACTCCCTATAAGGGACCAGAACTAAGAGAGGAAACCTTGAGAGGACCAGGCTCGAGGGTTGACCAGTCCTCTTCTGGCTGTGGCAGGTGAACATTTTAAGAATACAATTGTAGTCATTATTAAATGCATGTGGTGTGCCTAGAGTTGGTATAACCAAAGCCAGGTCAGAAGTATGACCAGATGGACATGAGACAATCCGGGGGGGGAGGAATGGTCAGTGGAGTGACGGCTGGAATTGTTCAGGTATTTGTCAGGTACGTCTCGATCTGCAACACAACCAGGAGGATTTTTGGACAGGGACAGCAATGAGTCTTTCGGCCTGGTGGTCTCGAGGTGTGGTCCAAGACCTAATGTCTTCATAAGTTTAACGGAGGCAGGAGACAATGAAAATGTTGAGAGTGCATTCCAATAATATAGCAGGTGTAAATCCCTAGGGGGTCCAGTGATACTGTGGCCCTATCTGAGGGAGGCCCCAGACAGGGCCCAACAGGCAGGAAGTCAATCCACCCTTATTGCCAAGCATCAACCAAAGGGATACCAACAAACTGCAACCCCCCTGTAAGAGGGCAGAGTATCACCCTCTGAGTTCACTCACATTGCTCGAAGGCCGCTAGGGACAAACAACAGTAAACCAGTGACTCCGGCCCCATATGGCATTGGAGAGAGGGCATCCCAGTGGTGATTGGAGCCACCTGGCAAGACAGTAAGGGTGGAGAGTATCAAGCCATTCCATTTACCTTCACACCCCTGGGGCCAGACTACACTTAATCATAGACCGTGCTGAAGAGATGAGTCTTTAGTAGACACTCGAAGGTTTGTGTGGAGACTGCATTTCTAACCTTGATGGGTGTCCAAACACCGATCTGGGAATTTATTTTGGAATAGAATATGTATAAAATAAAACGAATTAACCAATCATTTTGTATTATACCAATCGGAAATGACACATCTACACTATTATCTAACCTGAATCTACTACAATACTAATGTTAATGTTACCTAATATTCGTTCAGCCGTGCTGTTCTGCATACCTTTATCACTGTTGAACGGATATTTAGTCCATAACATGTCTGGTTTGCTAAAAACAAAAAGGATTATGTTTTGATAAAATCTAATAAATGCAATTTAGAGTATGTGAGACTTAGCATGTTACACCTGACTTGCCATTACTTGTCTGTGAGTCACGTACGTCCAATTCAAACCATGACCAGGTCGACAGCGCCCCCTTTGGGCAGAGACTGACAACTGCGTCTTTCCACCATCTCATTTCTCCAGGTCTATTAAATGAGACAAACCGCTTCTGTTTGTTTATATTTGTGTGTGTCGGTGCATTTATGCGTGTGTGTGTGTGTGTATACTGTTGTGTGAATATCTAAATAACGGCCATGGTTGTGTAGGCAGTGTAATCTGCATCCAGCAGGCTGGATCCCCACTGTGTGAGAGGCATTGTATTGTTCCTGCAGCAGCGCAGATAACAACTCATTAACATACAGAATCATTTGGCTGCGAGAGGCACTCTGCCATCCATCTGCACTGAGCTGATAAATACGCACGCGCATGTTTGCAGACACTCTCCTGCACGTGCACACACACACCCACACACCCACACACACACACACACACAAGCGATTTTATTTTTTTGGCGTTCTCTCCTTCTCAGTTCTCCTGTTTCTGGATGGACGGCCTCCAGGCAGCAGGTAGGCGTTTGGCAGTGGAGCTGCGGTGCTGTTCGTGGAGGTCACAGTCCAGATCTACAGCCCGGCGTGGAGAGGAGAGGTCCAGAAGCACCTGGGGTGGGGGGCCTCCGAGTTCCCAGAAACGCAGCACTTTATTTCTGTGGTGTAGAGCCAAAACAACAGCAACTCATAGAATTTGTTTACTAAATTATTATCATTACATAAAATGATTGATGTTTACGCATTATCGCGTGTGCAGTTGCATTATCGCGTGTGCAGTTGCATTATCGCGTGTGCAGTTGCATTATCGCGTGTGCAGTTGCATTATCGCGTGTGCAGTTGCATTATCGCGTGTTCAGTCGTTTAGATCCCATAGTTTTGTGTCTTATCATCATGAACCGGTCACTCCGTGTGGGAGGAGGTTCTCTGGTGACGCCGTCAGACGGACGGTGAGTGTGGAGGTCTCTAACCACGGCAAATCACTTTCACAATGGCAGGATATCCTGAAGGTCACTGAGCCACGGTGACCTTCGTAGGAAGTTGTCACTCGCTACCAGGAAGTGAGGATTCCAGGCTCCACTGAGAGGGGTTTAACGTGTGGTACGGGAGGCTGTGGATTTACTGCGTATTGTCTCCCGGCTGGCTGGAGAGACTGGTAGTCAAGTGCATTCGTGATTTATTTAGCGCCAACGTATAGGAGTATGGTGCATTTTTATTATGGCAATTCTTTGACCAGTAGTCTGAATAATGCTTATGAAATACATAATAGGTATTCTGCTGTCTTTTCCTCTGTTTGTTTTATTCAGCATTTGATATAAAAGTCATTGATTTAACATTGCGTATAGTACAACAGAAGTAATTTTTTCATTTGTTTTTATTTACTAAATTGAACAGACAATGTCCCTTTGCTTTACTGGAGTTCATAAAATAGTAACCAAAGGTACCAAGATAGGCTACTAAATATCTGCTGGAAAATGAGTCATTAAATAACAAAACAACAGGAAGTACAGTACGCCTCACTGTTTACGGACATAATAATACAGCTGGTTTTGTTGCTATGCCAACAGAGAGCCGACGAGTGTATTTAGGAGGCGATATACTTAAGGTGTACCATACCAAAGCACTACTGCAAAATAGTGGAAAAAACATTCAAATAGACATTTACTGTGTAATATACAAAATGGTTGGGTGACCTGTGAATTCGCTGTACCTCTTCTTTAAGCTGCAGTCGTTGTTCTGGCTAGTTAGCTACTTAGTATGTTCGTCTGTATGTTTAGGCAGTGCCTTAGATTGTTCTTAATGTGTTATGCCTGTGTGTGTGAGTTTACATGTGTGTGTTTAACGGTCATTTGCCATGCTGCTTTGTTGTGTTGTACTCAATGATAGTTATGTGTGACACAAATTAATAAATAAGATACCACATTTTTTCTATAATGATACGTGTTTGTCATAAATTTTTCTAGTTGACATATTGTACACCCCCTTCTGACTGAGTGTACTGTTTGTGAATAGAATCCTTAAAAAAAAAAAATTGGTCAACAACACCCTGTCTAAAGCATATCACTTAACATGAACCACGGTCAAAATATTTCTGAAGGTAACGCTGTATGTACATGTTTTCAGAATAGGTTGTAAGTGCGTGCCAAATCCTCACTTAATTCAACACACTTTGAAGCAAATAATTGTCTTTAATGTGTGCTGAAGTGTGTGATTTACTGCAAGGATTTGACGTCAAGCCATTGCTATCAGGGAAGAAGCTACATTGTTCTGTAAAAACCAGAAGAGCTAAAATTACCCACATTGAAAACAGGCAAAGTTGGATTTGAACCCGAGGAGAGAACATGATGGCATTTCTATTGTAAAGTTCCTGGTGCACCCCCCACTGCGTGCCCTCAGGGTACCATGGCAACAATGACTTAATGATGATGTCATAGGATTTATGCTGCACTTCTCATCATGACTCGAAAGAGTTACAGAAACACGCTGTGCTGTGTCTGAACACTGATAATGCAGAAAACACGCGGGGTCCCTTGACCCAGCTCCGAGACGCCATGAAGCATGCAGAATTTACAGAAAGTCTTTTACTAGGACAACCAAGTGAATGAAAGAGGACCATACCGAGCAAGCTGCCATTGGTTTCAGTGTGGACTGATTAGAATCCTGATTAAGTGAAATTCTGGGATCAGCACGCCCCGAGAACCTAAAGCACCACTCTTTAGATGAAGCAAAGTTATCCTAGCGCACATTCTCACACTTATCCACACTGGAGTCGTCCTCTGTCAAGGATAAAAGTCAATCCCTTGGTTTTCCCACTGTCCACCGTCACCTCCGTCAACTCCATCACCGCCGTCACCGCGGTCACAACCGTCGTCACCGCGGTCACAACCGTCGCCGTCATCGCTGGCCGCCGCCGTCTTGCGGCCGGGCGTTGCGCCTCATGTCCCTGCCGCGCGGGGCGGGCACAGTCCTCTGGGCCGGCGGCGAGTCCTGGTCCTCGGTAAAGCTCTCGGGACTGCCGTCCCCGTCCGGCAGACTCCCGCAGCTGGACCCAGGTGACAGCGTGCCGTGTAGGAGCAGGTCGTCCTCCGTGGCCAGCCCCGCCACATCCTGACGCGCCCCCTGGGGTCCACCCTCACGGCCCCCAACCAGCAGCCCTGTGCCGTCGCCCCTTTCCATGGTGTCCCCTCCGTCCTGGTCGTCCAGCAGGTTGGACAGGAAGCTGATGTACTTCATGGCCAGGCGCAGGATCTCGTTCTTGGACAGCTTCTTGTCTGGCGGGTGGGTGGGGATGAGCTTACGGAGCTCTGAGAAGGCCCCGTTGACATTCTGCTGCCGCCAGCGCTCCCGGCTGTTGGTGAAGATTCGCCGTACAATCTTTGGCTGGCCAGCTGGGCGGAGAAGAGGAGGAGAGGAGGGGAGGAGGGGAGGAGGAGAAATGGAAGAAATGCAATAAGATGGGAAGGGGGAGAACACAAATGAGGAGTAAGACTTGTCAGTCTGAACCGTTCCTTCGCTCCATTTCATCATTGAAGTCAGGCTTGGTCTTTCTCTTAAACTGCTGTACTGATTTGAAGTGGTCACTTCACACGAAAGCCTTTCTCTTCAAACAGTAAATTGAAAAACATTAAGTGATGAGAATGCGTCGAAGGTGGTAGAACTGAGGGCATTGAAGGAGACGGTGATGAGTGAAGACAGCAATGGTGATGAGGTTAATCAGCTGTTTATTGTGAGCGGCCAGAAGTGGGAGCACAAACAAATGACAGAAACGCATCAGAAAATAAGCCGTTATTTTTATTTAGACACTCACATGTTTATCTGTCTTTGTTTATGCTCCGCCTCGTGTTAAGTGGTTTGGACTTAGGCGCCGTGACTAGAGTGTTGGTTTGGCAAAGGGTGTGTGCCGCTATTCTTAGTTTTCCTACACTGATGTCAGGAGTGAGATGCCGTCTGACGCCTAAAGGTGCTGGAGGAGGTGGTACGACTGAAGCTGCTGGAGGAGGTGGTACGACTGAAGCTGCTGGAGGAGGTGGTACGACTGAAGCTGCTGGAGGAGGTGGTACGACTGAAGCTGCTGGAGGAGGTGGTACGACTGAAGCTGCTGGAGGAGGTGGTACGACTGAAGCTGCTGGAGGAGGTGGTACGACTGAAGCTGCTGGAAGAGGTGGTACGACTGAAGCTGCTGGAGGAGGTGATAGCAGGTGATGGGGAACCACACCTCAGCATGAGGTGAGTTACCTCAGCATCCGATTCCAGAAATTGATATTAAAGATTGTGAAACCTTTTCCAATGTCGTTTTTCATATGTTGATACATCTAGCCAACAAGCCAAACCCACCGGCTCGCCTCAGAAACCCCCGGCTTGTGCCGTTTTTCTTCTGGAACACACCAGCCTCTCTTAATCCTTCATTTCACTATGCAGGAAAGCCTTGGCAAGGCGGTCGATGACTCCCTCCAACATCTTTAATGCTACACCCATATTTGCCTGGGTGAGTGGGTGACGTAGAGAATTAGATGCAGTATGGTACAGGTGTTTTGAATGAGATAACGGTAGGTGTGACAGATCAGGTTTAGGAGTCTTCTTTATGTTGACGGCCAGTCACCGTTTTATTCGTCGCCTGCCAATGTTAGTGGATGAATGGAATGGGGAGACTTTGGAATGAGGAGAGGACTGAGAGGAGGATGTTGGGATGAGGGGAGGACTGAGAGGAGGATGTTGGGATGAGGGGAGGACTGAGAGGAAGACGTTGGGATGAGGGGAGGACTGAGAGGAGGACGCTAGGATGAGGGGAGGACTGAGTGGAGGACACTGGGATGAGGGGAGGACTGAGAGGAGGATGTTGGGATGAGGGGAGGACCGAGAGGAAGACGTTGGGATGAGGGGAGGACTGAGAGGAGGACGCTGGGATGAGGGGTGGACTGAGAGGAGGACGCTGGGATGAGGGGAGGACTGAGAGGAGGATGTTGGGATGAGGAGCGGACACAGAGGAGGACGTTGGGATGTGGGGAGGACTGAGAGGAGGACGTTGGGATGAGTGGAGGACTGAGAGGAGGATGTTGGGATGAGGGGAGTACTGAGAGGAGGATGTTGGGATGAGGGGAGGACTGAGAGGAATACGTTGGGATGAGGGGAGGACTGAGAGGAGGATGTTGAGATGAGGGGAGGACTGAGAGGAGGACGTTGGGATGAGTGGAGGACTGAGAGGAGGAATATAAGCAGAAGGAGGACCCAGCAGAGGTGCGTCTTACCATACTTATAAAGATCTAAAATGCGCCTACCCTCGTCGAGCTCAACCTCGTAAGGCGCAGGGCGGCGCTTTACCCTGTTGCTGGGGTACATGCCGTACTGCTCCGACTCCCCTCCGAGACTGGTGGCACAGAGCAGACACAGCATGGAGCACAGGAATACACACACACACACACACTATTAACACACTTCAACAAGCACACACACGCACACACAATAATATACACACTATATACATTCACTGCCACACATGCTATTTATACAGGCTAATATAGGTACTATTTGTACACTCTACCCATCATACTGTTTTTACTCACTACCGTGGTCACATACTATTTAAACACAGGCACAACAATAAGATTTTCAGGCAATATAAAACATTTTCATGAAATTGACAATCTTTCTAATGTCTTAGTGGGTAGTGTGAAGAATCCAGTACTTGATGTTGTATGAGGTAAATGTTGCATTACTCTGGGTGCACCTCCTCTGAGAGAATAGACAGGGGGGTTTGAATCCCAAGAAACTGCCTGCTGATACCAACATTTCTACTGTAGTAAGTAAAAGCTGTGAGCTTGGAAAGATTAGAAGAGCATTGGTGAGGAACAGATTTGTGGTGAATTTCCCTTGTTTTTTATTAGCAGACCAAACCATGTTTCTTCCTACAAACCTATTTTCTGGTTTTAAAACACAAGGTGTGATGTTGGCACAGGTAAGTAACCTGCCAGGCAAATTAATCAAGCTGAATATATCTGACTTGGCTTAATCAACACAATTAACCTGGAGAAAGATGCTACCTTTGTAGAATAAGACAATAATTATCTATAAAAAGCTGTTACATACAATTTTCTATTCCTCGTTTAATTATATCTTTTGGCAGGCTAGAAAAAAGACATAAAAGGACTAGTAATAGCCTAAAAATAAGTATTCCGTTTTAAACATATTATAATTAGGCGTGTGAGCAATAATTTCTTTAGAGTGTTTTTTTTTTTTAAATGCCTAAAACGATATTATTTATTTTACCTGTTGATGGCGGCGAGAGGTTGCGCCAAGTTGTAGAGCATCGCTCGCGCCGGGAGAGGGAACGCGTTGGGGCTCAGCTGAACCATTCGAGCGTCGTTCAGCGCGTCTCGATGCGGCAGCGGCAACGGCACGGGTGGTCGGCGAAGCTCCGTGATCGGTACCGTGTGACTGTCCGTTCTCTGCTGTCCCGCCTTTATATCGTCCCTCCTCGAGAGCTCAATCACTGGTACTTCCCTTTTCAGATCAAGCGCGTCGTAAGCGGTTTCCTTGGTAACGCCGTTGAGGATGATGGTCCCGTTGCGCGGGTTTCGCAGAAGCGCGTCATCTGTCTTAATCCCCTCCCCAGTGAAGTTTCCCTCATTCGAGTCCAGGTCGTTGCATCCATTCTCCCTGATGATGGAATCCTGCTTCAGTGGACTGCACGATTTGGCACCGGGACTTACAGGACAAAGCTCCGGCTTCATTTTTTCCATCATTTCATCCCGTTGCTGTTATATCCTATAAAATGTCTGTCTTTAATTTAGATGTCGAACACACCACCCTATAAATCCGAAAAAAACACTCCATAAATGCATACAATTAAAACAGAATGGCATATAAACATTCTGTTATTTATTCTGGTGAGAGACATATTTCAAGCTAAGGCAGTATAGAATACGTTTCTTGAAAATGTCATCACTCCATGATGCCTTATCATTGTACGGTGTGAAAGGGCCTCGGGTATGGATACAGCTAGAAATCCCCGTTACAAAGAATAAATGTTTTGATGTCGTATTCTATATAGCCAAGAAATAAGCAAGAAAATAACTGCTAAAATGTATTCACTTGCGGATAACATTTTCGATTAATTACGCCGGTGGCATGTATTAATCAATGGTCACAACATAATGTCATTAGAATATCATTATTTCGCAGGGTTGTGTTAGTCAATCTAGGACCATCGAATGAAATGATTTGCTATTATAAAAAAAGGCTGAGGCCTACCATTAATAATTCTCTAAATTTTAAGTGCAAAAAATTTTATGTTTTTTACAGAATACTTAACGAAAAAATTACCTACAGAAAATATGAAAAGCACCATGATGTGCATAAATTATCCGAGGTCGTTCTAAAACAGCATACTGGAAGCATTTAATGGTCAATCGACTGCCTTGTTCTTCGAAGTCCTTTCCCATTTTATTCCTAATTGAATTATACGACGATGGCGGCCTTTACTATAGCCTGGAGAGAAAACAGTCAGTGTGGTATTTCAAAAGACAATCGGTGTGTATAGGTTTTCGAGAGTTGTCTTTTATTAAATACATTTTTGGGAGGGGAGAGAAATGCCGCCTAAATTGTGCACTTTAACGTTTGCCATTTGATCTTACAATCAGCCTATTTGACTTGATCATCTGTATGACTTAATAAGAGAGTAGCATTTGCCTAAGTACATGTTTTTCTTAGTTTGCAACGTCGTTAATTGTAGAAATCCCATCTTGGCCTTTATAACGACCCTATATAATTATCTCTCTCACGTCGTAAGCAGTACGATTCAGTAGTCACACACTTCGATTATGAATTTGCATCAGACATTTGTACCAAATGTGGACATAACCGAGTTGTTGTTCCGAACGTTAATAAAGGCTTCGTTTAGCCTACATTCTGCTGTGGTTTTGCAAAATATGCACGATACCATAACCAAAAACCAGACAATCATTTTAACTGTGAGCTAATAATATAAACAACAACCGTCAATGAGAATATTACAAACAAAAAATATTCTAACAACGAAACTTAACTTTTGATTTGGCTATAGCCCCAATTGTGTTTTCATTATTTCCCAAGAAAATAATAGGCCCTAAAGCGTTCTTAATGGATCCCAAAGTGTCCACCGAACGAACAATAACGAAAAAACACTTCACACACATTCCTTATTGTAATTCAAAAACAATTATCGTGCAAAACCCAAGCATGAAAAATGAAATATCGATGCATTTTATGCACTTACCGTTCCCGACGTGTTGTTGATGTTAGTGTAAAAGTGGAGCCATTTTGTGAGTGGGTCATCCATGTCTGAGTTTTTTTTTTTAGTGCCCGTGAAGTGCAGTGTGGAACTGGAAGTGAGGTTTGAGTTATTCCTCACTGCGTCCAGCGCTCCCGCTCAGTATGGGGAGCGGAACACCAGCGCAATGTGGCCAGGCGAGATAAGCGCACGGCACCGGCCTCTTCGTTCCCGATAAGCCCCTAAAGTCATTATTTATGAAATGATTCATTATTATTTGGCTGTCGTAGGCTATATAGGCTTGTGGAGGGCAACGCATAAAAAAGATATGGATGCAGCTCCAGTAACTACATCGTTGCGAGGTATAGGCTAAAGGTGGTACATTTTTCTGATATAAAATGTTTCCCTGGAAAACAAATAAACATATGTTTTCCAAGGTAAGCCTACAATCGGTTTAGTCTTAATGCGCTAGTCATATTCATATTAGCGAAATAATCACTGATAAAATAATAAGATAAAATATGCATTCATGATATTTATTCCAGCAAGAGAATGCAGGTCTATTTTCAATTACATTCGTTACTATCAAAATGTCACAGTGGGCCTACTTTAGAGATGAATAATGTGTGTTTTGTGGTCCAAGTAAAAAAAAAAAAAAGATTCAATATCTGAAACTGGGAATTGTTCACTGTCATTGTTTTTATGTAGCCTAACTATCGAGTGGCCTTGCCTGGGATTCATGGCAAATTTTGCGGGGATCCCCTGGGGGCGACATGGCTGCGAGAGATAAACCCATATCAGCGCCCTTTCATCGGATAAGGGGAGGGCGGAATCAGCAGTGACACGCCATCACTGGACAAAATACGGCAGGTTAAATGATCAGGTTGCTTAGAAATAGTTTTAACGTTTCTTCAAAGGAAGAATAGTAGGCTACACTAATTGGAATAGCTTATAGTATTTGATTCGGGCTAATATATTTTAGTTATTTACTGAAATATCGAGGTATTTAACTGCCTTCGATGAGATTCTAGTCACCTGGCCAATAATATTCGACAACGTATATTCTATGCCACCTTTACACATTTCAAACTGTGGTTTCGGTCAGTCACGAGCTCTCTGTCTTGCACATTGTAAAGTCGGCTGTCACGCTCTTATACAATTTCACGTGCTTTTACTGGTCACGACATGCATCCTACATACTGGTGGATCAGACAGAGGAAGCTGACGGCAACTGAAAGAAAAACAAACCTATTTTAATTACCCCCCCCCCCCCCCCCCCCAAAAAAAAAAAAAAGAAGATCAAAATAAGGTGTCCCTGCACGCCCAAGGGGTTGAATCACGTTCCACAAAGAAATGAACCAGTTTGCTATATGAACAGTTACTCCAACATTGGTTGCCAATGATCCACTCCATTATGGTAAGGCAAGCTTTGTGGCGAGAAAAGGCTGCCTGGAAGATTGGATGGAAATGTTGCAAGTCACCAAATAAGAATGTGCATTTGAGGCCACTGGTCGTCAAGAAAAAATACACAAATGCACCTTTGACATACGGAAGTATCGGCTATTTATTGTGAAATAAACATTACATAGTCTTTCGTTTGTATCATCTTGTGTATCCTGGAACAGAGCGACGTTGTCGTACTCCTTTGTTGTGTCTAACACCCGTTTTGATGAACTAAACGTTAAAGTCTAAACCCACTAGACAAGCACAAGGAGGTGTACAGCGTTCTTCCTATGGCTCTCCCTGAGTTAAACATCTCGGATAATGCCGGCATTCATACATTGTCGTGTTGTCACCGTCCCAACGGCAAGGTCAGCGGGGAGTTCCGGCGTGGCCGTTGCGACGGTGCGGCAAGACACGGATGGTGGCGGTGCTGTCACGGGTCATAAGGCGTGTCACCTGATCCAGGGTCAGTCCGGCCACCGCCTCGCCGTTCACCTCCAGGAGCTCGTCCCCGACGCCCAGGAGACCGGAGTACAGGCCCTCCTCGGCCCCGTCTCCCACCTGCTCCATGTAGACACCTGAGGTGAGGGGAGGTGAAGAGGGAGACGGATGAAGGACGGCCACCAAGCTTCGCATTGCGCGCGATGGGCTAACGGTCCACCTGACTATGTTACATTTGAAACAATAAAATGTCCCTGGACAGTCGGCTACAATGTCCTCCCAACCACCCAAATAACACATGTTCAATGAACAAAAACTGGCTCGTTCAAAATGCTGAAATCATCATCTAATTGATGCGGTGTTATTGTACCTGTGACAGGTCGACCTTTGCCTCGCGAGATGACAAACCCGAAGGGACCGTTCGCGGGTCTGGTGAGCTCCAGGAGGAGGGTGCCGTCCGGGAAGGCCTGAACGACTCGGCCCGCGGGACCCACGGGACCCACAGGACCCAGAACCCGAGTGGCTAACATGTTCTCCACACTCAATGCCCTCTGCACCCCCCTGTACAGGTAGTAGGACACAGACAGTTCAGTGAAATGGGGACTATGTTCACCTTCAAGAGAAATTAGCTGCAAAATATGTTTCTGATTGGAAATGGCTTCTTACAGTAATCTAGCTATAGGGTTTATATGCAAAGCATTTGGCCAAGTCAAACATTGCCTAGTGTGATTAAGGTCTCGATGGCATCGCTTTAAGAGCATTTGGAAAGCTGCCTGGGTTTGCAGTCTGGTGCCGTCAGGGACTGTTGTTTTGGTGAATTTTCACGACTGGCATGAAATGTCTGCTCCATGACAGTTCTTTTACGGTTTCAGAAAAATGTGAAAGTACAGAATCCTACTCTTTGAACATTTGGCAAAGCAGGTTGATTTAAAGCCTAGACACAATAAGAACTATTACCCCCCCCCCCCACACACACACACACACACAGAAACATGCTTTGTACCTCGGCGACAGGCTGTAAGACACGGGCATCCCTCCCAGAATGGTAGGACGCTCCGCTCTCCTCTCCAGACTCTGCACCGAGGAGGCTTTCCGGAGCTGGGCCAGTGGGGACACCTGGTGGCAGAGAAGGGCATTGCAACGAGCTTTCATCATCCGGGTTGACGTTGTCTCCCTAAAACTCCCAGTCTCTATTGTTTCGCATGTCTCGGCCATGAAAACAAAAACCCTGACATGAAAACGTTGAAGAACAGTACAAAAGTAAAGTCAGCGTTTAATAGGACATAATAGAACCCAAGCTGAATGGAACCACTGAACGGAACCCAGCTGAGGCCAAGTGAATTCCACTGAGTGGCTGGTGCTCACTGTGTTCAGGGCCTGCAGCGAGGGGGTCCTTTGCAGGCCAGTGTCGGAGGTGGGCCTCCTGGTGGGGCTGGGCGAGGCGGAGCTGACCCGGGATGCCGATACGCTGAGCTGCTCCATACTGCTGGACCGCCCGCCCTTCACCAGCCGGCCCACACTGTGGAGCCCGATGGAGGAGAAGAACCGCCGGAGTGAGAGTTTGGGTCTGCCGTCCCGCTCCGCCATAGTCCTTCTACAGACGTCACCCCGCGTGCAGAGGAAAACCAGTGGAAAATGCAGCTTTTTAACACATACATCTGGTTGTATTCTACTGAGTCCGGCTGAGACCTGAATCTGGGGTAGGAAACCCTGTGCCTGAGGTGGTACAGACCCTGCAGGGTTTTGGCAGCACATCGACCCAACCACTGAGTTAATGGATCAGCTGTCGGGCGGACTAAACTCAGGACGTTGTTTTAAATAAGAAATGGTCTTGAACTGGCTTGCAAGGTAAACTGAAGCTTGAAGGAACAATGAAATCAACACTCTTGGTATGTCATGGAAGGTCAAATACATGAAGTGTCTCATCTAAATGATTGCAATTCATTGTGGGATTGGAACGTATAGTTCAATTGATGCAAGATGTGTTAAGAATGACAAGAAGCAGTAAGGTGTCACCTGCATTAATAGAGCATATCACAGAGTAGCTCATGGTAAAGCTAACCAGAGGTGTAAAAAGTACTCAACTGGGTTCGGCTGTGTTCACCACAGTATCTAGTTAAGATCTAAGTAACCAGGTAAAGGGAGTTCAAAACTAACCAGTAAGTAATTGTTTTGGCCCTGCAAGAACAAAGTCTCCTACCCAGTATAAATACACAGTACATGGATCTGATTGTAAAGTGGTGTCGGGGGTGGGGCCTATACTGACCGTGCCCCTTCCAGGCCCTCCTCCCACTGAGCCTCTGCTTTGAGGTGCTCCGCCCTCAGTAGCTCCGCCCTTAAGTCCTCTGCTCGGGACACGGCCAAGCAGCGTAGTGAACTGCGGTACTCTGGAAGACCGGCAGGCAGATCTCGACATGTGTCTCCACTCAGCGCCACACCTGGAAAAGACACATATCAGGGGTTTCGCCAGAAGCAAACACTCCGTGGACAAACTTACAAAGTGTCTTTGTCTAATGCAAAACATCCTATGTACTTACCAGCTCCATCGACAGCAGTATCCCAGAGGTCTGCCGCAGGGTGGTCGGGATTGACCCTGGCAGGGGCGTACCTGAGGGAGGAAGGCCGAATGCAGGGGACCAGGTCGGGGCTAGAGGGAGTCCCTGAGGGGGTGGAGACAGCACCCTCTCCATGCTGCTCTGCGTTTAGGTGCTCATGGTACTGAGGGCTTCCCCCGGGCCCGTCGTCTACACTGACGAGTCGATACTGAGCCGACGGCTTGACACCTCGCTGCCCACCTGCCCTGTTCTTGGAGCTTGACTTCAGAGCCGACTTGATGGGTAGTGGTGAGGTGCTATTTCCTGAGCCCTCCACCTGAGGGCGCTCCAGAGCTACAGGGCTGCCCAGAGCAAAGGTGACGGCTCTCCTACACACGTTCACCCTGTTTCTGGGGTTGGAGTTGCGACGGTGTGCCCAGGAGGCTCCATATGGTCCGTGACCCGATCCGACCCGTTTCAGGCGGTTCTCTCCTTTTCTGCTGCGCCTCCTGAGTTTACCAAAACCGGAGGTCCTGTCGCCGGGTCCCCTTTCTGCCCGCTCCTCTCTATCTTCTCCCAGAATCAGGACCCCCCCAAAAGTGACCCCTGCCGCTTTAGGACGTATGATGCTTGGCTGGTCAGGCTCGGAGATGCCATCGGAATGGCCCGGGGGGACCCAGCGAGGGACCTTTTTGCCCTGACTCTCGTCCACATCGCCGGGCTGGGACTGAGCGGTCTCTGGTTTGGGCACTGGAGGGTCCCTTAGAATAGATCCGCACGCTTCACATTTCCTCACCCCCACCTCTGCTGTCTGGGTGGAAGCAGCACTCGTGAACCCAGCGTCCTCCAGTGGCGGAGCGAGGCCGGCAATGCTGATGGTCGGGTCAGAATTCTTTCCCTGCATGCCCCTGGATTTCTCCTTGGCTTTATGGGCAGTGGCCCGCCCGCGCTCCTTCACCCGATTCAGGTAGCGAGACTCCACCTCCTTCTCTGACTCGTCTTCAAACCACACCCGCGTGGGTGAGTTAGCGTACAGTCGAGTACGGCCTACAGGCGAAGGACCTCGGTTTGGTGGGACCAGGAGTGGCCCTGATGACGGATGAGGGGCTGTCGCCTCTTCTTCAGCTTTTTCAGCTACATCCTTTTGTATTGGTGGCGAATTACTGACATGATGCTGCCTTCTGCTGGACAGAATAGGGAAGTACACTAGACAATATGATAATTACACTGGCATTGCGTGAACATGTACATAAACACAATGCAACTATTACCACAAAACACAAAACAACATGAGTAATCCTTGTGTGTGTGTGTGTGTGTTCATGTTCTCTCATGAGTTCTTAATACATTTCCTGTGAATCATCCCAACAGGGGAAAAGTGACACATAAAAACCATTAGAGAAAGTGAAACATATGGTGTGTGTGGTAAACACGGTTACATAACATATTACAGGCTCTGATTCTCCGTGGCATTATCCACTCTGTCATTCACATCCACTCTGTCATTCACATCCACTCTGTCATTCAGATAAATCAGAGGTCTTCCAGCCTCTCCTTAGGGTCTACCAGAATTTCCACAATTTGGTTGTAGCCCTGAACGGGCACATATTTTTCACTAATCAAGGGCTGGATGATTAGCTGACCAGTCTAATCAGGTGTGCGGGATCTGGAATAGATTAAATACATAAAATGGCTGGGGGCCCCTGAGGAGGGGGTTGAAGACCGCTGAAAAGCAGACAGACAGAATATCAGAAAGCCAGACAGAGCATCAGACAGACATAAAGACAAAGCGATAGCTGAAAGACAGACATCGCATCCCATGAACAGAGACCTCAACACCTGACAGACAGACAGGGCATCAGGTAACCTGACTGACAGACAGGGCATCAGGTAACCTGACAGACAGACAGGGCATCAGGTAACCTGACAGACAGACAGACAGACAGGGCATCAGGTAACCTGACAGACAGACAGGGCATCAGGTAACCTGACTGACAGACAGACAGGGCATCAGGTAACCTGACAGACAGACAGGGCATCAGGTAACCTGACTGACAGACAAACAGGGCATCAGGTAACCTGACAGACAGACAGGGCATCAGGTAACCTGACAGACAGACAGGGCTTCAGGTAACCTGACAGACAGACACATGTGCGGACAGAGACTGACCAAGGGGGCGGGCCAGAGATGATTGACAGAAGGGCCCGGCTGACTTACGTGTTATATCTCTGTGCAGAATGGGCACGGCGGGTTGGGGGGCGTTCCCCTTTGGCACAGTTGGAGCGGGCTTTTAACCGTGCCCTCTCCAGCAAGACCATGGCCTGCTCGTGTCTGGGGCTCAGAGGAAGTTCGTCTGGGTTGAGGTGTGACCTGTCGATGAGACAGAGAAAGGGGGGGGGGGGGGGCAGATGTAGAATGAACAGAGAGGACTCCAACTCTTTTGGGGGCTTGCACTACTCTGTAAAATGCAAAGGTAGGATATGCTAGTTTGCGCCATCTCCTCTAAAACATGTTCACTGTGCATCATTGAACTAACCCACAAGAACATTCTCTCTCTCTCTCTGCCGCCACCAGAATCACAGGAGTTTCGACAAGACAAGGCCACCATATGCATTTATGAACCCAGAGACCTGGATGGTTCTGGACAGCTGCATCTCCCTCTGCGGGGCCATGGGTTTCGCCGCCAGAAGGATTTGATCCCTGGTCTCCCAATGACTCAGCTGACGGCGAGGCAGTGGCTTTACGGACGTGCCATTCAGGGTAAAATCCGGGGCCGTGTGTGTTAAGAGATGAGATCAGAACTGGAATGTCCTCCATCCGATCTCTTTGAAAATCACCAGCAAGTCTCTGGTACAAATCTCCCCTCACCTTCTAAAATGAAAAAGGCTCGAACCCATGAGAATTCTGGATTAGTCTTGGGTACTGAAACTATCGCCGCTCCTTATTTCAAGCAAACCCAGACATGTTTAGGATGTCTCTCCACAGATTCTGTTGAGTACAATATTGTGATATGTTATATATGCATATATTGTGATTATGTGATTTGGGGGGTACTGATTTAGGAATGATCTAACTGATCTAACTGAGCCCTTTGCCTGAGGAGCCTGATCCCTATGGGTAGGGACAAGATCAACACATGCACAGAAGATTTGGGAAGCTGCAGATTTTTTCGCACGGGAGATGATATATTTTGAAAAAGGTGGATGGGAAAACCATGGCATTTGATATGCAAGGGGATGGAAACCAACGGTGGGCTATCTCCATTTAAAAGTAATTTAATATTTAGTATTCTACTTCTGTATTTGCCGTTTGTAAATCAACTAAAAAGCTGCATAACATCACCCAGTCTTATAGAGTGTGAATAATAAGCTTTGAAGTGTTATAATGCAGCTGATTTGGATGTAATGAATTCATTCTTCATTAACGCTTCGCAAGTCCCACCCTGTTGACCACTTTGGAAATCCTAACTGGTGCTGCTCATACTAAAGCCCGCCTTCTATCTCTCTCCCAATTGGTGGAAGAGGTGAGATAACAACCAACAGCACTGCGGCACTATACACGTCTTGCTGAATTAAAAACCTATTATTACACTCTGCCGACTGTAACTGACAAGGTTTCATGGTAATAAATGCAGGCCAAAAGCAACAAATGCTCATTTCGCTCAGGCCATTCTGTTGTCCTGAAATAGGTCGACGTGTATTTTTGTCCTGGCTCATTTCGCCGCACATCTGGAGCTTCTGGCTGAGCCCGTACAGTTACATGTCCAGAGAACATCAGATGTCCACAGGATAAATTCTTAACGCCTGACTCTTCTATACGCTAAGCCTTCTTATGTAATATAGGACTGAGGCGTAGTGGCGAGCGAAACAAACAGCAACCACTCATGCCAGTAAGTAACAAGTCCGAGTGCAGACGTGTAGAAGCGCGGAGCGAATAAAGAGGATTCTGACTCCGAGAGGACAGTCACCCGCCGCGGAAGCTTTGCTTATTCCAGTTTATCCTTAGTCCCTGTAATGCATTTCAATCCACTGGGGTGGGAATGGCCAAGCGCCGCACCATACGGTGCTTAGATACAATGTGCATTAAAATTATCTCAATATCCCCTGATTCGTTACTGTGACTTTAATGCAATTCAGTGTGCCAAATGTTTCGCCGCATGTCTCCTGCAGGGGACACGAGAGTGCCGTTAGATATAAAGTAAATTGACGCTCTTAATAGAGATGGAGAATAAGCTATGAGGCAAGTAAGTTGGAGTTTTGGTGGGACTACAGCGTACTTGCGCAGAAAGAATATTGCGGTGTTGTCCGTGTGATATTACATGACATACCGTCACAATTATATCACATTATGTAATTGTATCCATATCACTCCTCCGTCACTGTCAAATGTATCCCTGATCTCCATGTTGCATTGGGTTGTCTAGCGGTCTAAGCCACAGCTTCCTGTGCATACGGAGTTGAATCCGGCCAGTTAGAGCAACAACTCTCCTCGTCTCTCATCTTTCTGGCTGAAAAAAATCGAAATACTTAAAAAACTTTTTTTTAAAGTCTATAAATAAAACCTACTTTGTAGTACATATCCCCTGTGATTCTCTGTCAGAGCTATAATTTGGAACATTGGTACGGAAAGAGGGCCAGGAGAGCCAGATCCATCCATGGAGGATCCCTGTAATCAACATCCTCCTCGGCTCATGGAGGACGACGTCACGTCTAGCTTTGCAATGTTCACATCTAGTGAAGGTACAATGAAGGAAACACTAGATTGACTAAGGATGAAAAGGTATTTCGTTATCTTGCCTTTAACCACTTTCTCTGTTTAAAGTTGCACTTCCTGTGTAGTCACAGGACAAACCGGATGTCCATTGCTAACCTCATATATTTACATGCCCATGTTTTTCAACTAGAAAAAAGGTTTTTCCACACAGTTTCCCAGCTGTGGAATGCAGATGTGTTTTTAGCAAGTCTGCTTTTTTTTCTCCACTGATGTGGCAAAGGAATGTTCAGGTGTGAATGAAATAGGGACAGCGTTTACATTTGGTGTTTTAAAACAGGATGCGGAAGGTGGGGAATGATTAGACAGGACGCTTGCATTACCTCAAATTAAATCTACGTCTACTGGTGTTGAACCCACACCTCACACACACACACAGACATGCCACACTAGTTTTCTAAGTAGACAGACACACCAGTGATATTCCTTACTTGGGTAGTTCCAGTCGCTCCTGTTGTGGAGTGGTTAAATCCACCTCAGGGTCACGGGATGAAGACGGGTTGAGAGACGCTGAAGATACAAAACAGAAATGTTAACATTAAAATAAAGCCATCAAAACCTAGTTTCTCATGCATTACTACAAATCCATAACACCAGCTCAGTATCAAGCTGTTATTGACAATACATCCAATTCATGTTTAGAGAGGCAGAGATGCTTCCTGTGGCAATATATTTAAGATATGTTGTTCATATTTTAGCTCCAAGGCAAACGTGCACTTTTAAAATATGTATGCAGGTATAAAGGGCCAAAGGCTTTACTCTATCATCAAGGTTTGTTTAAGCCCAAGATCCCGGCAAACCCAGAAAGACTGTCCCCAAGCTCATCTGTGATCCCCCTAAAGCCTATCAGATTCATAGGACTTACATGACATCATAACTACACACACACACACACACATTCAGGCATGCATGAAAGCACAAACACACTGTTTCTCACAAACAGACATACATAAAAAACAGAAACACAAAAAAGCTTACAGACACATTCTAACGTGCAAACACACACAACTGACCACTCCCCAAGAGGGATAATAACAGCTGGACAAGAACACTAACATCTCTTTCCAACACAGAGAGAAATCAAACAACCTGTATTTTATGACCTATTCACAGTTATTAATCTGACAAGATCATTGACTGGTTCTCAGACTGAACAGTTGTAATCATATATTGATATATAATTATTTTTCCACACGGTTTACTTGAAAAAGAGTGGCATCTACAGTGGTTTACTGTGTCCCACAAAATTCTACAAGGTAGCTCAACCATGAGGGGGAATTTTCCAGTTGTTCACTTCATTTCTCCAAACCACCCTGACTTGTGTCACAACAAGGTGTATGGGTGTCACTCCCACTCAATCCCACCATCTGTCTGGTCCACCAGGTCAACGCAGAGGCTGGGAATGTCCACGACATCCTTCTCTCTGCCTCTGTCTCCGTTCCTCCGCCCGCTCGCTGGCAGCCCTCTGGCTTTCCGGTTGGCTGCCACGGTTTCCTCCAGCGAGAGAGCCCCATCCTGGGAGCACACGCTTTCCCAGCTCTCCGCCCTCCGCAGCCCGGCTGGGGGGTCCACTGGCTCCTCGTCCTTCTTCTTATCACACCTCTCTATGTAGCAGTCCAGACTGTCTGACCGCAGCATGTTCCAGCGGCTCCCGCTCTCGTCCTGGTCCTCTTCGGCAGAGTCCGCGGAGAACCGCCTTGGCTTTCTCTCGGGACCGGACAGGTTGTCACCCGCCGGGGTTTCGTCCTTGGGGGGCCCAGGTGACGAGGATGTGGATACGGTGCTTGGGGTGACCCCGGCAGACTGAGGGTCCACCCCGTTCAGAATCAGCGTTTCCGGGCGGGCTACCCTCCAGAAGCCTCGGGGAGGCGCCCAGTGTCTGTGAGAGGACGTGGAGGAAGGAGAGGAGGTAGAGGAGGATGAAGGGGTGGGCTTCGTCGAAGAAGGGGTGCCATCCTTGTTTTCTCTGGTGCTGTCTGACTGGATGTTATCTAAGCTCTCCAGGCTAGCTCCTTCCCCCAGACCACGAGGCTGCACTGGCACACTCCGATCCAGGCCTCCCGTGGCGCCCCAGTCCTCCTGCTCCCTCTCCAGTTCAGTCGGGTGGCTGTGGAGCTGTACACTGGCCACCACCTCCTCCACCTCGTCTTCGCTACTGCTGGACTGCCTCCTCAGGTCATAGTGTCGGGAGAGGACAGGTGGCAGCACCTCCCCCCTGCTGCGGCACTTCTGCCTGGTCAGGGCCTGGGATGAGGCCAGTCGCCCTGCGTGGAGCTCCGAGGTCCGCTTCTCTTCCCTCATCTTCTCCCTTTTTCTCTCTCTCCCACAGGGCCTCTGTGAGAGAGCCTTCACCTTGGAACGGAGGGCATGGACAGCAGAACCCGGAGGAGGGGGAGAGGACGGGGAAGGCGAGGGAGAGGAGGGGACAGCTTTTCCGGGCTCCGGGACAAGGCCCAGAAGGAGGACTCGGTCACCAGAGGCTTTGTTCTGAGGCTGCGAGCCTGCGGTAGCCGAAGTTTGCCCAAATCGGACCTCTTCCTCCTCCATTGGCTGGCAAGGCAGAGAAGATGGACTTGATTGCAACCTAACGAGGGGACAGGAATCACTGTTTGTTTAAGCCGGTAAAATAGACTTACCTAAAGTAGTGGATTCAATGAGTACCCCTATCCAGTGATTACTGAGTAGGATAATCCTTCGGAAATGAAAATAAGCCACCAGAGCATAAGAAGCCTGTTTGATCGCAGATATTGTACTCGCAACGTAAACGTGTTTTTGTTGTCAAAAACATTCGATGGAGGCACTTTAAAATAGGACGTACATTTCGCATAAGGCATGCGTCTTATTTCGTTCGAACGCTGAACATTTTACTTTGTGATCTGTTGGGAATGGTTAAGCCCTGGAATTGTCCAGTTTTGATAAAACCAAATAGTACACAGACAACAAGAAACTTTTTATGATAAAATGTAGACATATATGGATGAATTACCCATTTACGTGATATTACATGATGAGTTTAGCCCTACCCAGAGGATACAAATACACATTCACAAACATGTCGATTTAAAAGTGACATAAAGGACATGCTATCGATTTTGACAAGATCAACTTACCTACGCCGTTTTTGATGGGAATTTCCTTGGATGCAATCCACCACAGAAACTCAAGTGTGGCAACGAATCATATTCGAGGTCATTATTAATAAAATCCAGTACTGTGTGCCTAAATCTTGAGCCCTGACTTTGACTGGACTGAAAGGCTGTGGTAAACATCTGTGATATAAATTAACCAAGCCTAACTTTAACCTTGTATTTCGCTCCGATTTTCACAGGACTGTTATTCTCTGAAGGATTGTTGACTGTTCCCAAGCAGTGAACGAACAGGCGGTCTCTCAATATTCATGATTGGTCCGTTTAATCCCTTCAGAAATCAGACGGATTAGACAAAATGGAAATACAAAATGCGTGTTTTAATTTCACTCTGGCGAGCTGAAGCTTTCTGTTGCATAAGTGGATGCAATATACGCCGCTCACACAAGCCAGCAAAATTCAACGCGCAGCCACAGTAAAAATATGCGCGAGTGCATTTTGTTGGGACACTCAGACAACATAATATATCTTATTTTAGACTGAGTTAATGCACACAACAATGAATGTTGTCATTAAAGACAAAGGAAGCCTAATTCCTAGCTCGACTGTCACTTTGGCTAAGGGGTCAGCCTGGGGAAACAGCCTAACCATCCAGACCTTGATTGAGATTAAGATGCAGCCTTACGGTGTTTGGTTTCACATGTTTTAAAACGCTTTGTACTTTAGAACGCGTCTCATCCTCAGTGGTTTAGTGTTTAGGTCTGTCCATTCTTTCAGTGTATCTATTCTTTCATCCAAGAGCATGCGTGCTAACAATTTGAGTAACTTTATAGCTGGGAGACGGTCAGAGCAAGAAATTATCGAATTATTTTCTATATTATTAGATTTTGCTGTTCTTTTATATGCATTATACAATGCCTTGCAAAAGTGTTATCACTACTTATTTAGTCCTAGTTTGAGATTGTATTTTAAATGATAAATTATTGTAAGATGACGTGCTTACAACTGCACTTTTCTACGTCAAATGACAACATTTGTAGAATTGCTGGACAATCATTTTAAAATGTTGACTCTTCACCTAAGGAGAGCGGCTAATAAAATATTTTGCAGCAAGGTGGACTAAACGCTGGATAGGGCTCCACAAAGACACAAACGTACACACCACACCGATAGCCAGTATTAAATGTCTGGCTGTGCGCCCGAATGATCAGGGGGAAATGGGGCAATGTGCATAGCCATTTTACCAGATGTGACCACTGATGTGACAGATGCTATCCACCGTTAGTGTTGCCAGAAAGGATCGTTTTTAGCACAATTATGTTATTTTTAATGACGATGTGCAGGCAAAATGGGCTTTGGCAGGTCGATTTTTATGTAGGATTGTACAGAAAAAATAGCGTTTGGGCAGTTTTGTGGAGGCTGCTGGTGATTTAGTGATATACTTTCAAAGAAATCTGGCAACCCTGTCTACCGTCATGGTTTCTCCACTGGCATCCTTTCACCGACAGGGGGTGCACTCGCTCCTCGCCCTATCCCGACGTTAGCTAACCATCCAATTGACACCCAAACTTCGGCAGCAGCCAAGCTGCATAGTCGACATGGCGACCGATAAAATAACTCCAGATTTTCCTAAAGATAGATGAACATCTTCCAAGTGTTTTGGAATGAGTGAGTAAATTGTGCCTGTGTACGCGAAATGTTATGTATAATAAACAAGATCGTCAGAGCTACGGGTTAAATTAGCTTTATTACAGTAGCTTGGTAGCTATTTATTTTGGTGTAATGGAGCTACCTAACGAAGCCTATATTCTGATCTTGCCGAGCTAGTAGAACTGCTAACGAACTGACCTAGCATTAGCATCCAGGCAATAAACATGAGATTAGAAGTAGTTAGCAACGCGTTAGCTGCAATTTATTTGCCAATATTCTGCAACCTTGTCCAGCGGTTGTCACATAATGGTAGTTAGCTAGATACACATTTCATTTTAGCTATCTAAACTACTTAGATGTCTGAAATAGCGGGATAATTAACGCACTCTTTTAGTTACATAAGTACTCAATTTATTTTTGTAACATAAAATCCTTTACCCAGCTACCTAGCTAACACGATTTCCCGTGTAGTTTTCTAACCATAGCTAGTTGCCTACTGTTTATCGTTGCATTAATTGGCTAACGACGTTTGTAAAATTCGCAAGTTTGATGCCTTTTTGTTTTCATGTCAGTCATGACAGCTAACTAATTGCTAACGTAGCTAGCCACCCATCGCTAACGTTGTTTACCATACATAGTAGTTTGCCAACCACAACCAACTTGTAGCTCGAATGTGATTGTATAACAAATACTGTGAATGTGTAGAGTACGGTAGTTAAGTGGTGATAACGTTGTTATTCTCTTGCTAATTATTCTATATGTATAACTATACACATTAGCCAGCTACTGTATATGGCTGTTAAATATGCCCAGTGAATTGCGTGTATATACATATATTGCTATTGATGCTGTAGTTAGATATATATATATTGTAAGATCAGAATGCTTGTTAGCTTGCTAACTATGCAGCATAATGCTAACTAAATTAGCTGGTTAACTGCCTCGACCAGTACAGTAACGTTAGCTAGCTAGCTATGCCTGCTCTTTGTCCACAGTAACTAGCTAGCTAAGCAGGCCATAGCCTGGAAACGTCATTGTTTTGATCCGTTTTTTTGTCAGCCTCTGGTTTGCCAGGTCTGTATGATGTTGTTTGGTAGTTAACTGGAGACTGAGTTCCCTGAGTCTGTTGTTAAAATAACTGAACCAGCTAGAACAGGTTTAATCAGATACCTTGTTAAAGACGACACTGGATGTTGGTCATCTTGCTAACGGTAGCTGGCTAGCTAACAGTGGCTATTCAGCTTGCTGATGCATTGTGTTTTTAGCTAGCCATTTTGAATTTGTAAGTCAGCTGTATTGAACTCTCTCGTCTGGTGCAGCTGACTAGAATATCTGTCTGTTCATTTAAATACATACTATTTATTGTGTTATAGATATAGCTAGATGTTGACGGTAATCTTCGGTGAACATGATTAACTGGCTTTGAGATTAAACGTTTTTTGTCATTGTTTTAGTTATACATGTTTTACTAGTGACTAGAAACAAAAATAGGTCCTCTGTTTGCTCCTGTTGTTTTGACCGTTTTGTGGCTATTCAGTGCAACTAGCTATGTATTTTGTTGGGGCCATAAATGTAAACAATTGATTAGAGCCAATGGGTGTATCAAGGTAATTGCCTCAGCTAATGTTGCAGGAGTCACTAATACAGTGTCCTCCAGTGACTTTTAACCAACTAAAATCTGTCTTCCTTCTTTTTCAGAATTTGTCACGTGAAGTGATGCGCATCTAGGATGTGTGACAACATTTAAAGAACATTTTGAGTTCGGAAGAAAGATCTTGATTCCAGTGGAATCTTCCATATTTTTTTTCTTTGTTAAAAAAAACAAGACACACCTGTAAACACCCACCCACCCCTTTACACACACACAGTCCGGCGATGCCTGTGCAAGCCCCACAATGGACGGAGTTCCTTCTATGTCCCATCTGCACGCAGACATTCGAGGAGACGGTGCGGCGGCCCATTTCGCTGGGCTGCGGCCACACGGTCTGCAAGATGTGCCTGAACAAGCTGCACCGCAAGGCCTGCCCCTTCGACCAGACGCCCCTCACCACCGACATCGAGCAGCTGCCTGTCAACACGGCCCTTCTGCAGCTGGTCGGTGGACAGGTGAGGCGCATCGCTCGGGAGACTGGCTGTTATAGGTGCCCTCTCATCACATGATCACCTCATGGAAATTGTTTCCGCTCCCCCTGAAACACACCACAGCATCACCACCAATCACAATCAAAATCAGGATTTGGATGCACAGATCTCTGCTTTGATGGGCTACAATTGGTAGTCGCTCTTATTATGTCTACTAAACCAATGATTTGTTTCCCAGCCGGCGCCTTTTTGCTGGAAAGATTTCAGATTAATGATCATTTACTGGAGTGCACCTTTCTTCTGCTCTGTTGCATTGACATAATGGGGATTGTGTCTGCTGGGCTTATTTTGTGTGGGTGTAGTGATGTCACAGGACATTTGCCAGAAGGGTTTGGCGCAAGCATTGATGCTACATTTGTAAAGTTGTCAAGACAGGTTGTCAGCTCACCTTTCCCCCGTTAATATGACGTGTCTGGGACACACTCTGACTTGACAAGTGCCTACGCGTAGCGGCACGGTGAGGTCCGTGACGCTTTCACGGCTGTGAGGTACAGCTGAAGTACGTACAAGGTACTTCCTCTGTCCAGCGATGCTCTTTGCCCATTGGGTTAGTTACAAGAATGGGGTTCTGTTTGTTAGGCATCGTTCAGAAGGAAATGCTCTGACACCGGGAGGCTCTACCTCACACCTTCAGGTCCCCATTAACCGCGATGGTTGGGGGCAAAACCTCTGGTTGTAATATTAATTAGATGTGCAGTTCAGGGTGTTTGCATAATTGATGCTGATCGCACCCTGCCTCAGTTTCCATTCCGTTGTCTGAGGCACACAGCACCATGCTGCCTTTTAATTAAGCCACCACATGAGCGTACTGCCCCGTGTTACTCCTGTGCATCTGAGTGCTATTGTTGTTTTAATTATATATCACTGTGTTCAGGGACATTAGTTCTCATACAGTCAGTGTCTCTACACTTTAAGATATTGGTTACAAAGGGGGCTAATTATACTATAAATCAATAATTAAGCTAATTGTTCGAATTAGCTGGTGCAGGTGGCAGCTTCTTGGCCCAGCGGTTTTATTCCTGGCTTGATCTCCTAAGCTAACATGTCATGTCGTCTCCAGGTTCCCAAGATTCAGCCGGTGGCCCTGATTACCAGCCCGGACGACTTGGTGCACTATGAGGAGGCCAGGCAGTGTGTGGAGGAGCTGGCCCTCTACCTCAAACCCCTGAGCAACACCAGAGGTGACACACACACACACACACACGACACACACGACACACACACACACACAGGATCCAATGCTGAATGTCACCTCCCAGTCCCTGTGAATAACGCCCGGCGGGGTTTCTTGCCCTACCCCCTAGGGGTGGGCCTGAGCAGCACGGCCCAGAGCATGCTGAGTAGGCCCATGCAGAGGAAGCTGGTGACCTTGGTGCACTGCCAGCTGGTGGAGGAGGAGGGCCGGGTGCGGGCCATGAGAGCAGCCCGGTCACTGGGCGAGCGCACCGTCACGGAGCTCATCCTGCAGCACCAGAACCCACAGCAGTTGTCGTCCAATCTGTGGGCTGCCGTACGGGCGCGGGGCTGCCAGTTCTTAGGCCCAGGTAGGGTGATATGAAACATACACACACACACGGACCTGCTGCCCCGATTGCCAACGTTTTAAGATGTTCTGGTAGGCTGATTATTCGCCCGCTTCCTCCTTCCTTTCAGCAATGCAGGAGGAGGCCCTGAAGCTGGTTCTGCTGGCTCTGGAGGACGGCTCGGCCCTGTCCAGGAAGGTCCTGGTGTTGTTCGTGGTCCAGAGGCTGGAGCCACGCTTCCCCCAGGCCTCCAAGACCAGCATAGGCCACGTGGTGCAGCTTCTCTACCGGGCCTCCTGCTTTAAGGTACTGGGTCTAACAGTACAAATGTGTACATTGTTCTAAGATCTGAGCTGGACTTAACGAGCAAAATTACAGCTTCTATTCAACCTTTGAATAGTTTCCGGTGGGTTTACTACCGAATGCAATCTCGAAGAGGCTTTACGGTTCTGATAAAGTTTGTGCTATGACCTCCCACAATCTTTCCGGAGCAGCTGTAATCCAACTGCCTGGTTTCCGACCAACCGTTTTGCGCAACACTAAACCGACAGCATCTCGTTGCCCAGGTGACCAAACGTGACGAGGACTCGTCCCTGATGCAGCTGAAGGAGGAGTTCCGTACCTACGAGGCGCTGCGGCGTGAACACGACTCTCAGATTGTCCAGATCGCCATGGAGGGGGGGCTCCGCATTGCCCCGGACCAGTGGTCCTCCCTGCTCTACGGGGACCAATCACACAAGTCCCACATGCAGTCCATCATCGACAAGGTAACATTATTGTCTGTTAGTCCTGGGAAACAGTAATCATCTACAGTACCTGTCAACAGTTTGTGTCCATCTGTATCACGTGAACCCTCACCCATTCACCCATCCGAATCACATGAACCCTCACCCATTCACCCATCCGAATCACACAAGCCCTCACCCCTCCGAATCACACGAGCCCTCACCCCTCCGAATCACACGAGCCCTCACCCCTCCGAATCACACAAGCCCTCACCCCTCCGAATCACACGAGCCCTCACCCATCCGAATCACACGAGCCCTCACCCCTCCGAATCACACGAGCCCTCACCCCTCCGAATCACACGAGCCCTCACCCCTCCGAATCACACGAGCCCTCACCCCTCCGAATCACACGAGCCCTCACCCCTCCGAATCACACGAGCCCTCACCCCTCCGAATCACACGAGCCCTCACCCCTCCGAATCACACGAGCCCTCACCCCTCCGAATCACACGAGCCCTCACCCCTCCGAATCACACGAGCCCTCACCCCTCCGAATCACACGAGCCCTCACCCCTCCGAATCACACGAGCCCTCACCCCTCCGAATCACACGAGCCCTCACCCCTCCGAATCACACGAGCCCTCACCCCTCCGAATCACACGAGCCCTCACCCCTCCGAATCACACGAGCCCTCACCCATTCACCCATCTGTATCACGTGAACCCTCACCCATTCACCCATCTGTATCACGTGAACCCTCACCCATTCACCCCTCCGAATCACACGAGCCCTCACCCATTCACCCCTCCGAATCACACGAGCCCTCACCCATTCACCCCTCCGAATCACACGAGCCCTCACCCATTCACCCATCCGAATCACACGAGCCCTCATCCATCTGGGTTCCTCCTAGTTGCAGACGCCGGCGTCGTTCGCCCAGAGTGTCCAGGAACTGACCATCGCCTTACAGAGGACGGGTGACCCCGCCAACCTCAACCGCCTCAGACCACACCTGGAACTACTCGCCAACATTGACCCGAGCCCTGGTGAGAGACCCCAACATTCACTATGTCTCAACTCTTATTCTAACCTCACTGATAGATAGATCTCAGACCACAGACATACTGGAGTTGGATTTTTTGATTGTCTCCTTTCTGGAACTTAGGTGATTCAAAGTTGTAGTACCCCTACTTTTAGGCACTTTTTGGGGGAACTTTTGGGGGCACTTGTGTATGTTTTGCTGTTGGCTTATTGTGATCTACATTATGTAAGCAATACCGAGATGAATGCAACCAGGAAATCGGATGGAATGGTGCCTTTGTGTTGTTAGGCTTTTAAATTCAGAAATGGAAACATATATGGAGTCATATAGAGACCAGAAAACCTTTAGTTGGGTTGATAGCCACCCCGGGTGCTGTTTTGTCTCATTAACAGTTCCATTACGACAAAATCAGCGGTCAACTGGTAAAGCACCTTCCAGTGAAGCATATTCAACAATCCGATTTGTGATGGAATCCTTCCTGATAAGTGACTGCGCATGTTAGAAGAAAAGAGAGTCTTACAGTACTTCTCTGATCCTTAAAAGGCCACACCAGGAACATACTAGAAGGAAACGCAGCCCTGCACTTTCCTTTGGTTTAATCAACCAATAACTCAGTGTAGAACGATCTGGGTGTGTCTATGAGCTGCAGTCACATGCAAGTGGTCTGGGAGAACAGGAACAAGTTGTGGAATGTTTTCAGAATGACTCCACTGGGCACGAATCCACTGGGCATTTGGCCTTTATGACTCACTTTACCCATTGATTTTGACTCAGTCATTTCATTCTCTAAGTGAAGCACACCCATTCATTGAAGCCTTTTTTTCCCTGAGTCCTTGGGGGGTAGCTGTTGTGTGACCGAAAGGAAGTGCAGAGGCTGAAATAACTTTCAGTTTGACTCATTGTGCGCAACATCTATTTTGATTTCAATCTAGTTTAGAGTTTACACACCTAACCTCTATTTGTGTCTAGTTTATTTTTCTTACAAGTTGCTTTATGTTTTAAATACAAGTAGATGATTTGATTGGGCTATATCTTTACATTTAAAACAAAGCCTGTCAGATTTCCAGTAGTTGATGGAATGAAATAACCCTTGATCTTTAAGAATATTGATAGAATTGTTTTTATGTTAAGTTATGGGCACAGATCATTTACTGAAACTCGTTTTCTTAATTTCAGTCTGTTTAAACACAGTTCAGAATGGTTTTGCTATGCACAGTAATGTCATTTCCCAACATTATTGTTTAATAGACAAATGTGTTTCACTCGCTTATCTGTTGCATCAACTCTAACTGACAAAAGAAGAAAGTATGGGCAAAATAATAGTACCAATATTGTAAATCGAATTTTGTCATTTCCAACCATATTTCGTAATTAGATAATGTGCATTAAAATACTGTATATGGATGGAAACATGTTGTCCCAACGTGTATTAAATGTTGAAACCCGTTTTGTTACGTAAGGAAGGTCGGTTTCAAATAACTAGGCTATAATATTTGCAGCAGAGCGAGAGGTGAAAAGTCACGATGCTCAGCGACATGTTATTGTCATTGCTTTACGGTTGCATTTTGTGATCAGCGATCGTTAACTACATTGATTTAGTGGTAGTCCCAAAGCCAAACCCAACTGCATCGCTGTGTTAAACATGCCAGGGGACATCAGAGTGCCTCCACTCCTCTATTCTTCACAGGCACTTATCAAGTTGTTTTGTCCTGTGACCTCTCGTCTGTGCAAATGTAGCCTGTGATTCGGCCCGTGGATTTTCAAAACTCGAGCTGCTGAAATAAACGATATTTCACCTGTGTTTTTACACAGGGTGTCATTTCGGTTGCCAATGTCAACTAGAGTTATGGGGGAACCTCTCTGGAGGTCAGGGAAGGTGGAATTATATTGGTCGACTAGTATGCATCATAGGTCGAAGAATCAGATGGACAACATGTCATGTCTTCAGCGGTCAGTTGGGGCTGTCTTCTCATTGGGTGGTGTTGAGGTGTTTTGGGGGAGTCTCCCCAGGGGGTGGTGTTGAGGTGTTTTGGGGGAGTCTCCCCAGGGGGTGGTGTTGAGGTGTTTTGGGGGTGTCTCCCCTGGGGGTGGTGTGGATGTGTTTTGGGGGTGTCTCCCCTGGGGGTGGTGTGGATGTGTTTTGGGGGAGTCTCCCCTGGGGGTGGTGTGGATGTGTTTTGGGGGAGTCTCCCCTGGGGGTGGTGTGGATGTGTTTTGGGGGAGTCTCCCCTGGGGGTGGTGTGGATGTGTTTTGGGGGCGTCTCCCCTGGGGTTGGTGTTGAGGCGCGCTGTGGGAGTCTCCCCAGTCGATGGTGTTGAGGCGCGCTGTGGGAGTCTCCCCAGTCGATGGTGTTGAGGTGTGTTGGGGGAGTCTCCCCAGTGGGTGGTGTTGGGGCTCTCTCCCCTGGGGTTGGTATTGAGGTGTTTTGAGGGAGTCTCCCCAGGGGGTGGTGTTGAAGGAGGTGTTGCTGTGTTCTCCAGTGGTAAGTGGTTATCAGGGACGCTGCACCGCCTCTGATCGCTATGGGCTTTACACTCCTTCGTTGCCTGTATTGACTCTGTTTCTCATATCTCTCCTTCCCTCCTGGCCGGTAGATGCCCCTCCACCCACGTGGGAGCAGCTGGAGAAGGGTCTGGTGGCGGTGAAGACCGTCGTCCACGGCCTGGTGGACTTCATCCAGAACCACAGCAAGAAAGGAGCCGACCCGCAGCAGGTGTGTCTCTCCCTGGCTCGTTTGACCTCACCCGGGACCCATTTTCTTGTCACGTCGTCCTGTCCGCCTCATTAGTTAATCCACTCATCGAAATCCAAGCTGATGAATTTGTGTTCCGGGCGCAGAAGCGTGGATTGTTGTGTCAGAACTTTATGCACCTTGTTTTTCTGTGTCCCGTAGCCTCCCCAGCACAGCAAATACAAGACATATATGTGTCGGGACATGAAGCAGAAGGGCGGCTGTCCCAGAGGAGCCAGCTGTACCTTCGCCCACTCTCAGGAGGAGCTGGAAAAGTGAGTCCGCTCTCAGCCAATGACACAGCTCACAAATTTAGCTGTCTTCCCGATCTGCATCAGTACAGCCACATTAGTGCCTGGTAATATGGCCTAAAAGGAATATCTTGATTTTCTTCAAATGTATAGGTGATAAAAAAAAAATTATCTTCATATTTTTGGGAATATTCTCTCAAAGTAAACTTAGTTTTACAATTTAAATGTAGAGTAGACTGCATTCCAAACAGAATGCGATTATCATGGCTTGTGAAATCTATGCCAAGATAACTATAATTAGTCTGTGACCATTTTCATTATATTATGGAAATCCCTTTGGCTTTTTTGTAATAATCACAAATCTGACTTTCATGTCCTGTCTAAAAATACCAGCTTCTGTATAATTAAATGCAGACTCCACACACAAAATCCATAACTCAATGGAATATTTTTGTTGATGAATATTTGCTTTTTAAAGTGTCATGTAAACTAATAAAAGGAGGGGGGAAACCCATAAAAGAGAAATACGGCTTCAAATAAGTAATGTTTTGTTGCTGCATTCAACAAGCTTTTTCCTTTTTTTTAACAGTTTTATTTAGATGGTGGAATCCAAATGTCTCTGCCTGGATGGCCTGATTTCTCTGAACAAGTTAAAGTGCCCTGTGTGGTGGTTGTTTGGAATTGTTATAAATTGACGAGACTACTATAACAGTCTGATTAAAACGCTGAAAAAGCGGTAACTGGTAATCAAGTCTTCCTTGACCTTTCCTAACTGAATCTCATTCTGGGAGGTTTTGAAACCTCTTCCGCTGTTGTGGATCGCATCCGTTTTCATTCACGGTATCCTGTTTCACAGCTTCTGTCCTTGGGTTTCAGGTGTTGAAAGGTGGCTGTGCCTGTAACCCAGATGACTTGTGTTTGTAGGTATCGTAAGATGAACAAGCGACTGGCAGCTCGTCTCCCCGGCTCATCTGGTCTGCTGTCAGATGACGGTCTGCCCCTGGACCTGGGGGTGACCCGGAAACCTTCGCCCCTGACCAACGGCTCGGCTGGACCTGCCATGCCCCAGCTGATCGCCCGCGGTACGGACGGCGTGACCTACGACCTGTTGCGCAAACCCAAGATGGATGGCGGCAACAACAGCACCCCGGGGTCGCCCCCAGACACGTACGTGGGAAACCCCGCCTCCATCCATTCACGACATTAATGATTGATTGATTGTGGGCTTGTGTCCAGAACTCTCACAACTCCTTCATCCCTCAGTCTGGACTCGGTGCCCAAACAGGGGTACGCCCAGTCCCCCCACGCCATGTGTCACCCCAGGGGCCCGGGAGACCACATGTCCAAACAGATGCCCGGTGGCGTGGTTCCCCGGGGGCCTCAGGCGTACGCCCAGCAGCAGCTCTCTGACATGTACTACTCTGACCCGCGGCCCCCACCCCCCGGGTCCTCGCAGTACGAACTTCCCCAGTATTCCCAGGGTAAGTTGTATTGGGTCTGATGGTTATCGCGTGGCCGCGGACGCTGGAACCAGAGGCATACCGTTGGACCCGTTGAAATGGCGGATGTGTGTAGATTCCAAATGCATGCTGGGAGAAAACCCTGATGTGTCTGGATGGCCAACATGGGAAGTGTAACCAACAAGCCCCTCCCTCCACAGGTTACCCCTACCAGCAGCCCCAACCGTACGTCCCCCAGCGCTACATCCGAAACCCACCCCCCACCGGCGAACCCACGGGGCCCGCCTACCAGGACCCCTACCCTGGCTACGGCCCCCCCGAGCGCTCCTACCCTTCCCCCCACACGGGCCCCCCCTTCGCCTACCCTCCGCCGCCCCACTACGACACGCGGAGCCGCCACGGCTCCTACCCCGGGCCCCCGCCTCCCCCGCAGCCCTACCCCTCGCGTGGTGACGACATGGCCCCCGCCCCCACCTACCACCAGGAGCCGGCGGCCAGAGAGCGGTACCCCCAGGAGGGGTACTACCCAGCGGGGGCCCAGCCCCAGCCCATGAGGTCCTACAGGGTGAGTTGAGTCGTGTTCCCCCTTGGTGTTACGTCTGGTCGGCAGCCCCCCCCCCCCGTTCCGCTGCCGGGTTCATGTGTTTTTGGACCGGACTGGCAGTAAGACGCCATGTCCCCATTCAAACTGACCGGCTAGACTCCGTGTCCAGTGGGTTTGTTTGGTCAACATCGGTGTCTGCAATCCGTTCCTGTCCATGAAGGTGTTTCATCTAGAAGCACTGTCCAGATGAACCAACCCGTCAGTCATTACTAGTGTCCCCGGCTGACCCTGACTACCTCCCTGGTCGTGCTTGTCATGCAGGGTCCAGGCCCGCCGGGTGCCGTCGGACCGATGCATGTCCACCGTTCACCGGGGCAGCAACGTTAGCTGTGTGCGTTGTCAGCTTTAACGTCAATCAATGTGACATCCAGTTATTTGTTCATATTACAAGCTGTTTCTCCCGGGCCCCTCAGAGTGAACGTTATTTTACTGTTGGTGCTTAACTGAGGGTCGTGGTAAGCCATCTATCCCAGTTGGGGAAGAGACGGGAATCGTAGTAATTGCCTTTTGGGAACAACGCTGACTGTTTCAACTCTGCCGGGTTCCCCGACTGGTCAGGACGGTTAAAGCTCTGGATATCTAGATGAAGATGTTGCTTTGAAGAGCCATTCTGGTCACTTGGTCTGTCTGAAATCTACACCCAGCTGAAAAGTCCCAGCTTGCAAATGAGTCAGCAGTCTAGAAGACCGATTCTGGCCAATAGAAATAGACTGAGCACTACGTGCCCCTCCCTATAAACCTAATGCATTCATGAACCTGATTTTGATTTTTCTTGTGATTGGTTGATTTGACGGAGGCAGGGTCAGGTCACTTTCAGGTGAGGTAATAAAGGGTCAGGTGAGGTAATAAACATTTTAAAAATGACTTGACCTTGTTTTATTTTAAGGAGCTCTGACCATGTGATACGAGTTTAAAATGTGCCCCTTTTCTGTTCATTTGTGTGTGGCCTGATAACAGCGGTAAAGTGGCACTTTAATAGAGCGTGTTGTGGCACGCGGATGTGGTTGTCTGGTTTCTGACCGTGTCCTGTGTGCTTAGGAGACGTACGGACGTTCCCCTCAGCCCAGCCTGGACTACCTCCACCGCCGCCGCAAGGAGCTCATGGCTCAGCTGGAGGAGAGGAAGGTTATCTCCCCCCCACCCTTCGCCGCCTCCCCCACCCTCCCTCACGCCTTCCCCAGCGACTACCCCCCCGAGGTGAGGCTACATCCTGACACACACACACATGATGGTACACACAGGGTCAACGGCACTGGGCTCTGACTTCTCCGGAAACCAACTATTGACCAAGGCCTTAGAAGTGTCGTCATGTTGTGTAACTGGGAAGTGAAACCATTATCCATGTGTGCCGTTTTGCAGAACCGTTGCATTTTGAGGTTGTTTCAAGCGTGCCACTAATGTGTCTAGCGATGGCCTGTGTTTCAGTCAAACTGGATGTTTTTGTGGCTGTCCTCTGTGACTCTGGTGGTGGCGGTGTGTGTAGCATGTGCGTTTCCTTGTTGGGATTCTGCCGGTGTGACTGACTGCCCAACGTTGTGTTGGATGTGTGTTCAGTACGGCGAGGACAGTTCCCAAGCCTTCGGGAAGAGCCGGGAGCCGGACTACGCGGGCCAGTACTCTCCCTGGTCCTGTGACACCATCGGCTCCTACATTGGGTCCAAGGACGCCAAGCCCAAAGACGTCATGGCGCCCGGCGCCATGGAGATGATGGTGAGTAACAGTTGGAAATTGGAACAGGGCCATTTTGTCAGTGAGACGGTCGCTGTTGAAGGGATTGATTAGAAGGATTCTATTCTAATAACAACTGACTAGAACTTTCACTCTTACTCTGCCGTTCTCCCTGTATCTCTCTCCCTGTATCTCTCTCCCCGTATCTCTCTCTCCCCGTATCTCTCTCTCCCCGTATCTCTCTCTCCCCGTATCTCTCTCTCCCCGTATCTCTCTCTCCCCGTATCTCTCTCTCCCCGTATCTCTCTCTCCCCGTATCTCTCTCTCCCCCACACCGCTGTGTAAAAGAACTTGGTTAAATTACTTCTTTATTGAGGTCTTGTCCCTGACAAAATGAAACTCCCCTGGTCAGCAGAATGTGGATGGGAAGACTCTGCGGGGGGAGCCCTCCATGGAAGCCCAGGTCAGGCGGGGGACAGAGGTGAAAGACGACGACCCCATCATCCCCTTCGGCCCCCAGCCCACCGTGTCGCGCTTCGGCGCCATCTCGCGCACCTCCAAGACCGGCTACCAGACAACTGGGCCAGTGCAGGCGATGGCCTCGGCCCAGGGACCCAACCCCAAACACATGGCCATGAGCGGTGGGTGGAACTGTTGCACCCCTAACTGTACCGGACCATTCACGGTCATCCGTGCTGTGTTCATTAGGAACCCAGTTGAAACGCACTTAAGCAGTTTTAACACTCCGTTTAGTTTTCTGCTGCCAAACATTTTGAGTTGTGTGTCTCAATGAATTCGACCCAGTCGCACCGTGTTTCTGAGATATGTGGTTGGTGGTTAACCCTGTCGCTGTCCCCGCCCACAGGGGAGTACTCCTATGGAAACCATGGGACCTGGGGTGGAGCTTCTTACCCCTCCCACCAAACTGGCTCCTCCTCTCAGGGACACTTCAGTGAAAGGTGAAGGGCAAAAGTCTCACTCCTCTCCTGCTCCCATCCGTAGTCCTTCTCATCTGTCACTCGTGTCATGCAGCCTTCTTACCAACACTGTTGCCATCCGTCAGTTCTTCCATCTGATCATCATTATGAGGTATTCTGATGGCGCTGCGTCCTTTGTCTCTTCTCTTAGGCTGCCTATGCCAGCTCAGGACAGAGAACAGCTGAAGATCGAGCTCCAACAGGTCAACCAGCAGATCAACCAACAGACCCAGATTCACAGTATAGAGGTGCTACACACATACATGCACAGTTTTGAATTTCTGTCCTTGGGGATCAGAAAACAAAAGATATCCATGTTCTCTAACCTTAACCTCGACAACATTTCTCCCTAAACTTAACCTAGCCCATGCCACATTGTAAGTCTTCAAATCTTTCCCCTAACCTGGAATTCTCTTGTGGGGAACTGTCAAAATACCTTATGGGACCTATTTTTCTTTTTTATTTGTAGTGACTTTGTGTCATATGCACACACATATCTGGCTGCCTTGTCTCCGTGCATGCTCGCAACTCCAACTGCCTTGTCTCCTGGGCCCCAGGCTTGCAGTCATGGGGAATGAACTCCCCTTTCGCGTGTGTTTTCTGGTGTGGCCAGATGTGCTGGAAGACATGCACAGATCTTCAGCTCTCCTGCACCCTCTGTGGAGTTGTTGCATCGAGGCCAGGCTACAATCACTAATTGGATTTCACGAAATTGGAAGAGAGGACTCTCCGTCCTCCTACCTTCGATTGAGCTCCGCTGGCACCCAAGCCGCCACAAGGGTGTCACGCGAATGTAGCAAGGCGAACGTATTGAATTACTAAAACCCCAAACCCGAGTGGTGCAGGCCAACGTGGTTGAACATCTGATTTAAAGAAGCGACCGTGCAGCCGGGCCAAGTGTACAACTAAACCTGTGACTCTCCTCGTCCTCCTCCCAGACTGCTAGTAACCCCTTGCTCCTCCAGAGGGAGGCCGGCGCCCTGGCAGCCCAGCCCAGCCAGAGCCAGCAGCAGCAGGGGGGGAAGTGGCCGGGTTCAGCCGTGGGCTCCACCAGCCCCGCCTCCGTGACCAGCGAACAGCTCAGCATGGAGCTCCACCAGGTGGAGAGGGAGATCGGCATGAGGACCAGAGAGATGGCCATGGTGAGGCGTAGTAGGGTTCCCCGCGTCACCAGCGTAGTAGGGTTCCCCGCGTCACCAGCGTAGTAGGGTTCCCCGCGTCACCAGCGTAGTAGGGTTCCCCGCGTCACCAGCGTAGTAGGGTTCCCCGCGTCACCAGCGTAGTAGGGTTCCCCGCGTCACCAGCGTAGTAGGGTTCCCCGCGTCACCAGCGTAGTAGGGTTCCCCGCGTCACCAGCGTAGTAGGGTTCCCCGCGTCACCAGCGTAGTAGGGTTCCCCGCGTCACCAGCGTAGTAGGGTTCCCCGCGTCACCAGCGTAGTAGGGTTCCCCGCGTCACCAGCGCTGGGTTTGTGTTCAGGATCTTGTCGACAGGCGTGTGTGTTGACCCCATGTTGATCTGGCCCACGCAGGAGAGCCAGGTGGCCCACGAGGTCCAGTATAAGATGAAGACCGCGGAGAACGGTCGGCAGGACCACAAGGCTCAGCTGGAGGAGATTTCTCTGGCCCTTGGGTGAGTGAAGATATGCCTACCTTGGCGTGTCGGCTGTGTTCATTGGTGTTAACGTGTCCAGGTGTTGACGGCTGCCGTGTCCCTAGGGAGGTATCCAATGGGTCCAGTGGTCTGGGGCAAGATGGGCCTGTGGGCGGGCCGATGATGTCTCTGGCCAGCAAGGCGGCTTCGCTCAGCCTCTGTTCTGAGCCGGGGACGGCGGGCTCGGAGCTGCAGAAGAACGGTGTGGTCCATTCCTGCTCCTAGAACCCTCACACGCAGAAACACACTTTAGGCTAAAGCATGCACACACACACACACACACACACAGAAGATGAGCAGTATCTGCCGTAATATTAATTTTCTTTCTTTTTGTTCTGTGAATGAGCTTTTTTTTTTTTTTCTTTACAATTTTCATCGCCTGGAAACCAGGGCATTTGATAACCTTTTATTTCTATTTTCTATGATTTTTACTGGGACTATAAAACAAGGCTCTCAGAGTAGATGGGGCAACCAAAAAGCAATGATCATTTTAGTGATGATGATGATAATTGTTCAAAGAACTTTTCCAACATGGATAAAATCATTTCAATGGTGGGGTGTTACTCAGTTACCTCCTCCATATCTGTTGGCCCAGAACAAGGCAACTAAATTCCAAACCAAGACTGTTTAAAGGCTGTCAAATGGAAACGTTCAATTGCGTGGGCAACATTTTTGGTCGCATGCTCTGCATACCAGTCATGCCCTTTGCGAACATAGTTACGTCCACTGTAATTGGCGTAATTGAAGTGTGCGTTATGATCACTTCAAGTCCCGCATGCCTGTTGTCACCGAGGCATTAATTCATTAACATTCGCTGTCGTTACCGTTTCGTTGAAGTTGGATAATATTATTGCATTGACCACGGCACGGAGGTGTTGGAACAGCTGGCGTTCAGGAGCACACCACCCTAAGAATCGTAATGCTGGACTGACCAGATGAGGGAGTCCAGGGAGACCACAAATGCTGTCTCAGCCAGCCATCAGAACCAGACCCGATCGGTCCGCTTCAAGTCATATGAGAATACATGCCACCCTGAGAAGTATGATTTTATTAGTGCATTTTATGAATACATCACGTGTCTGTTTCATACTTGAAAAGCAGTATATTATTAATCACAGCATTCTGTTTTAAAGATTGCAAAAATTGATCTTTTTGATAATGAGCTTTCCTCATGTTTTCTATAAGGGAACCTACAATGTGCTTCTTGTGGGATGTGATGTGGCTTGCTGCGTAGTGTCTCGTTTGTTTTCTGATGGGCTGGAGTTCAGCGGATCTTGAATCGCGGAGAAAGCACATTCCACGGAGTCACGTTAAGAGTTATACTAAGTGTGGATTGTCAGATGATAGGAATGACATTATCCTGGGTGCGAGAAACTTGGAGTCCATTTCCAGTGTGAATTAAATCACACATAGTGATTGGTGTTCTTGTCGCTCGTCTTCCTCAGAGCTCCTCATCTGGTTAGTCAAAAGGCCTCCCCATTGGGATTATCTTATCATTGGTTCTCCTTAACTTCTATGAAGTTGCGTCCCCTTGTTTTATTCTTCTCGCATGTGTGAATTGCGATTAAGGGGGTGTGGCTTACCCAAACGCCGGTCTGTAATTGGAAGGAAAGCAATAATGTTGCGTCTGTATTCTGCCCAAACCTTTCTGTGGTTTGTGTGTCGAAATCAACGATGAAAGAGTGACAATGTGTTTTTTTTTAGAAATCTTTTTGACGTCTTTTTAAAAAATCCTCCCATTTCTTTTGTGTTTTTAACCGCATGCTGTTTATGTTAGTACAAGCAATGATCCAGGTTGTAGTGGATGAAAGCCTGGAGTCTTGGCCACAAGCTGCCAGACACTTCAGCCCCTCAATTACCCTCTAATCCCAAACCCTCAATTTGAAGACTTTTAGGGCCAACTTCTCATTATATTGTATACAATATAATCCGTCTATGATTATCATCATCATCATTTATCGTTGTTGTTTTTGCTTTTCCTCTCATGAAATTGTTTACTGCTGATCGCGGAGGAGTTCCCCCGCGTTTCGTCATAAGCAGTTGTCCGGATTGGCCACTGAAAAGAGCGGCGATGAAATGCAAAGAGGTGGATCCTGGTTGTCGAACGGTTAAGGATACAAGTGACGGGTGTGGGGTTGTGGGGGGGGGCATAATTTGGATCTGGGTTTAAGGTGGGTAGTGAATGATAACTGTTAAGCATGGATGCATCTCTTAGGGTTTTTTGTTTTGTTTTGTTTTCCAACCACACTTCATGCCTCACGCTGCTCGTTGCTACATTTTATTGTTTAGGTACACAACTCACCTATACATATGAGTATGTATACATACATTAAATACTAAGCACTATTAACGTGCCACTTCTTATTCTACTCGCTCAGCATTTATATTAAATGATCTCTATTTAGAATCAGCAAAATGTTTTTTTTTTTTTCTTCTCCCCTGTCCTCTGGTTGCCAACACAGACTTTATCCTTTCCCAGTTGAAGGACTTCTGTGGGCATTGACGTGTGTTCACTTAATCTTTTTGTGTTCAAACAAAGATACGTTCTCTATTGAAATATGCTTCCAAAAGAAGACACATTTATTGATGAAAATTTGCAACAACAACAACTTAAAATGTTTGTGTGTGCTAGGTTGTATTGTAGAAAATTTACACTGACTTTTCAAAATGAAGTGTGCTGTACTGGGTGACTGTGTGCAAATATTAGAAATGTGGTGGGATTTTCTCCTTCGAAGAGGTTAGCCGAGTAAGCCTTTAATTTAGTCAAAGGCTTGCTTAATATTTTCCAAAAATACTCCTTGGCCATCACATCATAATGAGATGATTTAGAAGCTGCCAAACTAAATGAAAAGCCAACTGAATTGGCACACTTGTTGCTTCTTTTCAACTGTCATTGAGTAACCAAATTGCTAATCACTTGACACAGGCAGCGAAGTGTTTCCGTCACATTTCGAACAAAACCTGTGTTTTTTGCCGGGAAATTGTCATTGACCTGTTGGGTTTTGTAGTTTTTGGGGTTTTGTTTGTTTGTGTCGTTGTGGAGTGAAAAATCACTGACTTCCAAGTCTTACTGTGATCTAGTTAAATGCCTCACAAGGCAAAGCATCATGTGGTCCATCCGCAGGGAAACTACTATCATACACACAGGTTGTGTAATTGTTTCAGAGGTCATGACCTGTGTCGTCAGTTCTGCTGTGAGCCTTAAAGAGTTTCCATCCAAAATGTTTCCCATGTTTTCAGATCACAAAAGTGTGCAAACAGTGACTGGACACACCATCTGTGGTGCAGATCCAACTATAAGCCTTGATTCAAAAAATTTGGAAAAGATGGGCACGGTTGGATTTCCTGAACTTCACTGAGCACATGTCATCTTTGGTTCAGGCATGTTTTAGAATATACACAGTCGATACCACCGGCTTATGCTTGAATCCACATGAACCCACTTGAGGTCTGAAATGTGCATTCAGCTTGTTTTGGAAGGAACTTGTTCCTAGTAGTCCACCAATGACAACTAACAGAAGTGGTTTCTGTGGGAAAAGCAACAACGTTAATATCAGTCTCCTGCTTTCATTTGTTTCCAAGTGAAACTGCTGCCCACCCCTGAATTCACACAACCAAGAACCACAGCACTCTGTTACGGCTGTTTTGTGACTCGCATTTTAATTCTAAACTCCTGGGGAAAACTCAATGGCTTTCTTTTATATGATTACTCCCTTGTAAGATATCTCTTAAATTAAGGTACAGGTTTGGTTTCAGCAAGAAAAAACGTTTTTATATGTATATTATACTCCATTAAGGAATGTTTAGAATTATCTTCCTCCAATGTGGATGTAGCCATTATTACGCCATTTTATGACTTTGTAAGAGAATTCACTGTGTGAAAATTGGTTTGCATTTTTGTATAATACAATCTGCTTTTTTGTTTGATACGAGAGGGAGGTCAAACTGGAAGTTTGAAGGGAGAAAAATTTACCTGTGAAATTAAGAAAAGGAAAAAAATTAACTTATGTACAACAGTGATTCTATGCTGATGGGGATGGATTAAATGATATTGCTAACTGACTGGTGTCTTGTCTTGCTTTCGTTGAGGAGAATGACAGTGTTTGAGAGCAAGTATGAATGTTCATAACATCACTTTCACTTTGTTTTCTTTTTTTTTTCTTTTTCTTTTAACAATAAGTCTTTAGAAAATACACTTGAAAATAAATTGGTTTGATAACATTACCTAGCCCAAACCTGCAGAGCTCAACTCCGCCCACCTCCCACACTGATTAAGATCCAAACTAATCCTCGGTGAGAGGATTTATTGAGACTATCAGAACCAATTCTGTGTTCCAGACCAAAATATTCCATATATCAGTATGTTCTGCAGGGGAGATAGCAAAACCCTTCAAGCTGAGTGGAAAACCTGCCTAGGTACGCACACTTCATCACAAGAAGACCAAGAGATTTGAGTTCCTGAGTCACCAACAAATCAACATGTTCCGCACAAACCCGGACAGTTGTGAGAAGAGCAGTGTCAGAGCCTCTGCTACCATCTTAGGAGGCTGCTAAATGTTGTCTTCAGATGCTATATCCTTCAACAAGGCTACAGCTGCGCAATTGAGAGCGTCTTGACGGGCTGAGTTGCTGTCAAGACAACCACACCAGCCTTGATCTGAAGACGCCTCCGAGCGTTCATCTCCAGGGCCACAGCAAAAAGTACTCTCGTAACTAAATGTTTCATCTGTACCTTTTCTTTGTTTAATGTTTTGTTACCATTTTTATGTATAACCAACAATTCATTAAACAGACTTTGGCTAAGTTATTCATGCAATGTTATATTAGTATTCCTCATTACTGAATGTTTCCTTAACTCACAGTAATTTATGACTGCAAAGGGTTCTCTGCCTTTTGTCAAAATGTGTATATTTGCAGGGTGGCTTCAAAGCTGCAACAACAGTAAATAGCTCTGCTACAGAACAAGATGTGTAGGCCTACAGTTGCAGGAAATGGGCTTCAAAACCTGTTTTATATAGGAGAAAACATCTGTGTGAAGAGAATGTTAAATGAATTACTCAAATAGCCAGTGCTTCAGAATACACAAATGGGACATTAAAACGTACACGTCCCCTGTGATCTACCGGGCATGTTTTTTAATAGCAACAAACAGATAAATTTAATTACTATGGACTTCCTCATTGCAAAGAGACGGCTGCGCGTATCGCGCCATCTACTGTCCGTCTGAAGTAATGCAAATAATGAAAGGAGCGGAAATCGTTGACCGAGAAGCCGCCCGTTCAATTGTAGCGGCGGCAAATAACAACAAAACATTGAACTACTTTTTCGATTTACATTGTGCGGGAGGTTGTTATTAGGGAAGCATTTCCTCAACATCTAGCTATGTTTCGTCTCAGCGGTTCTGTTATCGTCAGTCGGGGGAGGTTAGTTGTTTACGCTAATAATAAGTAGTGTTACCATGACTAGGTAGCTACAGTTGTGGCTAGCCTTAAAGTGATCATGCTTGTATAAGTATGTTTTTTGGTCATTTCTTCAACATTCTGACGCGGGTTTTGGAAGGTTGTCAAGTTTCATTTCGTTTTATCTAGAAACCCTTATTATTCAGTATGATAGCCATACGAACACTACTGTTACGTTTAGCTAGAAAGAGAAGTACCGTACTATAACCTTCTAAATCTGCTACAACATGACATTAATAGCCATTACTACCTTAGATGGTAGCCTTAGTACAGTTAGTTATAAAGTCACATTCTGCCATTTCAACAGCTTGGCCTTGCCACTTTGTAAAGATGGGGCTGTTGAAATATTAATTGTGCATCTGTTGCCTGTATGTCATTATTTTACTGTACGTAGGTGATGGCGGATGGAGAGCTTTGTCTGATCGATAAAAACATATCGAGGTAATAATCACGTTCTTCTGGTCAAGTCTTTACCTGGAACATCTGTATTGATGTCAGTGGAAAGGGTCTCTCTTAATGTCCATCCCTCATCAAATGCTCAACCTGTCACACTCTTTTTAACATTAGTTTGCGGGAGATCCCATTGAATGCCAGTGTCACGTCTCTGAATCTGCATTGTAATCGTGTACGGAAAGTCGAGGGCTTGACTAACGCCTGGCATCTCCGACACCTGGATCTGTCGTCAAACCATATCTCTCGGATTGAGGGACTTGGCTCTTTACAGTCGCTGAGAACCCTGAACTTGTCGTGCAACTTGATCACAAAAGTCGAAGGTCAGCCTTGCTCAAAAACAGAAAAATAACTGTGTGCCTTATTTGTCGTATTCATATTTGAACCACACGGTCGTTTTGGAGAGTTATATGTCTGTTTAAAAATTTTCAGGACTGAATGGGCTTGTCAACCTGATACGATTAAACCTGTCCTATAATCAGATAAGTGACCTCACAGGTATGTTTCAGTTTATAAATATATTGTTTCCTACTGACCACAACACTACAGTAGTAACTAGGCAAGTGTCTGTTCATGATGTCAAATTACATGTGTGATACAATGGGGACAAAAAGTCACGCGATCATCTGTCTGAAAAGTCCCACCGAAAAGTCAACTGTAGCAAAGTTAAATATAGAAATTGTTATATGCCACATTAATATTTTTGTACAGGATGAGAGTGACAACCAGCTCTAGCTTATTAAAATAGACAGCTGTACAACCCCCACCCCCCACCCCCTCCCCACTCAAATAACCCACTGATGTGATTGGTGGTTATATGTCTGAGACAGAACAAGTTACATTTTCGATGAGGTGAGGTCAGTTTTTAAGAAAAGCATGTGTTTGAATGGGCTTGGCCATTTTAAAAGTGTAATAATGTGACTGTTGTTCCTCTTTAGTCAACGCTCATAACATTTTGGTCCATGTCCGCAGGCCTGCTGTACCTCCATGGGGAGGAGTACAAACTGAGACACCTCCATCTCCATAGCAACCGCTTGGACAACATCAACCAGCTGCTGCAGTGCATGGTGGGACTGCAGAGTCTGAGGGATGTCACCCTAAGCTTGGATGGAAAAGGCAATCCAGTCTGCAGTTTGCCAGGTGTGTGGAAAATAGAGTGCGGTTGCTATGCTGTAATAACTACAGTGTGACAGGTTAGTTTAATAATCCAAGTGAATATTATCCCAAGGGAAATTGTGTATAACATTAGACCGTTAAAAAAGAAATCCTTTAAAATGTTATAAAGTGTACATTGTTTTACATTGACAAGTCATTGAAGATTTTTCATTTTTTTTGTCACGAGCGAGGTTTGTTGTGTTTGTCTGTTCTCAAAATGTTGATGTGACAGTACGTGATGCTCATGAGCCAAAACCAGTCCCCGTTGTTGTGTATTACATCTTTCAGTTATATATGTATGACATGTCACACTTGCTGTAAGTCATATACCCTGCCCTAGAGGCTCCGCCCAGTAACAGGAAATCGACTGTGAGCAGGCGTGTACCCTGACCTAGAGGCTCCGCCCAGTAACAGGAAACAGGAAATCGACTGTGGGCAGGAGTGTACCCTGAACTAGAGGCTCCGCCCAGTAACAGGAAACAGGAAATCGACTGTGGGCAGGCGTGTACCCTGACCTAGAGGCTCCGCCCAGTAACAGGAAACAGGAAATCGACTGTGGGCAGGAGTGTACCCTGACCTGTGTGTCTATGTTTCCTGCTTCAGGTTACAGGGAGATGGTGCTCCAGTCCTTACCCCAGGTCTCCAGGCTGGACAGGGTGGACAGACTGGGGAACGCTGCTGCTTCAGGGGAGGACAGTCCCATGGACATCCCTGGGCTGGAGGACTACCTGGACCTCCTGCTCTCCTCGGACGTCAGCGCCAGCGAACTGGTTACGTCCAAAAAAAACATGCTTTGTTAAGGACGGCAGAAAGGGAAATGTTAGACTGTTTGTAATCTTCATTTGTAAAATACTTATCGAGCGTTTTGGTAGCATTCATGAAGACCTTATAAATGGACTATAAATCTGGGATAGTGAATTTATAGTGAGACCACTATAGAACTTATAATGTCCCCACAGGCCAGAGGGAACGGCCTACCTGTTGCTACTCCACGAATTGACGAGGTGCTGAGCCAGTTCCGCCACAAGTCCGGAGGACCAGCGGATGCCCCAGACCCAGCCGGGTCAACGCAGGCACCCCAAAGTTCACAGCCAGGTCAGGCCCCCGTGGACAACGAACACCGCATCCAGAAACTGGAGCACCAGGTGTCACGGCTCTTCCGGCAGGTGAAAAGCCAAGCATTCGTTCTGTTTCATAGTACCTCCCTGCCAGCAGATGTGTTCTGCAGTGATGTGCCTATTGGACCAAAACAGACTGATATTTTACAGGTCATCAGATCGAAACATTCTTCCCTGTACTAGTTTGATATTTTCTGTCCACCCATGTCACTGACAACGCTCTCGTCCTGGTCGCCAGACTCCTGCAGGGGAGGTCTCCAGCAGCCCGGCCACCTCCTTGGGGCCTGAGGTACGGAGGCCCAAGAGGGACACAGACAACACATCAGAGAGTGAGTGTGACGGCGTGAAGGAGAACCGGCGACGGTCCCGGATCCCGACCCAGTCCAAGAGCGGCAGGAGTACTGCAGTGAAGAGGACGATCAACCCCAAGCAGCCTGTCAAGACCAGACAGGGAGACAGGTGACAGGCAGACAGGTGACAGGCAGACAGACAGGCAGGCTGGTGATAGGCAGACAGGCAGGCTGGTGATAGGCAGACAGGCAGGCTGGTGATAGGCAGACAGGCAGGCTGGTGACAGGAGGTTATTTGACATTGAAACAGATTCTCATCATACCTGCTACGTTTTCTTTTCAATGACAGGACAGTAGGAAAAAGAGATTAGGGAGACGGGAATTACGGAAGGAGACGGGAATTACGGAGGGAGACGGGAATTACGGAGGGAGACGGGAATTACGAAGGGAGACGGGAATTACGGAGGGAGAGGGAGAAAGGGCACAGACAGTCCCCTAAGCCCGGGATCCAAGCCCCATATCCAGGGGTCACTGTGGTCTGGAGATTTGACTCCCCCGCCAGACTCCAGGACAACCAGCCCAGTTCTGAACCATTTAGTTTGGGTTAACATAACCCATTTTCACACTATAATATTAGTATAGCACACGCTATATTAATGTTATCCACAGCAGTGTATGTCCTGTGGGTATACATTTTACATATGGGTGGCTCTGGGAGTCAAACCCACAGTCCTGGTGTTGCCAGTGACCAAGATATTCTCTACTATAACACACAGGGCCAGGGAACGGTTCCCTTCTGTCTGCAGCGATGGCGAGAGGCGCACGGGGAGGGCGTGTTCCGGGGTGCCTGGGAGGAAGACCTCTGACCCAGTGGGTCCGGGCGGGAAGACGGTCAGCAGCACCAGACAACCGGTGGAGGAGGAGCAGACCTACCGGGTAACGGTCATAGAACCTATAGTGTGTCCACAGGTCAGTGCATGTCTGTGGACGGTCTGGCCCAGTATGTCCCCCTGCGTGTGTGACGCGTGTGTGTGTGTTCACAAATGTGACTGGCAGGCAATCGTGGAGGAGCGGGACCAGGAGAGGGAGCGGCGATGGAAGGCGGAGCAGGCTGTGAGGAAACTGACAGAGCAGATGAAGAGCCTGCAGACCCAGGCCAGCCAGGAGAAAGACCTGCAGAGCCTGGCCCTGCACACGACCGACAGGTCAGGGACGTGCACGCACGCTCGCACGCACGCACGCATGCATGCTCACTCTTTATTTTCGATCAAAGCCCTCTTTCAATCTTCCCTAAATGCCACACTCCGTCTCTCACCACCCACCTCCTCGCCGCAGGCTGAAGGAGCTGTTGCTGAAGGAGCGTTCTGAGCGCTCCAGTCTGCAGGCCCGTGTGGAGGTGCTGGAGCAGAGGTGTCAAAGTGCCACGCTGCAACTGGAGCAGGCCCTGCAGCGGGAGGAGCAACACAGGAGGGCCCTGCACAGCCTGGAGGAGAGCCGGACCCGCAGTGAGGAGGTCAGGGCCCAGCAGCAGGCCGAGGAGGTAGATCCAAACCCCCTCGGGGGTTACTGCTGCTTTAGGACCACAGCTACGGACACTTCCTGGCCCATGTAGAGTTAGGCTGCACTGAACACACAATAAGTTTCCAGACCCTGTTGCGGACTGAAAGTATGTGTTGTAGTTATGTGGACTGTTAGTAGGGCTGGATTTACTGTATCCAGATCGGGGGGAACAATCCTTTGTTTCCAGATGTCTTTGTTTGCCAGTTTGCTGTGTGGCGGTGACAGGTGTGAAGGCAGCGTTTGACCTTTTCATCACCTTTCAGGTGAAGAGGAGTCAGGAGCTGGAGAACAAAGCGTCGGCCCTGAAGAGGGAGCTGGACATCCAGAGGTCCTCGCTGAGGCAGCATAAAGACAAGCTGAGGCAGCTCCACGAACTGCTGGCCTCCAGGGAACAAGTTCACCGGTAGACTGCGTAACCCTTTCATATGCCAGCGGCCAAAACAATCACAGGGGCACGACAAAATGTTTCGAATCGCTGCGGTGGACTCTTCACCGTTTCACTGAGTTTTTAAAACGTGTTCTCCCTGTTGAACTTGTCCCAGATGGTAGTCAGCCAGTGAGTGTTTTGACGGTTTCGCCCCGGTCCACAGCAAGGAGCTGGAGGGTCGTCTGGTACCGGGCGGGGCAGAGTTCCGGGAGGCGGTGGCTAGGGAGGTGGCCGGCGTGGAGCAGAGACACGCCCGGAGCAGAGCTGAGCTGGAGGAACGACTGTCCCAGGCCGCCAAGCAGTACAGCTCCCTGGAGGAGGAGTTCCGCATGGCCCTCACCATCGAGGCGGCCCGTTTCACCGAGGTCTGGCCGTGGTACAGCTGAAGACGTGCATTTCCACTTTCAGAAAAACACGGCTCACCTTTGATCTGATCGAGCTTTTTTTGTAGGGAGTGTGTGTATTGTCATAATGTTGGCACGCAGTTTCCTACATCACTGAATTAACTTTACATTTGGACATTCTAGCTTGAATAGCTCTGAGCTTGAAGAAAACACACTGACTTTACAACACAGGAGTTTTGTAAATTTGAATACTTGGATCTGATTTGATGAAAATGCTTTTTTTTGTTTCTAGGAACAACTAACGTTTCTCCCGGCGTCCCTGTGTAGGTGGAGCAGAGCTGTCAGCGGCTGAGTGCAGAGCTGCCTGAGGTGAAAACCGCCCTGTCTCAGACCCAACACAGGGAGAGAAAGGCTGCCAGCCTGGTGCAGGAGCTCACCGCCATGGTCAAGGAGCAGAAGAGCCACATCTCGGACCTCAGCAAAGCCAAGCGAGACGCCGTCGCTGAGCTCAAGGTGCGACACAGCCGTCTGGTTACAATGGCCTGGAGTTAGGGCTAGGAGTGTGTGTGAGGTCGTGTTTTTGGGTTCAGATCTAAGACATGGACCCAGGATAAGAGCATATTCGGTCACACCAAACAGACACGTACACAAGCACCCTCAAATTAAAGCTTAGCCTCTACCTTCAAACGGTAATTGTTTGATTATTATTTGGAAACCTTTGGATTACTGCGCCAAAAGATGAAAAATGATCGACACGGTTTCTTATGGAGATCCCTGCACGGTAGTGTGCTTGGGTTAGGAGCTGGGGCTAGGTGAGGGGGGGGGGGGGGTTGACTTGGCAGTGTGTCTGAGTGTGTCTGTGGTTCAGGAGCGCCTGCGTTCTCTGGAGGCGGGGGAGGAGGAGAACCGGCGACTGCAGCTGCAGTTGGAGCTGCTGAAGAAGGACAAGGCCCGGCTGCTGTCCCAGCTCACTGCCCAGGAGTCTGTCGTGGACGGCCTCAGAGCTGAGAGGAGGATCTGGGGACAGGAGCTGGCTCAACAAGGTGGGCGTTGTGTTGTCCGCCATGTGGGGAATACTGATCCATCCCCCCCCATCGGTCTGCTCTGTGGTGCCAAACTAGTGGCGCTTTACAGACATTGGACGTTCTCATGAGGCCACATGCAGTCTGTGTTGGATGTGTTGGCGGCTTTTTTGTAATCGAGCAGTGAATGCTGGAAATAAACCCAAACAATGAGTCATCAGGTGGAGCCACTTAAAATCGTTTCGACACAGTAACTTCTCGAACGCAAAACATTTCAGTGAGTGCAATGTTTTGTCCACAAAACCATTTGAAACGTAAGAAATCGTACTACGCAATACGATGTTTGTTTGAAAAAATGACTGTGTTGGAAGTGTACAGCTGCCATTTTGCTTGAGCCCAAAATAGGACTCATTGTTTGTCTTCATTTTCTGCGTTCACCTCAGGTTCATAAAGGGTGCCAACACTTCGTGTGTTGACACTGGTGTCCCCATGACTGTGACGGGTACGGCAGATTGGGGGGATGTCGGGAAACCTTTAAGCCCTGTCATGTTGTTGGCCACCGTATGTTATATCCAGTCACGTCTACACAATTCTTCAAATTAGTAGAAAATATGTTGATGCACATTAAACATTTGGCCCAACAGATCACATAAGTTCCGTGGACTGTAATGAAATAATTTTAGATGATTTTAAAGGACAACCTCTTCTGTCTCTGGTAATATCGCACATCTGCATGGTTCCTCAGTCAGCTATTGAATTTTTAAGATACAAGTATAAAAAAACACCAGGGATGTTTTTAGAAGGTAAAATAATGGCAGTGATCGTATTTCTCAAAGCATGCTTTCCGTTCATTTTCATGCTTTGATTTGAGTCACCGCAATGAACCAGGGCCTTAATTACAAATTGGGTGTTGGTGAAAAACATGTAGTGAAGATAAATATTTCCCAGTCTTCTTGGGTTTTCTGCTATGGCTTAACTGTCATCCGCCTCTCCCCAAAACACATAAACAGGCGCGTCTCTGTCTCAGGATCGGGGTCGCCTGGAGGCGAGGATCGAGGTTCTGGCTGCTGAACTGGAGAGTCAGAAGAAACAGAACGAGAGAGACAACGATTCCCTGAAGATCAAAGTGAAGATCATCGACGACCAGACAGAGACCATTCGTAAACTCAAAGAGGTACTCTGAACAGAAGACGATGTTTAGTGGTGCTCCAGTGCGGCTTGATGTGTCATATCGCTGTCAGTCACTGTTTTGCAACATCCACATATATTGGTTTTATTAAAAAAAACGAGTGGTTCGTTTACAACCTTGTCCAGTGTAGTGTTGTGGCGTTGTACAGATGACCCGCTGTCTAACCCCATGAGGTGACCTGCTATGTAAAGGGTCTGACATCCAGACAAGCTTTAAGCTTTTCCTTACACCTAGTGTCAACTACTCTTTGAAACTAGGCTAATTTTGAGATAGGGCAAGTTGGAGTGGACATAATAAAAACATCCACTAGAACTATTCATGATGTTTAGGTGTAAAAGACCCAGGAAAATCAAACGTGTTACTAATTTTGAAGTGTCCCCCACTCCGTTAGATCTACACCAGACCAGCGGAACTCTCACAATCTCTCTCCCACTCACACACCCCTGTCTTTTGTTCACCCCCCCCCCCCCCCCCCATCTCTCCCCTGCACCAGGGCTTACAGGAACGTGACGAGCAGGGCCGGAGACAGCGCGAGGAGAACCTGCAGGCCCAGCGCCGGCTGCAGTGCCAGCTGGAGGAGGAGTCGGCCACGGCCCAGGACCTGAGGGACACGGTGGAGCAGCTCACCCTCCGCAAGGAGCAGCTCAAACAGCAGCTGGACAACAAGGAGACGGAGCTGGACCAGGTCCGAGAGGCCCACAGGTACGACGGGGGGACCACATGACACGCGTTCACCTTTCATTTAGGGCCGGGCGCATCGTGTCGGTGATGAGTTACATTACGGACTGTATTTACACAGGCTGGTTTTAACTGACTGTTACAAAAGACACAGTGGTAAATCTAAATAATAATCACTGATAGTGTTCTTTTAAAAAAATATATATAATAATCACTGATAGGGTTATTTTTGCAGCTAATATTTATGGATAATTATGCACAGTGGGGAAAGACAGAGGAGTGTTTTTTGCTGAAAGAACAATGGGTTGGATTCAAAAGAATACTGCCGTGGTACATGTGCGCCAGAGGCAGTGACTGGACCTCCCTAGTCCATCGGATCACTAAAGACCCAAAATTGTTAATGACCGTAGAAGCTTTTGTGTGACAGACATGCCAAGACTAAGGGAGTTTGGCATGTGTGTCAGCCGATATTTATACCCCAGTGAAATTGGAGGTAATTGGGTACTTAAGTGTTCCTGTTTGTACTGTGTTCTCTTCGGCAGTGCATCCAATAAAAAGTGGCAATCAAAGGCTGAGCTGTTGACCCGGCTGGAGAGCCAGGTGAAAAGCATGAAGGAAGGTTTCGACTCCAGAGAGAGCCTGCTGCTGGAGGAGAGAGACAAGGCCATGCAGGCACACAAGTAGAATGACTTTCACTAAATATCATATCACCTGTGATTGGGCCATTTATCTAATCAAGCTGATTATCATTATAAAAATAGCATTACGTGATTGGGCTACACATTTAATCAAGTTATAATAATAAAAAGGAAAAAGTAAGTAAAAAAATTATTATAATATCATCATTACTTTTATCCTAAGTGAGTTGGTGTGAAGTAAATGCAGTATTTATTTGAGTATATTTGGGCCATGTGGAAATGAAATCTACAAAGGGTTGTAAACAGCTAGCTCCAGTGACCAACTGAGTGAACAGACTAGACTCCTGCCCCGTGTGAGAACCTATATATCAGTTATAAAGAGATGGGCAGCAGACAGCCAAGTAGTTTGTGTTGGACTAGGAACTGAAAGGTTGGTGGTTTGAATCCTTAAGCAGGCATGGTAAAAACCTGTCCTACCCTTGAGCAAGGCACTTCTGCCTAAATGCTTCTGAAAGTCGCAATGGATTAAAGCTTCTGAATATGTTCAATGGGCTCGTTGCCCTATGGGTCATTTTGGTTGGGATAAAGTGTACCTCAAGTTTACTCATTAATATGAGGCATAATAATATAAGCAAACCTGCAGCAGGTCATGTTGATTGTGGTGTGTTTGTGGTGGTGGGGGGGGTTCCAATCCAGAGCGGCGGTGGAACAGCTTCACAATGTGGATGACGCGTTTCGGAGACAGCTCGAGTCCCTACAGGCATCCCATCAGGCTGACCTGCTACGTCTGGCCAATGACAAGCAGAAACAGATTGATCAGGCCACTCAGAAGGTATGTTAATGGTTAGCAGTCAACTAGAATGACTAGCTTGTGTGTTATCCTGAGATGCTAGCTTATCATCACGAAGACCAGGGCTATTCAACTCTTTACTTGCAAGGTGCTGAGCCTGCTGTTTTCTGTTCTATCACCATCCAGGTGATGCTGACCTACCTCAGGTCTAATTGCCTAGTTACAGTGGTTGCAATGAAAATGAAGTGGAACTGGCTTTGAGGTCCAGAACTGTGTTTGAGGGATGTATGCAGTTAAAATTGAGGGTCTTGCATGGTCAAGCCAACATTCCCGTCCGATATGAATTAGTATTTTCATTTAATTAATTACATTAGCTTTTGAAAGTATCCAGGGTGTGTTTGTGTGTGACAGAGATGTTTTAAGTTGCATATTGTATTTGAGATTATTATGCATTATTGTTATTGTGCATTATTACTCAGGTGTTTCAGGTGGAAGAAGAGATGCGTCAGCTCCTAGAGGAGACCGAGACAGAGAAGAGAACCATGGAGGAGAAGATGAGACGGCTTACTAGTGTATTGAAAGACTTTTAAGTACAGCTGGTGGCACATAATTTAGTCACTTCATGTCATGTCTTTTACCTGTTAGCTGATGAAAGCATTTCTTGATTACTGAGAAATGTGAAAAATTGTTCACATACTTTTTTTAAACGATGGACGGCTTTTGGACTTTTATGGTTCAGCCATATGTTCGGCCAGATGTAGTGTAAATATTTTTATTGATTGCCAAATATAAATTTGTATCATGTGTTTTTATTGTGTTTTGGTTTTAGTAATTCTGTGAAATGTACATATTGCCATTCATGTGGACTAGTGAATAAAGCAGCGGGTGACTTGGGGGGTTGGGGTTGCTATAGCAATTGTAATCCAACGTCATTTCCGTTCGTTTTAAAAACCCTCGAACTGAGGTCTGCTGTCCTCTTGAGGTAAATAAACCGAATGAGGAAAACTCACGTTTCTGTAATCCATTAGTTCACGACAGAAAAACGAGCTGAACAACTATACTGAGAGAAGAAACATTTTTTCATCCTGGAGTTCGACAATGGCTGAGTCTATGTGCTCGAGTATGCCGAACTGTGGAGTATCAAGTCGCCATGAGAAAAGTTTGGGGCTCCTCACTATCAAGTTCGTGACTCTACTCCAAGAGGCTAAGGACGGCGTACTTGACCTGAAAGTGGTCAGTTCTCAAAGCTTGCTTCTCTATGTATCGTTCTTTATGCAAAGTTATGACCATGTGTTTGTAATCATACGGTACTTGAATGTACGTTTTTATTTTGTTTTATATTATAGTATAACCGTAAGTATAGCTATGTCCTGAACCAAACTAATTGGTAAGTTGGGATGTCTCGGGTTAATTTCACAATTAGAAATTAGAAGCCTTGAAACAAGCTTCACTACTATACTGTAAAATATTGTTTGCTAGCTGCTTGCGTGCTTTTATTATCCCTGTATTAATTTGTCAGTGTAAAATGCAATTTCAGACCCCAAGAAGAGGAACCTCTGCTATGAGCAACAGCTATACAGTAATGAGATTCCAATACTGTAAATGGCTAGTTGGTTAGCTAACTAGGGGGGCTATTGTCTTAGTTTCATATTAACTTAAAGTGACCAAGATAATCATAACAAGGACGCAACGTGTTTATTGGAAGTTATCTACCTGGATTTAGCCTCAAGTCAATGCTGTTTGTTCTAAGTATTTAAACACTTACAGTTAAGTAGGTTAAAGCCATTTTGTGGGTTATAACTACCCCAATCGGATTTATATCTGGGTCCTTGCATTTTCTTTTTGTGGTGGTTGATTGATTAATGCTGAGTTGATTAGGACCGCCTTGCCTGATCCCCCTGCAAACCAAGTCGCCTGTTTGAACTGGCAGTTTTAAAGTCTTTCACTGAGTTATACAATTTCCCTCTCCGCTTGCGCGCCAGCACTGACTAATATTTGCTTGGCGTACGGTATCCCTGACCCCTCCCTTTGCTTTCATTGAATGAAGTCTCATTCAGTCGTGTGTAGGTCTGCCGCGGTTAAGATTACTTTTCACCCGCGGTTCTGTATGTGGCTCATCGCGGAGTTCTGGGCCTAACGATTCTGTGGTTTTGTTCCACACGGTATATTGCCTCTACAACTCTTCCGCAACACGGGTTGTCCCAGTAATGCTCAGTCCATGCGTCTGTTGCGTCTACTGACAGGCTGCAGACAGCTTGGCGGTGAGACAGAAGCGGCGTATCTACGACATCACCAACGTTCTGGAAGGCGTTGGGCTGATCGAGAAGAAAACCAAGAATATTATACAGTGGAGGTAAGGCCTGTTCCCGGCCAGGGTCAGCAATCTTTTTTTTCAATTTGAATGCAAATTGACAAAATGTGCGTGCGCACACACACGAGGGACAACTTTCATTTCTCTGGCACTGACTTTGCCAACTAACGGCTTCGATTAAGGAGACTGTAGCCTACTTATCATGATTGTTGGATGCTGGTTTTCCAATACACCTTAAGGGGAATGCACGTATTGTAAGTTGCTCTGGATATAAGAGCGTCTGCTGAATGACTAAAATGTGAATCACTGCACGTCAGAACGCCGCGCAGAAGCGCACCTAACTCCCGGTCCGTTTTCTGTGACAGAGGAGAGAACCTGGGCTGCCAAACGGCTGAGGTGCTCCAGCAGGTGGAAGTGTTGAAGGCTCAGCTCTGTCAACTGGAGGAGCAGGAAAAAGAGCTGGACAGCCAGAAAGCCTGGCTGGAGCAGAGCATCAAACACATAAATGACGACCTCATCACTAGTAGATATCCTTTAGAGTGTGCTCTAACACAAGGGGGGTGGGTTATTGACGAATACGTTTTTACTTTATTATTGTTTTTATTTAATTTTTTGAAGGTGGGAGGGTGTCTGTGTGTTACTGATAAGTTGCGTAACTTGTATTGTAGAGCTTTTTGAGATGATTTAACTGGCTGGTTCTGTTGTACTTAAAATAATAATGATCATGAAAATGTGTTTAATATCATAATGATCATCGTAAAAGCAGGTTTAAAACTCAGACACTAAAATAGCGATATGTACAGTACAAAACTTGATATCTGGATTGTATGGACAAAGGCCTCTCTGCAGAATTCTTCACATTATTACCTGAAACCAGATTATGCCTGTAATCCCATAAACAATTCAGTGAATAGTCTGTCGCCCAAATACATTTAGATAAGGAGCTGGTATTCCTATTGTAACATTTTATTAACACAAATATTAGTACATTACATAAGTATGATGAATGCATTGGTTTGTGGATTGATCTGATGTTTTGATTTGAGTGTTTTCCGCTCTTCAAGGATTCGTCCCTAGACACCTGGGCTGAAGTTTATGTTAAGTGAGGTATGAAATTGGAGATTATTCCTTGTAATAAACAGTTGGCCTCAAACAATGGTAGTAGAAAATCGAACTGAGGTACAGAGTCAAATGAGAACATACTTATCCAACCCTTTAGAAATGGGCAGAATAATTACACACATTAGCATGTCAGCCCAGTTCCCCACTCATTGTCGGTTCATTCTCCAGGTCTTGTTTTTCCAGTTCCTGGTCATCACTGCTTTGCTCCACTCCATTCTCTCCCCCACCCGATCCTTAACGCCAACTCCCACATACAGGTACGTGACCCACGACGAAGTCTGCGACGCGTTCACTGGAAACACACTCCTGGCTGTGGTGGCCCCCTCGGGAACGCAGCTGGAGGTGCCGGTCCCCGAGACGGTATGTCGGTGGGGCGCGGTGCACCTCACACGGGGGAACGTTTTGCAATTCAAGTTGTCGCATTAATGTGACGCACCGTGGATAGACGAAAAGTAGGACACGGAAAACAATATCACACATCATGACATTTAGGGAAAGTGAAACAATTTAAAACACCACAAAAAAAAAAAAGCCTCAGAGACTTATGGAGTCACCGTAAGGAGTAAAGTGTTGGCACGGTCTCTGTCCTCGGTGGATAGGGTCGGAGTGGCCAGAAGAGGTACCAGGTGAACCTGAGGAGCACGTCGGCTCCCATCCGGGTGATGCTCATTAACAAAGACTCTGGGACCTCCAGGCCCGTGGTCTTCTGCGTGCCTCCCCCCGAGGACATGTCCTCCATGCCCACGCCGCCCACTACCCCCGCTGGTATGCAGAGGTTCCCGCTCGCCTCCGTCTCTGCCCGGCCCCCCGGCCCGGCGGCACACGACGCCTCTGGCCAGAAGGTGGCGCCACTGCACCAGTGTGACGAGGACCTGACCCCATCCTCCACCCCTCCGGACATACACATGGGTGAGGGCGGGACTTATCGTCCTCAATCAAACCTTAAAATATATAGTGACGCTTATAAGCCAGTCAGACCCAGTCATGACGAGTGTATCAGCAGTTAAGTAAGCATTGAAGTCTTGTCAGATAATTTTTGTGTATCTGAAATCCATAACAAGAGTCATCCCCGGCCACTGTTATCCGTCTTTGTCCCCTCATGTAGAATGTCACCCCCAGTTGACAACGCAGCAGTCGTTGATCGGCACGATCCAGCAACCGCCGGGGATTCTGGGAGGACACTTAGGGCAGGACCTCCAGTCCATGCTGGACATGGGCAGCCTGTTGAAACTTACCAACGCAGGAGACCAGATGAAGGAAGAGAAAGAGGGTGAAGGAGGAGACTGGTTGGGGGGGAGATGGGAGGGGCGGGCGGTGAGGAGGAGGGACTGGTGGTGGGGAGGCGGAGGAGGAGAATTCCTCAAGGCATTTGAGTTTGAGGGATGGTTGTTGACCCAGCATCTGGAATCTCCTCCCTGTGTGTTGTTTCATGTGCGTTTGTTCTGTGTCCTCTAGGTGTGGCCGATCTAATTGACGAGCTGATGTCCTCTGATGGTGAGTGTCTGTAGATATTCTTCCTCGCCTCCCTTTTTGGTGTCCTATTCACATTTGGCCTCGGTAACTCCCCAGCCGGCCGGGGTAACGTTCGAGACATAGCCTTCGACGTGTCCGTCGCCGGTAGACAACGTCGTCTCGCCTTCTGTTACGCCACAACGGGGATTCGAACCCTTGGCTCCAGTGACGCAGCTGTGCTGCTAGGCAGTGACTGAGGCCACTGTTCCGCTCACGTCCTTTGGGTTTTAATTTTTTTCCCGGGAGTTCCATCTAGATCCAAGGGCTTTTGCGGTTCCATGCAATCAGTACAGCGTTCTCTCTGGCAGCACTCAATGTTTTGTCTCCCTGAAGACTAGGTACTCGTGCTTCAGCGTTGTTCCCACGTGTGTTTCAGTGTTCCCTCTGCTGCGTCTGTCTCCGAATGCTGGGGTGGACTACAACTTCAACCTGGACGACAACGAGGGGGTTTGCGATCTGTTTGACGTCCAGATCCTCAACTACTGAGGCATGTGGGGGTCTCATGTCTCCACCACCGGGGTGTTACTTCACTTTCCCCATGATGTAATGTTTTATTTTCTATTATTTGGGTTTTGTTCTGTTATTTGTGCACTGCCTATTTTGAAGCCAATCGTTGCACTGTTAATGATCAGTTTGGGATCAAAGGGGTGTTTCCAGCCCCTTAGAGATCACATACCTATTATGCCCGACTGTCAGTCATCTCAATTTAAATGGGCATACAAACCGCAGTGCGGGTATTTTCTTCTAGTTTGGTATGGAAGTACTGTGTCCGGTGAAAGGAGAACCGGGCTACATTCTCTGGACAGATGGGAGTTGGCCCTGTGCCTGTTCAGACGTCCATCCTTGTGTTTTTCCCTACCTCCTATGGGGTGTTTGTTGGCTAACCAGCCTTTCAGTTCCACGCGTTCCCGTGTGGCGTTCCCGTGTGGCATTGCTCTGCATTTACAGATGACCTGCATGCGTTCCACAGCGGCCTCACGTTGCGTCGGTGATGTGTGTGATTAGCACTACATTTACAGGAGTAATATATGGGTGTTCAGTACGGACGGACGACAGTGATTTGTGTCTCCGGTCATACAGGTTTTGGTTGATACGGTTTGATGGTCTCCCGACCAGGATTAGTAGTCGTTTTGGATTCATCAATGCACTGATGCTCTCTCTACTCTGCCATGCAATGTGAAGCTACATCTTACTTCATAGTTTTTCTTCTCATCAGTTCTGATCAAGAGCCGTAAATGTAGGTTACTGATTTAGCTTTGTTTGTGACACTGCCAATATATGCTTGAAAGTAATTTTCTTTAACTATTTATAGTTATTTCAATCGGCATACATGTTACGTAATTTGAAAGATAATTATTTTTGCAAAACTGAAACTTTTGAACTTCCTGATTTTCCTGGGGGTTTAATCTGCCTAATGACAGTTATTGGTCTGAATTTTCAGAGACCAAAAATTGGAGTGTCTTGTTTAAAGCACTTGTGGGTTGGTTCCTGTCCTAATCACAGTAGTATTTTGTTTTTTTCCTAATTTGTTTTCATATTGTATTTGTACATTTTGTTTCAAAGTTTTATAATAAACATGTTAAACATATTCAATTGCTGTGGGCTGCTGGTAATGTGTAAACAAGCTGTTAGGCAGTGATATGAGTAAATCCCATCTGTCTACTTGTCAAAGCAAGACATTTCTTCAACAAGATTGTGCCAGGTTGCAACTAAATCCTCAACAATAGATCATTTACAATATTATTTTCCCCAGTGACTTCTGTTGTCACAAACTTATTAACGTCCTTTTCCGTGATGGCAGCAGAAGAGAGATGTTCAACTGTCACCAACACATTTCTTAAATTCTTTTGGAGTGGGGTGTTATAGTTAATCAGAGCAAGTTTTGGCTAAGGGCTTATACCACATAAACAGGAATGGCATGTAAGTGGAGCAGATGTCTTGGAGCCTTAAATGGCTCCCTGGTCTTTTGCAGCGGAAAGGATTTTCAAATTTTTCCTTCTAAGCATCCAAGCTGAATGAATCACAGTATGGTACAAATGGAATAACAAGTTCCCCGAGACTTTTGATGATGGGGATTTTGGTCATGGGATCATTTTGAGACTTCCTAGGGCTGATCCCCACAAGTCGTAGCCAATAGTAACCCAAACAATTAACACTTGAATGATGGGGGAAAAAATTAAGGCTCATGTTTACAAGTTATTTAAATAGAACATTCCACACAGTTCTCCTTTAAGGGACTTTATTTCACTATTGTGTGGCTTCTTGTTTCACTACAATATAAAAATGAAGTAGTGTTTATGTAAAATCCATTTTACAGTGTGAAACCTGGTTGCCGGTTAAAGGAGAATGAAACTTAACTGGTAGCGGATCTCAACCACAAGGCATTCAGCACTCCACAAAGAAATGGTAATTGACCACGAAACAATGTTTTTAGTGGCCATTTCAGTCTCTGGACTAGAATCCCAAATAACCTTTTTGGTTTGAATCAAAAAGGGGTTGTCTATGCTCCGCCCAAAGAAAATCAGATCTGGAAAGATATTTTGTAGATGCATGTACGATCCCCCATAATGTGTTAAATCTCAGAACAAATATTGGATATGTGTACTTATTGTCCTAAAGTTTCCACAGAGGTTGCTGTTGGACGGCTGTTGTTGATCGTTGCCTCATGGGTATCTGGGTTTCAGATATCAGGAGAAACTCTGGCCACAAAATAAACAGCTTTTTCCAACTAAAAGTAATGCCCACATTAAACTGTCTGACCTGGTATCTCTCCTTTACTCCACAGTCCTCTCAGACTAGGTTATGAAACAGTTTTCAGAGTGAAGATTGGGATGTTTTTGTAACACTTGGCTGGCTTTTTGAGGAATGAGTATATTAGATTGAAATCAGTGTTTCCTATCCATTCCCAAATGTCTGCTATGAGCATGAATACTATTCAGAGGAGAGACACATACATACAGTGGGTATATTGCCACTTTTGATTATTGAACTGTTGCTCAATGGGATTGGAGTGGATTTAATAATGATTTTCCTTATTCCAGCATGTCAAATTCTAAATGTCTTCATGGATTAATAAATGCCAATGTATCATTTATGCTGGTATACTGAATGTATATATTAAATTAAGGTTTGCCTAAATATAGGTGCCTATATCAGTTTACATAAGGTTTTAGGCAAACTTTAATTTGTTCATGAGTAACTCTGTCCCGAAAATGTGGTCCCTCGAGTATTGAGCACAAATGATTCTTCAAAGAGCAGAGTGCATTTTGAAAGCCTCAAAGAAGGGAAGTGATTTGTAGAGGGTTAAGCATAAAAAACTCAGACATTTATTACCTTCAAGCATGGTTGATATCTATGCTCTGAGTGATTAAAAAAAAATGAGCTGCAGGACAGGAAGGAAACTGCTTTAGAAGGTCGCCATTCATCAGTTCACCAACAGCAATCGTTCAATTGTTGTGACCGGAGAAAAGTGACGATAACCAGCCAAATCCTACCGGAAAACTTGTTTTACACCAGACAATGGGAGAGGATTTTACCTTTCAGCAGAGCAATGACTAATGACTTTGTTTTAAAAAGTATTTTACTTGAAAATAAGATAAATACCATTCCTGCGCACATCCAAGTGCCACACCCCTTTGGGTTTAGCGCAAGGCAAAACAATCTCATACACAGTTGCTCAACTGAGTTGAGGAGTTTGTTTATTTCCCATATATTTAAACAAGGCATATCTTTGGATTATGAATATAATTTTGGTTCCGTAATGGTGGGAATGAGATTCAACTCGCTACAGCGGAACCACCCTCACGTGTGCGCACAGCCGTGATCCAATTTTCAAGCACTCATTATAACACCAAAGAGTTGCTTAGTTGGACTCAAAGCGTTGCTTTCTGGGTAGTAAAAGCCATCGCAAGAAGGACAAATACGTCAAGGCATTTTTAGGACAGCTGGACAGTGAAAACTGGCACGGAACACAGCTGAAGATTCAAGACAGCAAGGAACACCGCTGTCAACCGAAATACGTCCAATAGAGAAAGGACTGTGAAGTGTCAAGTTTTGTTTGTTTTATGAAGATGACAGACAAGTTGTAGATAATACAGTGAAATTACCCATTTTGGTCTAAAAGCCGGTTCCCCTGAGGAGTGGGACTTGTCCCAGGGGGGTGTGGAGTAGTAGGTTATCGCCTGCCCTGTGGGCATGGGTGGAGTTATGGTCGGAGATCAGTTCTTTGAGATATGGAGGGGCGGAGCCAGGAATACAGAGCATGACGGTGTATGCACTCACCACCGTTACGTTGTGCTCAGTAAGGGCGACTGAGAAACTAAATGTAAATGCATCCAAAATAAAAGTCCAGCCTTGAGGAGACAAAGACATGGAATATCTTCTCTGCAAAATCTGCTGTTCCGACCTGCAGTGACAATGTGTGTTATTGAGGACTGTTGGAACCTTGTACAGAGTGCTGTAAGCGCTATGTTTGGTGAGGCCTATAGTGAACAGAATACCATCCACACTGTGAAGCATGGTGATGGTTTGGGGGGGGTGTGAGCTCTAAAGGCACGGGGGAATCTTGTGAAAATTGATGGCAAGATGAATGCATCATGTTATCAGAAAATACTGATAGACAATTTGCATTCTTCTGGACCAAACCTGTGCATGGGACGCTCTTGGACTTTCCAGCATGAAAATGACCCTTAGCACAAGGCCAAGTTGACCCTCCAGTGGTTAGAGCAGAAAAGGTTGAAGGTTCTGGAGTGGCCATCATAGTCTCCTGACCTTGAAATCATTGAGCCACTCAAATGTGCGGTTCATGCAAGACAACCAAAGACTTTGCATGAACTGGAGGCATTTTGCCATGACGAATGAGCACCTATACCACCTGCAAGGATTTGGGGCCTCATAGACAACCGTTACATAAGGCTGCACACTGTCATTGATGCCAAAGGGGGCAATACACAGTATTAAGAACTAAGGGTGTGCAGACTTTTGAACAGGGGTCACTCATTTTGTTCTTAATTTTTTCTCTGTTGCCATGCAATGTTTTATGATTGTGCCATTCTGTTATGACCTACAGTGGAATGTGAATCCCATAAGAAATAAAATGTGTTTTGCCTGCTCACTCATGTTTTCTTTACAAATGGTACACATATTACCAATTCTCCAAGGGTATGCAAACGTTTGAGCACAACTGTATTTGTCAAACAGAAGATTGCATTGCATTGCATTGCATTGCATTGCATCATCTTCCGCTTATCCGGGGCCGGGTCGCGGGGGCAGCAGTCTAAGCAGGGATGCCCAGACTTCCCTCTCCCCAGACACTTCCTCCAGCTCTTCCGGGGGGACACCGAGGCGTTCCCAGGCCAGCCGGGAGACATAGTCCCTCCAGCGTGTCCTAGGTCTTCCCCGGGGTCTCTTCCCGGTGGGACGGGACCGGAACACCTTCCCAGGAAGGCGTTCCGGAGGCATCCGAAACAGATGCCCAAGCCACCTCAGCTGACCCCTCTCGATGTGGAGGAGCAGCGGCTCTACTCTGAGCTCCTCCCGGGTGACCGAGCTTCTCACCCTATCTCTAAGGGATCGCCCAGCCACCCTGCGGAGAAAGCTCATTTCGGCCGCCTGTATCCGGGATCTTGTCCTTTCGGTCATGACCCAAAGCTCATGACCATAGGTGAGAGTAGGAACGTAGATTGACTGGTAAATCGAGAGCTTCGCCTTGCGGCTCAGCTCTTTCTTCATCACGACAGACCGATACATCGACCGCATTACTGCAGAAGCTGCACCGATCCGTCTGTCAATCTCCCGTTCCATCCTTCCCTCACTCGTGAACAGGACCCCTAGATACTTAAACTCCTCCACTTCAGGCAGGCACTCTCCACCAACCGGAAGTGGGCAAGCCACCCTTTTCCGACTGAGGACCATGGCCTCGGATTTGGAGGTACTGATTTTCATCCCCACCGCTTCACACTCGGCTGCAAACCGTCCAAGTGCATCCTGAAGGTCCTGGCTTGAAGGGGCCAACACGACAACAGAAGATGTTCAACAACAAATTATTTTGTGCCTCTCTGCATACGTGGAAGAAAAAAGTATGTTTTCTTTGAAAGTGTTCCATAGAAGGAGTTCTGTCCTACTTCTAATAGGTGTGTCCTACAATCTCAACTTACTCTGAGCCCCATCAACATAATGACCTCTCTTGGCCATTTGTAAGGGGTCATACAACACAATCTGTTGATATACAAAATAAGGAATGTAAACATTCCTTTTACCCAGGGTCACTGTCAACCACATTGAAGTGGACAAGCTTTGGTGTCAGACAGATCTGGGATACAACATACAGTAGAGATGGTTAGAGGAGTTCTTTTTAGGAATAATGTTTTTTCTAGAAAGGACGTTATCAAAAGTATCTCCCATTTTGAAGCAGTCAACTAAATGGAACTTGGAACATCTTTGGCTGATCCCCCGCAGACAAACTAATTGGTAACTTGCTGATCCAGCAGATGTCCTAGCTGGTCACTGGGTGTTCCCCGAGATGACTCAGTTGTGTTATCACATGCTGGTCATTCATGGACAGGACGCTTTATCACTTTCACTTCATTCCAAGTAGAAAGAAAGGTCACTGTAATGTTACCACGCGTTAGAGAACTCTGCCTGTGTTAGAAAACCCATACTGTTTTCGAGAACTCATTGGTTTAGACACGTCTTTTTATACCTCCATTCTAGAATGCATGACACACGCGCATAGGTTTTTATCGAAATGCTTTTATTCGTGTTTCTGTGCAAATTATATGATGAAATGTTTACATGTGTGTATGTATAAATAAAACATCTACATGTGATTTATTTTATATATTATTGCTATAAAAGTGCTGTAGTCTTGTGTAGTCATATGTTATACAAACATATGTGGATGTTAACAAACATACCATCTGCTCTCTCCTCCTCCTCTTCCTCTCCCGTCTCTCCTCCTCCTCTCCCGTCTCTCCTCCTCCTCTCCCTCTCTCCTCCTCCTCTTCCTCTCTCCTCCTCCTCTCCCTCTCTCCTCCTCTTCCTCTCCCGTCTTTCATCCTCCTCTTCCTCTCCCCTCCTCCTCCTCTCCCCTCTCTCCTCCTCCTCTCCCTCTCTCCTCCTCCTCTTCCTTTCTCCTCCTCCTCTCCGTCTCTCCTCCTCTCCCTCTCTCCTCCTCCTCCTCTCTCCTCCTCCTCCTCTCCCTCTCTCCTCCTCCTCCTCCTATCCCTCTTTCCCTCTTATATAATAAAGCTGCTTGTCTCCTGTGAGGCGGAGTGAGAGTTGTTGAAGGACATCTCCACAGCTTGCTCCTCCCTCTGCTCCTCACGTCTCCCACGCCGCCTGCTTTCTCCAAACGCCTTCACTGCTTTCAACGCGTGCTGTCTGAAGGAGGTTCCAAGGAGGGCGTAGAGAATTGGGTTGAGACAGCAGTGGGTCAGAGCCAGGCTCTCTGTGACCTGGGTTGCCCGATCCAGAGCCTTACTGGCCTCGCACTTGGTCACCAGGGAGTAGACGGAGTCCATCGCCCGCCATATCTTCACCGCGTTATAGGGCATCTGAGTGACCATGAACACGACCACCACGACCACCAACACCCGAATGGCTCTCCGCCTCCTCGTGCCGGACTCCACCGGCAGCCGCATCAGCGCCCGCACCACCCCGGCGTAGCACCATGCCATAACCACGAGTGGCAATAGGAACCCCAGGAGGACCTCCACCACCTCCAGGCAGGCCTTGGCCTCCTGGGCCAGACTGTGTGTGTAGAGGGCCAGGCAGACCCTCCTCCCGGAGATCTCTATCACCGTGGAGAACAGGAGGTCCGGGACTCCCAGAAGGCCGGCGCCAGCCCACACCCCGAGGCAAACCTTCCAACAATGGGCCCGGGTGAAGACCCGGCACAGCCCTCCCTGGTCCCGGTGTGACATCACAGTGGATGCCAGGTAGCGGTCCAGGCTGATGCAGGCTAACAGCAGCATGCAGCAGGTGAAGTTGACAGTGTAGCAGGCCGAGACGATCTTACAGAGGGACGGGCCCAGCTCCCAGCCACGCACCGCGTCCGCAGCCCAGAACGGCAGCGTGACAAGCAGCAGGAGGTCGGCTATGGCCATGTGCGCCAGGAACGTGTCTGTCATGGTCCTCCTCTGGCGCTTGTGGTGGATGTAGACAGCTAGCACCACAGAGTTGCCGGCGAGCCCTAGCACCACGCAGACCACGTACACCACAGGGAGGAAGACGCCAGCGAAGGAGCGCACGTCAGCCTTCTCGCACACGGTGTGGTAGTCCTCGTAGCTGAAATTGGAAGTGATGTTGTCATGGTAATCGTAGTCGTCCCCATCGGGTAGATCCATGGTGGAGGAGTGTCTGTATAGCACACAGCAGGGGTACAGAGTGTCAGTATAGAACTAGTCAGGGGTACAGAGTGTCGGTATAGAACTAGTCAGGGGTACAGAGTGTCGGTATAGAACTAGTCAGGGGTACAGAGTGTCGGTATAGAACTAGTCAGGGGTACAGAGTGTCGGTATAGAACTAGTCTGGGGTACAGAGTGTCGGTATAGAACTAGTCAGGGGTACAGAGTGTCGGTATAGAACTAGTCAGGGGTACAGAGTGTCGGTATAGAACTAGTCAGGGGTACAGAGTGTCGGTATAGAACTAGTCAGGGGTACAGCGTGTCGGTATAGAACTAGTCAGGGGTACAGAGTGTCGGTATAGAACTAGTCTGGGGTACAGAGTGTCGGTATAGAACTAGTCTGGGGTACAGAGTGTCGGTATAGAACTAGTCAGGGGTACAGAGGGTCTTTCTGGAATTACCATTTCACATATTTCAGGACTAACTGAAACCTTATCCATAAAGGTAACCTTTTTTTAAGGACAGTGGACTGTCACTGTTGTGACTTATTTCTATTGTTTCCCCCCCCAAGGCTTTCATTGACAGTGGGAGACAGTGATGTGGAAGACACTCCACTGGGATCCAGTAGAAGCACCGATCCACTGCAAGGCCATGGTGTTTTTCTAGCAAGCAGCCAGGAGCTTTCCCACCCGACCTTCCGGCAATGTTAAAACCCAACATCACAACCCCGGCTCTGACCGACTCCTCAGGAAGGAAGCCCCCATTCTGCCCTGTCAAAACTCTGTCCTGACACCTCGACAGTAAACCAGTTCCCATTGACGCAAGCACAGCAGAACCCATGCCAATTTTAACTTTAAAGAGTACCTGAGATAATTACAACCTTGGTGAACTAATGCCTGTTATGTTTCTTGAGGTTTTTTTATTAGTCCCAGCACTGACTTTTGCCAACAACTAATTAATGTAAACACTTTAACATCTTAATGGCCTTCACAGCAACACACACAGACACACACAGCAACATACAGGGTAAGCAATTCAACAGAAATGACAGCAAGCTGAGACAGTCGTTTTTTTATTTCAGCCCATTTTCACCTTTTTTTTTACCCAACACTACACAGTCTGCAGAAGCATACACATTCCACTAGAGAGGCTGTAAGAAAGACATGGACTCAGTCTGTCATCTTTCTATTGAGTCTTTAGTGCAATATGATTGGGAAATAAATATTGGCTGTACATTTCGTAAATGGAATCTATTTATCCCTGTTTCTCAAGGATATTAACATCCAAAAACATCTTTGGCCACTTTAGAGGAATTAAAGTACTGCAAATGAAGTGTAGAGTTAATATATTAAAATAAAACCAGAAAAGGAACCAGGCAAGACTAGTTCAGTCGGCCCGCAATTCAAATAGATACATGTTATTGCTTTACCTGGATTCGAACCCGGGTCTTTAACCACTACACCACGGTTATACCTCTGTCTAGCGTCTGTATAGCATCTAGACATTAGATCATTTTTTAATGCATTAATATCACACCAAGTTTGAATATTTTGCTAGACACCGTTAAGCATGGTTTTAAACTGACTAATGTTTCTTATTAAGTTTACCTCCAACACATATAGCATCTATGAACTGTATGGCTTTTGCCACTGGCCGTTTTAACAGCTTATTAGCCAGTAATAGGCTTACTAGTATCTAACTTACTACTTGGAATATTCATAAGAATTTAGCAATTGCTAGCGATTCTGAAGATGAACTTTACGCTGCCAAAGCCATTTCATTTCATGGCACAAATTAAAACATCAGTTTTTCTTTCATTTGTGAATGACACTGATATAACTATCAATATAGGTGACGATAACGGACTTTTTCGTCAAGTGAAAAGACGAGAGTCGTGGAAACCCCTACTCTTTCATTACCCAATGGGTTTTGATCTAACCTATATTAGCCACACAAAAAAATCACGGATGCGTACTTCGAAAATCCACCAGAAATAGTCACAATATAAAGTTGTATTTTAGGCTTACTATAACGTAGCTACTATTGTAGCCAGCGAGGGATTATGACTGTCCTGGCCCAAAAAGCATGCACGAATGCATACAATCCACCAGAAATAGTCGCAATACAATCTTGAACAGTTTCATTTTAAGCTTACTAATACGCAGTTAATGAAGGTTATAGACAGTGGTGTTTTTTCTATCCGGAACGCATACTAATGTTTAATCTGCATTGACTGTGAAAAGAGTCGAACGCAGGACCTATTAATTACAAATCCGCGTCTCTAACCAACACACTAACAAGTGGCAGCTCTCCATTCAGGCACTCAATCAGTCAGTAAGAGATATTCGCTCTTCTTGGCCCGGCTCCGTATACGCGGTGTGGCAACAATAAAAATACAAACTGACACTAAAATAAAACTGCACATTCACCCCGATTTTGTCATCTCCAGCATTTGAGAACAACGTTAACTTCGATCATTCTGTATCTAAACACACACAACAATAATTTCAGCCAATCAAATGCAATTAATTTTTCTTGGTAACGCACGCTTCAGCTTGAAAATGTCACTGGCAAGAATAATTTCCACAACTAAGAAAGTTTTTTTTTAAAATAAAAGATTTACCTTGTTTATGTGTGTTCCCTCCTATTGGTCCTCTGCTGCGCGTTTGGGAAGTCTGACTCACGGCACATACCTAGAAGGGGTGTTACTCTTAGAGAACAAGTGTGTCAAGGGCATGAGAAAGAGAAAGTAAGAGAAGAAGAACACAGGAGGATGTGAGAAAAACTAAATTCGGAACAAAACACCATGATTAATGATAAAAAAAAAAGCGTATTATACTCAAGAAGAAAAAAGAGACCGCGAAAGGGTGAAGGATTTGGCCAGTAGATGTCCCTGTTAACACACAAATCAAAAGAGAGTTCAAGTCTTTCTACAGTTACGGTTGCACTCATAACAGTATACTATCCTAATTATTTCAACACCCAAACCGTATCAAACATAATCAAAGTTCCACAAACTCACATGAAGTCCCACCTTCACAATAATTCTGTTTTCAACAGCTTGAAAAGAACGAAAAACAGACGGATATTAACATTTAAAAATATTTATTTTATTTGTCAATATAACGTGTGAAGGATGTTCCATAATGTTTGTGGTATATGAAAATATACTGTGAGAGGATAACACATTTTCTAAATTATTATATACATTTAATCATCATACACTATGTCAGAATTCTGTTTAGTTTGGTTGTGGATGTTCTTGATCCAGATGAGGTCACCTATTTTCCTATTATTCATTAAAAACTGTGATGAACTGGTCATGAACTGAATTATAAGAAGTTGTATAATAGATTTGTTTACTGTCGCACAGTGACAGGTATGTACAACATTTGCGGAATAGTCATAACGGTAAATCTTGTAAACTGACTAGGGATATACACATTAACAGTGCGTGACTGGAGTTTAAAGGGTTCTGGGCTGTACTTTAGGCTTTCGTCCGACATCCTTTCAGACAGACATCCAATGTCGTCCGATGCCTGATGTCGTCCGATGTCATTTCAGACAGATATCCAGTGATGAACACAGTGATGAACGGAAACCTGGTTAACCCCAAATGTGTCATCTCTTGCTGACAATGAGTGAGAGGCTGTTTTCTTACCTGCTTGTATGCTGACTCGTTGCTGTGGGTTACCAGGCCTACAACCGTGGCGTTATTGACAAACTTGACTATTGAGTTTGTGTCCTGCAGAGCCAAGCCGTTGTGTCTGAACAGGAAGTAAAGCAGAGGGTTGAGGACGAATCCCTGGGGGCCCCTCGTGTTACAAGAGAGGGAGGGGGAGATATTGTGTACAAGCCTCCCAAGGGATGGGATCTGCCTGTCAGAAACTCCAGTGTCATGGTGGTATCCAGACCCAGTGATAGTCCAGTTTGATTATTGCCAAGTTATTGTTGTAGCAGTCCTAAAAGTCAAAGATTCAAATGGAGGCAGGAAGTTAATATAAATGGTAGATTTGTTTATTGCATGTGATGATAAACATGAATGTAGCCAACAAAACACATTTCATTTACAAAGTTCTGTAGTCTTCAAACTGTCCATATGTATACAAATTCTGACTTCCAATGAGGACACCTTTCATCAAGCAAAACTGGTTCTTCATATCAGAATCAGATGAGGTGTAGCAGGCTAGAATACAGCGTCACTATCCAGAAACCAAAATTAAACAGAAATTCAAACTGACAAGAACATGCCCGAACAAGAACCTAGGCTACAGTGACTCACAAATTATATATCTTTGCATGCCTACGGTCACTTCCCAGAATGAAAATTTTGTAAATGCCTTGTTCAGCGGGCAAGGTAAGTCAATGTGGTCTCAGGGGAAAACGTAACATATTATACATAAATCTGTGACACCTGATTTCGTATGATATTTAACGTTACATGAGGTTACATTTTAATGCGCCACCAAAATATATAATACCTTATGAATTTGCTAAAACATATCATATGTTACGGATGCTACTAAAATGTATCATATAAGACAAATATACACAAATTATGATATGTTACAACTTCATTTTAATGTTAATGTTGGGTATTGCAGCACTCTGATTAAGGTTAGGGTTAAGGTTTGGGTTAAGATAAAAAAAAAGGTTTGGTTAATGTTAGGAATCACAGTACTGGGGTCAATGACTGAGTTATGGTTCCAAAATCACAACTGGTTTAAATTAAACTTGCAACAATTGGAGTAAAGATCAGGGATGTTTCCGCCCCACCACCATTCCCCACCCAAAAAAATGTAAATAAATAAATAACATTGTATATCTTACGAATTCAGCGGTCAACGATCTATCTAAAATAATTTATGTAAGTCTCAAACAGTGAATTGTTGTTGTAGGTGTTGTCAATGACCAGTAGGCAGCAGTCTTTCACACTGCATTCAAAATACAACTGCAGGAAAACAATTTGTGTCCCTGGAATTTTGTTGCCTACTAAAATTGTCTCCTCATGCTGTACAGTCTGTCTGGAATTTTTACACTGGTTAAATGTAATGCAAGGTGTTCCTTTTTATTGATCTCAGTAGTTCCAGAGAGTAATTCATATAAAAATAATTTTGATAAAATTGCCTAAATGTTAAACAAATACTCAAGCTTGCGCACATGCAATTTCAACTACAGTTGTGCTCATAAGTTTGCATACCCTGCCAGCAATTGTGAAATTTTGGCATTGATTTTGAAAATATCAATATAAAATATTTATTTAAGGATTGTGATTATATGTAGCCATTTATTATCACATAGTTGTTTGGCTCCTTTTTAAATCATAATGACAACAGAAATCACCTACATGGCCATGATCAAAAGTTTACCTACCCTTGAATGTTTGGCCTTGTTGCAGACACACAAGTTGACACACACATGTGAAAATGGCAATTAAATGTGAATTTCTCACACCTGTGGCATTTTAAATTGCAATTAGTGTCTGTGTATGAATAGTCAATGAGTTTGTTAGCTCTCAAGTGGATGCACTGAGCAGGCTAAATAATGAGCCATGGGGAGCAGAAATCTTTATGGTCACAACCATAAGTGTTATGTTTGGAGAGAGTTCAACAAGGCCTATAGTGAACAGAATACAATCCCCACTTTGAAGCATGGTTGTGGCTCACTGATGTTTTGGGGGTGTGTGAGGTCTAAAGGCATGGGGAATCCTATGAAAATTGATGCAGCATGTTATCAGAAATGGAAGTATGGAAGTATGCAGACCAAGTCACATTATTAATGTGAGCTTGAAATGGAAGTGTGCTGTCGAGGATGACACCCAAACTCTTAACCTGAGGGGAGGGATAAACTGAGGAGTTATCCATGTAAAGCGAGAAATTGTCATGTTTTGTCAGAGTGGATTTTGTGCCAATGAGGAGAACCTCAGTTTTACCATAGTTAAGTTTGAGGAATTTGTAGGAAAACCAGGATTTGATGTGTCATCCGCATAGCAGTGGAAATGGATATTGAATATTGAAATGGATATGACCAAGAGGAAGTAGATAGATGATAAACAGAAGGGGCCCCAGGACAGAGCCATGGGGAACACCGGTAAAGACAGGAGATGGATGTGATTTGAAAGTTCTGAGTTGGATGAATTTAGTGTAAATTCTGAATGTTCATCTTCAGAAAACCGAATACCTTGAGATAGAAACTGATTGTTTGTACCTTAACCTTTAACAAACATGGTAGGATTTCAAATCCAAACCTTTCGAGTATAGAGCCAAAAAAACTATAAATCCAACACTGTCCCTATATTCACGAAGGACACTGTATTTCAGTTATATCATTTATGGATGTATGTACCATAGACTGTAAAAAAAATGGACGACGCCCTTTCGCTCTTTTCCATTGGTGAAAACTGAAGCCGCCAGTGTCCCGATACGGCGCTGACATCTTGGACTTGCGTCTGCGCAGATAGCGATCTTGGGACCAGTTCTGCGCAGTAGTTATGCGCAGTAGCGAGCAGGAAGTAAAGCCGTAAAGCCGCGAAATCAACGGCCCCACCCCTGTGCCCCGCCCTCACTCTCCCTCGCAGAATGCGCATACCGTAATCAATCGCAAGTCCAAGTACAGTACAACCTTTGCTTGTTAAACCTAGACGATATGTTATAGCCTAACTTACATCATGTTTAACCTTCATTTAGAATAGGCCTAATACAAAAATAATTGGTAACTTCTAGCTAACGATCACCTGCTAGCTATTAACATGGCTATTAACGAGGTTTGTTGTCTTTTAGCTAACGTTAGCTAGCCCATTACATTTATTTACTAATTAAATAGCTTATAAATTTAACTTACCCAAAAAAATTCAAAGATCGATTGGAAATGCCAGATCGGTTAGCACAATGTACTGCAGAACAACCCATTATGTCCGTGTGAAATTATATCAATTATAGAAATTTAGAGATTAAATGTAAAGTTCCAATTTCCTCAGTCCTCCGAAGATTCAGTGGCTCCTCGGCTCAGATAGCTGTCAATCACAGCTGTGAATCACGATGTCACACCACCGTTTTTAGAGCATTAAATAACTAACTAAAAACAAACTTATTTTAAAAACAAACTCTTGAATTTACATTAGCGTGATTCAAACTACAGTAAATGACAGAAACCAGCTTCAGAAAAAAGATATTTGAAGGGTAATTTAATTGTTTAGTTGGTCTTGCGTCCCATTGAATAACATGGGGAGGGCGGGGTTTATGACCTATACTGGGACCACTCACCAGGGGGCGATCGAGACGTTTTGGCTTCACTTTTCAGGGCTTGTGCGGCACGCTTGGTATGTACAAATACAGATATTCTGTTGACCAGGTGGTGGGCAGAGAGAGAGTGTGGGGTACCTATCATGTACACAGATATGTCTATGACGATTGTTTTCATTCCATTTGGCCAATGTATACTGATTCTAATTACAGTTGAGAGGGTCTGGAAATGTATGGTTCTAAGATAAAACCTGGTTTTCATTCATATTTTGAGTTATTTTATATGCAACATGTTTGCATTGATAGTTACTAGTGGTATATTCTTTTTCATACTGTCATTACTTATTTAACCAGAATACATTTAATCACTTTTGAAGTAGAGACAACGGCCTTCATTCTTCGGATTGATAATGATTTTCTATTTTTCACAATCTTTCCATGAAGGTTTGGCTGAAACCTTGCTCTGTAAATATTTGTCTCCTGTTCAAATAAGTCTTAGCATTTGGCTTAAACTTACTCTCTGGAGAAATAGCATATCAACTTGGATTGCAGGCTGAAAGGGGCACCACCCATTCACAGCACTGAGGTGATTCATTGCTCTGCTAAAATTTTGCAGATGGCTGGTGTTATGACCTATTTTTCATGTTGTTATTCTCTCAAATGCTTCGGAAGGGATTGTATAACATTTAAATACAACTCAACTCAATTCGACTACAGGAACAAAGGTTTAAACAATTATTGGTAATTGCACATAATAATGTGAAAAATGTCTTTATTTCACACATTTTATATTTTTGGAAAGACATTTACATGCATGTGTTAGTGTAAAGACATTTAGATACGTGTATATTAGTGCAAAGACATTTAGATGCATGTATCAGTGTAAAGACATTTAGATATATACATACTAGTGTAAAGACATTTAGATACATATGTATTAGTGTAAATACATGTATATATCAGATAGACATTATAGACATTAAGAACATTTTTATATATGTATTAGTTTAAAGAATTGTATATATTTTTTTGTGAATACGTTAATGAAGGTACATAACTTCATGTTTTATTCAATTTCTGGCCATGCTGTAGATATATTTTTTACAGTGCTGGGTTTCTCTCAGAGTTAGAAGACTGGGATCTCAGTAACAGCTTCCTTTACATTGATGTGGATCTGTAAGCATGAACAATACACAGATAAACAACAAAACATTTAGAATCCAGTACAATTGAATACAAATACCGTCATATACAGCAGATCAAACTCTAGCTCACACATTTAGATGACTGAACGTCTCTAATTGCACAGACAGGAAGAGTACTGGATATTGAAGTCAATACTTCAGTACATGAGGGACTTGTATGTTTATCTTTCATGAATGCACTCAAGAATACACACAAATAATATAATAACAAGACAGTACATATCAGATATTGCACAATTTCTTATCCCTTTTTAAAAATACTTTTTCTCCCATTTATTAATTTAAGCTCAATACAGAGAACCACAACAGCTACATCACAACGACATCAACATCACAACATATTTCTAGTTATATCTATGTTAGCCTAGTGGGGATAGTCTAGGCCTGACAGCAGGGATGCCTCTGGGCATCTTTACACTTTGGTTTTGGTTGTCCTCAATTAGGCAGCTGCCCATCTTGCCTCTAATTCGGGATCCTCTTTAAGTTCCAATGTTTTCCACTGTTTGTGTGGTTCATTGCTTATGCTGGCTGCATTTCAGTTTATGATTCCTGCCTCTCCTTTTTTGTCCTTTTTCTGGATAAAGTTAAAGGAATGTATGGTCTTTCAGTCACTCAGCAATGAACAGTGTCCTTCATTTGCACTGTGACAACAACCACCAATCAATGGTCTGGTCTCCATACACTACACCACTATCCATAACCAACTATCAACACTGACACAACTATCCACAACCAACTATCAACACCTACACCACTATCCACAACCAACTCTCAACACCTACACCACTATCCACAACCAACTATCAACACCTACACCACTATCCACAACCAACTCTCAACACCTACACCACTATGCACAACCAACTCTCAACACCTACACCACTATGCACAACCAACTCTCAACACCTACACCACTATCCACAACCAACCCAACTGTAACACCTACACCACTATCCACAACCACCTATCAACACCTACACCACTATCCACAACCAACTATCAACACCTTCACGACTATCCACAACAACCTACCAACACCTACACCACTATCCACAACCACCTTTAACACCTACACCACTATCCACAACCACCTATCAACACCTACACCACTATCCCCAACCAACTACCAACACCTACACAACTGTCCACAACAACCTATCAACACCGACACCACTATCCACAACCAACTATCAACACCTACACCACTATCCACAACCAACCCAACTGTAACACCTACACCACTATCCACAACCACCTATCAACACCGACACAACTATCCACAACGAACCATCAACACCGACACAACTATCCACAACCAACTATCAACACCTACACGACTATCCACAAGCAACTATCAACACCTACACCACTAACCACAACCAACCCAACTATAACACCTACACCACTATCCACAACCACCTATCAACACCTAAACCACTATCCACAACCAACTCTCAACACTTACACCACTATCCACAACCAACTACCAACACCTACACCACTATCCACAACCACCTACACCACTATCCCCAACCAACTACCAACACCTACACCACTATCCACAACCACTTGTAACAACTACACAACTATCCACAACCACCTATCAACACCGACACAACTATCCACAACCAACTATCAACACCTACACCACTACCCACAATCAACCATCAACACTGACACAACTATCCACACTTCAAAGTGCCTGTCAGAGTAAAAACCAAGCCATGAAGTCCAGGTCACTGGCCAAAGTTAATGCATTTATTAAACCCCTGGCCAATTTGTGGAAGTTTTTTTTGTAGGGGATAGGTTGTAGGGGTTAAGGGGTTTGTTTGGGATTCACAGTACATGCCCTTACATGTCTGAGCACTACAGTTTCTCTTTCTTTTATCACATTCTCTTCTTTCAGTTTTTCTCTTCGTTCGCTCACCTGGGGTCCTGGCGGGGATGACATCAGGGAACAACTTCCTGGACGCTTACGGCTGCATCCCCCGAATATCTTCTTATTTCTCTTCAGTGTGTCCATCTGATGTCCAAACAATCATACTATTACAATCTAAATGTCCCAAAGCCATCCCAGCAACGTGATTGGCTAGTCACTTTTGCTTATTATTCTCTGGTAGTGATGAGTCGTTCACGAAAGGAACAGCTCTTTTTGAACAGCTCTTTATGTTGAACATTGGCATACTGAATGGCATAGGTGAAAGGAACTATGGATTTGGCTTCTTAATTTGTAAAATGAAGCAATGATTATTTTGCAGATAAGGAGAACGTATTCAGTAAATATTGTATATCTGCACTGCATAATCAGTAAAAATGGAGAGAGCTCGTCTTTGAGTTCTACAAGCGTTTTTAATGTAAAATAAAAAAACAGAGGCAATCTAATAATGCCAGGTAAGATGTAATCTTTTTAAACATGCATTTCACACTCTTTTTGCCTTTTACATTTCAGATTTGTACTTTTTTCATTGTTAAACGAAGAACCGTTCGGGTGCCAAATGAAAACCATTCGGGTGCCAAATGAGAACTGTTCGGGTGCCAAATGAGAACCGTTCGGGTGCAAAATGAGAACCGTTCGGGTGCCAAATGAGCTGGCTCTTTCAGGTGATTAATGCCAGATGAGCCGGCTCATCATTGGATTCTTAACAGTGTTTTCTTATAGTTTGCTACAGTCCACAGTACAGAGATAAACTATATAGAATGGAAAGGAATGTCTTACCATGTCTTGGTTTGTTTGGGCAGCTGTCAGTCTGTCTGTTCCAGGGTGGGCCTCTGTGGAGAGCAGACAGACCTGCAGACACAGAAGAGCCAGTAGCCACACAGCTTTCTCCATACTGATGTACTGGACCCTGACTACACTCTCAGCACTCTTTATACTCAAATGACTAATCACTCCAATATGGGGAGGAACCCTAAGAAATGCCAAACACACACACACACACACACGTTTACTTAGCAACATGAAGATACCAAAGTTGACTGCCCTTAAAAAATTCCAACCTTTAATAATCCTAACCATAGGCCTTACCCTAACCTTAACCTCAACCTATCCCAAACCCTAACCTTAATAACCTAACATTTATGCCTAAACATAACCTAGCCCTAATACCTAACCCTAACTCCACTTAAATCTTGTCCTACATCAAACACTTGCCCTAGATCTAACACTACATCTAACAGCCAAAATGTGGCTTTTCAAAACAGGGACAGGGAAAAAGTTCCCATTATTCAAGAAATTCTGATATAACCACAACAAACATATGCACAAACACATACACATGCACCAACATATGTACACACACACACACACACACACACACACACACATACATACATACATACATACATACATACATACATACACATACACATACACAATCACAATCACACTGTCACGTCCTGGCTATGCCCCTAGCCATCTCTGCCCTGGGCTGGGTCCATAGTCAGGACTGGACGGAAAGGTGGTGCCTTTAGCCACCTCCGATCCTTTTGGTCTCCCCAATCGGAGGCAGGTGTAGATCGTTGCCTCCGATTGGGGACCCCTATTTATGTTCCATGTGTGGCCACACCCGGGGCCTGTTGCACAAAAGTAGAATGAAGAAATCCAGGATAACTGAAAAAGCGCAGCTTGACTTAGCGTGATCCGCTCATCGCGGCTTAATCGGTTGCACGTTTGCCGAGCCAGGATGAGAAGGTGAAGCTATGTCAAGCCAGGTGTAGATAGTCGGGATAAGTGCACGTCCACGGCGTTCTTAAATAGACCACGGTATCGATCACAGATTCACTGATTCAGAGATGAAGAAGACGCGTGCGGCATATTTTTCACCCGAGGAGCAGCAACTAATTATGTAAAGCATATAATGTGCAGAAAAGGAAATACGGCGGCTGTTATTAAACTGAGAGAAAAAGCCTGGCAGACAATAGCGGACCGACTGAATGCGTAAGTATTTAAAAATATCTACTTTCTAGAAAAGTTGTACACTGTTTTAATTGCTTTTAATATGCTTGTTTTATGTGTCGGTTTCAGTGCTGTATCTCGCTGTGTGCTAAATGTGCTGGTTGTACTGTCGGTGTCTTTGAGTGGGGGGGGGGCTTCCTTGATTTGAACCAAGGAAGGCCTGTGATGGAAGGATCTGTATGTAACAGGATCCAGACGCAGTACAGTATGACAGCCAGCCTGGCAACATAGTAAGTATGGGCTAATGGAAATCTGAATTATGCACAATTCCTGCTGTGCTAATCAATGGGTGGTTTACAGAATTCACAAACTGTAAGATGTCTGTATACATGACATCTGAACAAGCAAATAGAGCTGGCAGATGCACAGATTGCTGTAAGTTTAAGGACTCTCCAGGATCTGGACCTTGGTATAGAAATCAAGAATAGAACACTGAGGAAAATCCAGAAACTAGAAAAATAAGTGACTTCAATCCACACTGTTAGCTCATCTGTAAAACAATGTATTAATCATGTTTTTCTTTCTCTCTCCCAAGCTCCAAACTGGCAAGTGACAGCACTAAAATAAAAAGCTTGAGAAGCGTTGTGGTGTTCCCTGTGTGATGAATGTACACTACACTATGAAAAGTTATTAGTTCAGTGAGGTGAGATAAAAATTGAGGTTATGAAACCAAAGTAAGCTACTATAATATCGAACAAAACATTAGGCCTAATGAAGGAGTAACACAAACAATCCTTTATTGGAGAAGGACAAGACAATGAAATCACTCATCTGAAATAATGTATTGGTCTCTGACCAGCCTGCCATTAATGTCATCTGGGAATATAGCTGCATTGTCCCACTCAATCTCCGGTTCCACTGCTGGACCCCTTTCCTTTCTCAGACAGGCAATATTGTGTTGGACCGTGCAGACTACAGTAATGTCACAGGCCCTGTCTGGTGGAGACACTGAAATCGTGGCTTGAGAAGGCCAAATTCCATCTCAATTCAGGCCCTTGTTCTTGCATGGGCAAGATTGTATCCTTGCTGTGCTGCTGTCTGAGGGTCTGCAAGGGGAGTGAGAAGTTATGTCTCACAGGCATAACCCTTGTCTCCCAGCAGAACGCCAGATAATTCACCTGAGAATACAAAATGTAATCATTACAACTACACAAGTAAAACCTTTGACGCAATTGTGTTTATCAGTGAAATGTGTGTGGCCTACCTTGTGATAGTCGCTGGGAAATGGTACTGGATTTTAAAACTCGGGAGTCATGGACGGACCCAGGCCACTTTGCCTCCACATTGGTAAAGATGCAGGCAGCATCACAGATCATCTGAAACAATGCAATGTTTCCTATTCAGTATACATGTCATGCACAGAATACATTTGGGCTAATTTTTACATGAAATATTGATACTGTGGAAGGATTTTCTGTTGACACAATCTCCCTTGTGGGCCCCTTAGGGGCGTTTAATGTGGATCTGTGTGCAGTCCAGCGCACCAATGACATTAGGGAACGCTGTAACACAAAATAGTCTGAGTATATCCTGTGACTGTTGTAATGTAACACGTTTTTGTAATCTGTAATTCATGTTACCTGCAATCTTGTAGAAATCTCTTTGATGAAGCACATTCTTCTGTGGCCAGCGAAGGTAATAAAGATGTGTGCCAAGGATTTCAGTGCCAAACACACTTCTGACACAACGGCAAATAGTGCCTTTATTTAGAATTTCGGCATGTCCCACGGCATATAAAAACATGCCGCTTCTAAAAAATTGCAGTGCCACACAATAACGGATTCCAACTCCAGTAAATCGATACCTCTCATGCAGGTACTCGTCGGGAAAAGCTAAAGGGTCTGATCTGTCCCGAAACACCCTCTCACGTTTGAAAGCACGTCTAAATATCAGCGCTTCTTCATCCAAAATGTCATTCAGAAATGGGCATGCCATGGTGCAGGGAGAAACAGAGGTGAATGGGACTTCATATATTGCCCTCATCACTGACTTCATTGAAATCCCTGTTGCAAATTCATCAACCATTTCAAACCATATTAACTGCAATAGTAGGATTTAAATCAAACTCGTCACAGCAATAGTGACAAGTAATGCGTGTTAATAACAATAAAGCAGAACACATTCAGAAGACAACGGAACAACTGTTAAAGACGTTTATTTCGGATCAGAGCGGCAGCTGATTTAACACAAGACTCCAGGATTAATCTTAGCCTGGCTGTTAGCCTGCTCTGGAGCAGGCTAGCTGCAAAGAATAAATCTCCATGGTTACTTGGTTGGGTTTAATTCAGCCTGCTTTTGTGCAACCAAGTCAAAGCTAAATTAATCCAGGATAACTTGGATATCCCAACTTAATCCCTTATCCTGGTTTTGTGCAACAGGCCCCTGGTGTGGTTCATTTTGGTTTTGTGTTTATACTGGATAGCCCACGTCACTGGTTTTGTCTCCCCTTTTTGATTAAATATGGATTACTTCCACCATTCTGTCTCTGTACCTGTGTCCTACCACAACCGTGACACACACACCATTCTACAGAAAGATGCTTTGGGAGGACCCGATGTTAAAGGAAACGAGGTTTGCTCTGTTAATCAAACCTGCAACTTAAAGAAGTTACCATGACAATTACTAATGATCATTTTAAAACAATGCTAACAAATTCCACAGAACATTTGATCTTAATTCCACACAGTTGTGCATTCCAAATATTATTACAGTAATGATTAGTCCGAAGCATATGGGATTGTCTTCTGGAGCTTCTGGGCAATGGTCAAGTTGACGTTATGGCTCCAAGGTGTGATCAATGCCACTTGCAATTGTTGACTTCTCCATCTTCTGCTCCTCATTACTGGAGTAGAGAACCCTTAGATAAGCATTCAAACACAGTAGATGTTATCAGAGGTTGGTTCTTCACCAGAGGTGATGGAAATGGACAAGGTTGATGAGGAGGAAGTACTGGAGAAGCTCCTGGGTCTGCCTGTTGAGGTTAATTGAATATTATAATAACAGAAATATGCATTTTCATTCATTGTCATTTGAATCTGAGGTTACATCAAAGTCTTGAGTAGGCAAGGTAAAAAAAACATACGTTTTTCTCTACTTGAGTAAGACAATCAAGCCTGAATGCTTAATTTGCTGCGAGGAACAGTGTTTGCTAAATAAAACATTTACAGTTATTTGATTGTTTGAGGTGATGGTTGTGGTGTGATAGAGATGAGACTTCCTGCTTCAAGTGATTCTATATTGTCAAACTTCACTGATGGTAGTAAAGTTATAATGCTATTTAATGTGAATCTTCCCTAAAGTGGATTGACAGCCTTTTAAAACAACTTGAGTTGATTAATCATGTAAAGGGGTTCAGGTAGGGGGTAACATTGCCCAACAAAATTAAGGGAACATGTAATCATCACAGTATAACACCAAGTAAATTAAACTTCAGGGATATCAATCTGTCCAGTTAGGAACCACAAGTGCTTGTGAATCAATGTCACCTTTTATGCTGATAATAAAAGTGACAACAGGTGCAACAGCAACACCACCCCCAAACACAGACATGTGCTCTCTCTCCTTATCCTTCCTGACTGATTCTTCTCTAGTTTTGTGTTTTGCTAGTGTCCTTGTCACTACTGGTAGCATGAGGCGTTACCTGCAGCCCATTCAGGTTGCACAAGCAGTCCAGCTCCTCCAGGATGGCACCTCCATACGTGTGTGGAGGAAAAGGAGGAGCACCGTCTGAGCCCAAACTGAACTCCAGCGGGCTACTGGTGTGCATGTTACTGACCAAACTGTCAGAAACAGACTCCATGAGGGTGGCATGAGGGCCTGACCTGACATGTCCTCTAGTGGGACCTCTGCTCACAGTCCAACACTGTGCAGCTTGATTGGCATTCACCAGAGAACACCAGAATTGGATGAGAGTAGGTTCACACCGAGCATGTGGCGGACGCAAAAGAGTGTGAGACGCCGCGGTGAACGTTATGCTGCCTGCAACATCTGTCATGGGAAATATTCTCTATAACTCAGGAGTTTGGGAATTTAGTAGTAGACTTCAATGACGTCACAAAGCTGTGCTGCTCTGCAGAACAACCGACTTCCAAAACGTAGAGACACATTTTTATGCTGTACAACTATACAACTATATTAGGCCTTCCCATTCTGCACATCGCTGAGCCGATCCTCCCTGAATCTTTCACCATTGTTTCACAAACCTCTGGGGTCCGCCCTACAAGCTACCCTCATTAAACACTGGTGGCACAAGTTCTATAAGCTTCATAAAAATTATTGAACCATGACAACGACTCTTTAACCTCCGAGCTCAGGGAACCCTAGTCAAAAGGATTCCCTGTTTTTTGAGCTCAGGAAAACAATCTATCTTGCTGATATTCTCATCTTCCCAAGGGCTTCAAAGACAAGCCACAGATCCTTCTGTCGTCCACAAGAAATATAATATTGTTGCTCATTAGTCTCAAGAGTACAGTAAGGGGAAAGACAGAGCACAGCTGTTGATCTTCACGGACAGAGAAATCTAAACTGTGCAGGTTATTGTACGTCAGCCTCTCTTTCTCAACTATTAAATGTGGAAAAATCTGACTGTATTGGCCTATTGGCCCTCAGGCCCAAGTGACCTGTTTACATGTTTTATCAAGTGTGTGATTCCTGGAGTAAAAAAATATTTTATGAAAATACCTCTACACATCATCCAGCACGACCGGTTGGGTGGTGGATCAGTGATGGTCTGGGGAGACATGTCCTTGGAGGGTTGAACAGACCTCCACATGTTGGCCAACAGTCCCTTGACTGCTTTTAGGTACCGGGATGAAATCATCAGACTCACTGTCAGAACTTACACTGGTGCAGTGGGTCCTGTGTTCCTGCTGGTGTGGGACAATGCCCGTCCTCATGTGGCCAGCGTGTGTAGGGACTGTCACCTCCTCCCCCCCTTGAGGTGCCTTGTTTTGGTTTCTCCCGGTTGTCGGGGCAATGAATTAGGGGGCGTGGCATCACTCCTTGGAGTAGAGGCGGTGCCAGCTGTTCCCTATTACCTATCACGCACCTGTTCCCGCTTGGCTCACCACCGGCTGTATTTCTGAGGAACCATGACGACCCGTCCCTGCCAGATCCTCATTCGTATGTGTCACGTTGCCCCAGCCAAACGAAATCCAGATATATGCTTCACTAGTCAGTCTGTACTTACCTTGTCTTCCTGTGACTTTAGGAGCCCACCTGAAGACCATCCCCACCTCGTGTATCGACCTCCTGCCTGCCTACGACTACTCAGCCTTACCCCCTGCCTGTACCTCTGCCGCCAGCTCGAGTATCGACCTCCTGCCCATCCACTACTACTCTGCCTACTGCCTGCCTGTACCTCTGCCGCCAGCCCGTGTACCGAACCTCTGCTTGCCCACGACTGCCCTGCACCTACTCCTGCCCTCGAATTTGCACTTCACTCATCCGGTCTGCATTTGGGTTCCTTTCAGTGCTGACAGGAACAGCCTGTGATTTCTAATGTTCTCTTCCATGTTCAGTGCGAATTTGAATCCAGCCCTCAATCAGTTGGTGATTTTGGTCTCCAATGACCGTTGTTAGGTCATTTTGTTCTCAATGAATTACACAATGTACAGTAAAGAATTTGATGTTTAATCCATTTCCTTCATTGAGACCCGGTGTGTGATTTCAGAGCTCCCTTCATTTATTTGAGCAGTGTGTATCAATGACTTCATCAACACCATGGTGCAATGTTGCCAGGCTTGCATCAGAATTGTTCATTCCAACCAGATAAGGAGTTTGTTTTGTCTTTCATCACATAACAATTTTTATACACAGGATATTACACAATGTAACAACTGCATTGTTATAGTTGTCACAAAATAGTCATGGAGAAATGAACTTCTGAAGTTACAAACCTTCTGAACTTACATATCCAGATTCACTTGACATGCACAAAAACATTGATTAATATTCATCAGGATATTTAACCCTCCCACTGTCTTAAGATCAAAATGACCCGCCATTGAGTTCAACCAACCTTTATTTTGTTTTATAGTTATGGATCATTTGTGAGAAGAAGGCAGTGATACTTCCTATAACAGCAGTGAAAAAAATCCCCTTTGTGATATTATTCAACTTGACATATAGTGGCATTTCTTAGATTGACCCCAATATGGCAAAAGTGAAATGGTGCCTTTATTCGTATTTCCATGTAAGCTGTACTGATTATTTTTTACTAATATTGATGTTGGGTCCTGGGGGTCCTTCTCCCTGTTGAGAAGAATTGAATATTATAATAACATAAAGAAGTTAGCATTTTCATTTGCTGAATCTGTGAGGTTGCCAAGATTCTCTAAATGCATCTTTCTCAGTCTTTGTTTTCTATACAACTTCTTTGGATGTTCATGTTTGTGATTGGTTGTCTCTTACCAAAGCACCATTCGCTCCAATGCGGTTGCGACATCTTATGTTTGGCTTCTTCTGGCATTTACTCTGGTTATTCCCCCCTCTTTTAATCCTTGAATCCTGAGGCCAGATGACAGACACCTCAGAACCACATGACCAGTTCAGATTCTGTTCTCATAGTGTAATGGTAAATAGGCAGCAGGCAGCTTAGTGGTTGTCACTTCTGACCAGTAACAAAATGGTTGTTACATCAAAGCCTTGAGCCGGCAAGGTAAAAATCATAAGTTGTTCTCTCCCTGAGTAAGACTGTCAAGCCTGAATGCTTATGTAATATGGTTATGGTGTGATTTGAGATGAGACTTCCTGGTTCGAGGGACTATTTTGTTAAACTTCACTGGGTAAAGTTATTATGCTATTTAATGTGTATTTTCCCTAAAGTGTGTTGATAGCGTCAGAAAGCACCTAAATTGATGAATCATGTAAATGGGTTTAGGTAGGGGACAACACCATCATGTTACCATGGCAATTGCTTCATCAACACCATGGTGTAATCTTACTAATGTTGCACTGAACTGTATCTTTCGACAAGATAAGGAGGTTGTTTTGTCTTTGTCATGATACAACAATTACTTACACAGGATATTTCACAATATAACAAATGCATTGTCATAGTTGCCACGAAATTGTTATGGAGAAATGAACTTGTGAAGTTACAAACCTTCTGAACATAACATTTGCAATATGAATAAAACTGATCTGACAATAAATAACCGGTTTCAATTTACATGCACAACAATATACATTAATATTCACCAGGATACTTAAGCAATCTGTTTGTGAGTTGAGACATAAAACCATCTTACAATTGCCTTTACCAACATGTATTCTGCTAATGAGAACCTTGCAGATGTCTGGGATATATACTGATATTAGCTAGGATACTGTGATACATACGAATGCTCTCTATTTGGTTGTTTTTTGTGGTCTGCCCAAAAAACAACATAATGAACACAAAATGAAAATGTTTCACTGGACATCTCTGGATTAGAACCTGATTAAAAAACCTGACTTAAAACTCTTTCTAAGTGTAATTTTGTCATCAAACAGAAAAAAAAACTCCCAGCATGTTTGCATACAATATTTCTTTACTATATTGACTGAAGGACATGTTCACCTATGTCATATTACACTACAGATGACTTTATTAGTGACCATAGTGGACAAACTCTTAATGATTCACAACACTCCCTTACCTCAAAGTTAACCATGGAGATGCATCTATATTGGTATTTTATCTAACTGTGTGTAAAGAACAACATGTCAGTGATGAATGTCTTACCATGTCTTGGTTGGTTTGGGCAGCTGTCAGTCTGTCTGTTCCAGGTTGGGCCTCTGTGGAGAGCAGACAGACCTGCAGACACAGAAGAGCCAGTAGCCACACAGCTTTCTCCATACTGATGTACTGGACCCTGACTACACACTAAGCACTCTTTATACCTAAATCACAGAGACACGCCTGAATTTCACTCACTTCCTTTCTCTCTGCCTCTTTCTGAGTCTCTTTCTATGTCTCTCTTTTATCTTTCTATCTCTCTTTATCTTTATTACGTTCACGGTCTCTTTTTCTCTGTCTTTCAGTTAACTTAAAATGATTATATGATGAGAATTTTGCTTTGCAAAAAGATTAAATGAAACAGAAATGTGTGTGAAAACAGCTGAATATTGATAATCTGTTGGTGAAGATCTTCCTTCTTGAACTTTGCAAAATGTTTTCAAGTATATTGTTCACAGAGCCAGTTGTATTGTGTTATTGTGAGTGTTCACAGAGCCAGTTGTATTGTGTTATTGTGAGTGTTCACAGAGCCAGTTGTATTGTGTTACTGTGGCCAACAGATATCTTCTCTCAATCACCACTCCCCTCACCACTCCCCTCACCACTCCCCTCACCACTCCCTTCACCACTCCCCTCACCACTCCCCTGACCACTCCCCTCACCACTCCCCTCACCACTGCCCGTCACCTGCCACAATAAATATTCAAATACAGTGGGTGTACTGGTGTAGCGTGGTGCTGCCGGGCCGGGGTGCAAGCTGTCCTTACAGGCCCCCCTCAGATTACGATGTGGTATATACACATGTAAAGACGATCCTGGTGTAGATTAACCTCACAGTCGACATCTGACTGTGATAACCACATAGACAGACACAGTAAAATGTAAAAATACAAATAAACTGAGTGGGGTCGGCCACCCAGGGCCCCCTACCCAACTCGGATTCCCCCCGCCCACCCTGGGAACCCCGCCCACACTGGATGCCGCACACCCTGCACCCCCGACAGCTACGCCAGTGAGTGAATGTAATCAAACGTGCTACCAGATTGGTTTCTCACCTGAGTTGGAGGAAACGGCCAAGGAAGATGAAAAGAAGGGGAAGGAATGAATCCCTACATATTGTTGTGACAAAGAAAAGAACAGTTATCATTTAATGACCCTTTAATCCGTGATGTCACCAAGACGTCTCAATGAGTACCTTTCCTCAAGCTTTGTTTTCTATACAAACTCTTTGGATGTTCATGTTTGTGTTTGGTTGTCTCTTACCAAAGCACTCGTCGATCCTGGGTGGTTGGGACGTGGTTTGTTAAGCTTCTTCTGGCGTTCACTCTGGACACTCACATCTCTTTTAATCCTTGACTCCTGAGGCCAGATGACAGACACCTCAGAACCACATGACCAGTCAGATTTTATTGGCAATTGTTGACTTCTCCATCTTCTGCTGCACATTACTGGAGTAGAGAACCATTAGATAGGCATTCAAACACAGTGGATGTTATCAGATGTGATACCAGGTTGGTTCCTCACCAGAGTTGAAGGAAATGGACGAGGTTGATGAGGAGGAAGTACTGGAGAATCTCCTGGGTCTGACTGTTGAGATTAACTGAATATTATAATAACATAAAGAAATGTGCATTTTCATTCGTCGTCATTTGAATCTGTGAGGTTGCCAAGATTCTCTAAATGCATCTTTCTCAGTCTTTGTTTTCTATACAACTTCTTTGGATGTTCATGTTTGTGATTGGTTGTCTCTTACCAAAGGACCTTTCGCTCCAATGCGGTTGCGACATCTTATGTTTGGATTCGTCTGGCATTTACTCTGGTTATTCCCCCCTCTTTTAATCCTTGAATCCTGAGGCCAGATGACAGACACCTCAGAACCACATGACCAGTTCAGATTCTGTTCTCATAGTGAAGTGGTAAATAGGCACCAGTTAGCTTAGTGGTTGTCACATCTGACCAGTAACAAAATGGTTGTTACATCAATGGAGTCGGCAAGGTAAAAAACATCAGTTGTTCTCTTCCTGAGTAAGACTGTCAAGCCTGAATGCTCATGTAATATTGTTCTGGTGGGCTTAGTGATGAGACTTCCTGATTCGAGGGACTATTTTGTTAAACTTCACTGTGTAAAGTTATTATGCTATTTAATGTGTATTTTCCCTAAAGTGTATTGATAGCCTCAGAAAGCACCTAAATTGATGAATCATGTAAATGGGTTTAGGTAGGGGACAACACCATCATGTTACCATGGCAATTGCTTCATCAACACCATGCTGTAATCTTACTAATGTTGCACTGAACTGTATCTTTCGACAAGATAAGGAGGTTGTTTTGTCTTTGTCATGATACAACAATTACTTACACAGGATATTTCACAATATAACAAATGCATTGTCATAGTTGCCACGAAATTGTTATGGAGAAATGAACTTGTGAAGTTACAAACCTTCTGAACATAACATTTGCAATATGAATAAAACTGATCTGACAATAAATAACCGGTTTCAATTTACATGCACAACAATATACATTAATATTCACCAGGATACTTAAGCAATCTGTTTGTGAGTTGAGACATAAAACCATCTTACAATTGCCTTTACCAACATGTATTCTGCTAATGAGAACCTTGCAGATGTCTGGGATATATACTGATATTAGATAGGATACTTTGATACATACGAATGCTCTCAATTTGGTTGTTTTTTGTGGTCTGCCCAAAAAACAACATAATGAACACAAAATTAAAATTTTTCAATGGACATCTCTGGTTTAGAACCCAATTAAAAAACCTGACTTAAAACTCTTTCTAAGTGTAATGTTGTAAGCATACAAAAAAAAACATCCCAGCATGTTTGCATACAATATTTCTTTACTATATTGACTGAAGGACATGTTCAACTAAGTCATATTACACGACAGATGACTTTATTAGTGACCATAGTGGACAAACTCTTAATGATTCACAACACTCCTTTACCTCAAAGTTAACCATGGAGATGCATCTATATTGGTATTCTATCTAACTGTGTGTAAAGAACAACATGTCAGTGAAGAATGTCTTACCATGTCTTGGTTGGTTTGGGCAGCTGTCAGTCTGTCTGTTCCAGGTTGGGCCTCTGTGGAGAGCAGACAGACCTGCAGACACAGAAGAGCCAGTAGCCACACAACTTTCTCCATACTGATGTACTGGACCCTGACTACACACTCAGCACTCTTTATACCTAAATCACAGAGACACGCCTGAATTTCACTCACTTCCTTTCTCTCTGCCTCTTTCTGAGTCTCTTTCTGTCTCTCTTTTATTTTTCTATCTCTCTTGATCTTTCTTACCTTCACGGTCTCTTTTTCTCTGTCTTTGAGTTAACTTAAAATGATTATATGTTGACAATTTTGCTTTGCAAAAAGATTAAATGAAACAGAAATGTGTGTGAAAACAGCTGAATATTGATAATCTGTTGGTGAAGATCTTCCTTCTTGAACTTTGCAAAATGTTTTCAAGTATATTGTTCACAGAGCCAGTTGCATTGTGTTATTGTGAGTGTTCACAGAGCCAGTTGTATTGTGTTACTGTGAGTGTACAACTTGTTTTTGCCTCAGCATCCTGACTATAACCTGTATCAGGCCAGAGGTTTTCATCACAGGCTACATTGTTGTGTTGGAATAATCGTGTTACAGGTAAAAGAAAGAAATCATGAGATGTTTTATTTTGGAGCATGAAGTTTATTTGTAAGCCACCTCTAAACAGGTGTATCAATCCTGTCTTAGTACTATATTATTTTAACTATTTATAAAAACCAAATGTATGGTGGTACTTGTACCATGATGTAATTTAATGTCCTAAGGTTGGAGAATTCACGGTTCAACGTTTCATTTTGGGACAACAACTTACGGACGCCACCATGACTGTGGTGATGATAATTCTAACAGTTAATATTATATGCAAAATACTTCACAGTTTTGCAGTCTAAAAAGTTTTTTTACTTTATTGATAAGCAAGAAGAAATGGAATAATATGAGATTATCTTCAGGAGCTTCTGGGCAAACCATCAAGTTGAAGTCATGGCTGCACAGTGTGATCAACACCACTTTGAAAGACTTTCTTGCAATTGTTGACTTGTGCCTCTCAGTCCTGGAGTAGAGACCCCTTAGATATTGTAACAGGCTCAGGGGTGTGCTGTTTCCATGTCACCAAGTTCAATAAAGACAAAGCACAGAAAGCATGACTAGAATGCAGTTTTGGTATTTATTAGGGATGTTTGTACACAGTGGGGGGAAAAGGGGGAATTCATCAACCAGTTCACAGTCCACACTTCGTTCTTGTAGTTTGTTGTCCTTTTTCCAGAGGTAATCGGGTCCTCGTCCAAACCAGTTTGGTACACAGGGGGGTAATCAGACAGTCCAGGTCACAACAGGTAATCACACAGATAAGGCTATTGAAACACACGCTCTGCACACCTTCCCCTCCCCCCTGCTGGGGGAAGTCCATATAAGGCTCGGGGGGTGGAGCCAGTGGGCCATCAGATATCTTCTCTCAATCACCACTCCCCTCACCACTCCCCGTCACCTGCCACAATAAATATTCAAATACAGTGGGTGTACTGGTGTAGTGTGGTGCAAGCTGTCCTTACAGGGCCCCCTCAGATTACGATGTGGTATATACACATGTAAAGACGATCCTGGTGTAGATTAACCTCACAGTCGACATCTGACTGTGATAACCACATAGACAGACACAGTAAAATGTAAAAATACAAATAAACTGAGTGGGGTCGGCCACCCAGGGCCCCCTACCCAACTCGGATTCCCCCCGCCCACCCTGGGAACCCCGCCCACCCTGGGAACCCCGCCCACACTGGATCCCCCACCCACCACGACCCACCCCCACCCAGCACGGGCCTTGGTGCAGCCGCACACCCTGCACCGCCGACAGCTACGCCAGTGAGTGGATGTCATCAAACGTGATACCAGATTGGTTTCTCACCTGAGTTGGAGGAAACAGATGAGGATGATCACGAGAAGAAGGACCAACGAGTCCCTACATAATGTTGTGACAAAGAAAATAACAGTTTTCATTTAATGACACTTTAATCCGTGATGTCATCAAGACATTTTAATGAGCACATTTCCTCAAGCTTTGTTTCCTATACAACTTCTTTGGATGTTCATGAGTGTGTTTAGTTGTCTCTTACCGGAGCAGACAACGATCCTGGGCGGGTGCGATATTTTGAGGGATTCTTCTGGCGTTTAATCCGGACACTCATCCCATTTTTAATCCTTAAATCCTGAGGCCAGATGACAGACACCTCAGAACCACATGACCAATTCAGATTCTATTCTCATAGTGTAATGGTAAATAGGCAGCAGGCAGCTTAGTGGTTGTCACTTCTGACCAGTAACAAAATGGTCGTTACATCAAAGCCTTGAGTCGGCAAGGTAAAAATCATAAGTTGTTCTCTCCCTGAGTAAGACTGTCAAGCCTGAATGCTCATGTAATATGGTTATGGTGTGAGTTGAGATGAGACTTCCTGGTTCGAGGGAATATTTTGTTAAATTTCACTGAGTAAAGTTATTATGCTATTTAATGTGTATTTTCCCTAAAGTGTATTGACAGCCTCTGAAAGCACCTAAATTGATTAATCGTGTAAATGGGTTTAGGTAGGGGACAACACCATCATGTTACCATGGCAATTGCTTCATCAACACCATGGTGTAATTTTATTAACGTTGCACTGGAACTGTATCTTTCGACAAGATAAGGAGTTTTTGTCTTTGTCATCATACAACAATTACTTACACAGGATATTTCACAATATAACAAATGCATTGTCATAGTTGCCACAAAATAGTTATGGAGAAATGAACTTGTGAAGTTACAATCCTTCTGAACATAACATTTGCAATATGAATAAAACTGATCTGACAATAAATAACCAGTTTCAATTTACATGCACAACAATAACCATTAATATTCACCAGGATACTTAAGCAATCTGTTTGTGAGTTGAGACATAAAACCATCTTACAATTGCCTTTACAAACATGTATTCTGCTAATGAGAACCTTGCAGATGTCTGGGATATATACTGATATTAGCTAGGATACCGTGATACATACGAATGCCCTCTATTTGGTTGTTTTTTGTGGTCGACCCAAAAAACAACATAATGAACACAAAATTAACATTTTTCACTGGACATCTCTGGATTAGAACCTGATTAAAAAACCTGATATGAAACTCTTTCTCAGTGTAATTTTGTTATCATACAGAAAATAAAACTCCCAGCATGTTTGCATACAATATTTCTATACTATATTGACTGAAGGACATGTTCACTTATGTCATATTACATGACAGATGACTTTATTAGTGACCATAGTGGACAAACTCTTAATGATTCACAACACTCCCTTACCTCAAAGTTAACCATGGAGATGCATCTATATTGGTATTTTATCTAACTGTGTGTAAAGAACAACATGTCAGTGATGAATGTCTTACCATGTCTTGGTTGGTTTGGGCAGCTGTAAGTCTGTCTGTTCCAGGTTGGGCCTCTGTGGAGAGCAGACAGACCTGCAGACACAGAAGAGCCAGTAGCCACACAGCTTTCTCCATACTGATGTACTGGACCCTGACTACACACTCAGCACTCTTTATACCTAAATCACAGAGACACGCCTGAATTTCACTCACTTCCTTTCTCTCTGCCTCTTTCTGAGTCTCTTTCTATCTCTCTTTATCTTTCTTACGTTCACGGTCTCTATTTCTCTGTCTTTCAGTTAACTTAAAATGATTACATGATGACAATTTTGCTTTGCAAAAAGATTAAATGAAACAGAAATGTGTGTGAAAACAGCTGAATATTGATAATCTGTTGGTGAAGATCTTCCTTCTGGAACTTTGCAAAATGTTTTCAAGTATATTGTTTACAGAGCCAGTTGTATTGTGTTATTGTGAGTGTTCACAGAGCCAGTTGTATTGTGTTATTGTGAGTGTTCACAGAGCCAGTTGTATTGTGTTATTGTGACCATCCGATATCTTCTCTCAATCACCACTCCCCTCACCACTCCCCTCACCACTCCCCTGACCACTCCCCTCACCACTCCCCTCACCACTCCCCTCACCACTCCCCTCACCAGTCCCCTCACCACTCCCCGTCACCACTCCCCTCACCACTCCCCGTCACCACTCCCCTCACCACTCCCCTCACCACTCCCCTCACCACTCCCCGTCACCACTCCCCGTCACCACTCCCCGTCACCACTCCCCGTCACCACTCCCCGTCACCACTCCCCGTCACCACTCCCCGTCACCACTCCCCGTCACCTGCCACAATAGATATTCAAACACTGTCACGTCTTCGGGGCGGAACAAGGAGGAGCAGGAGAACGGCGTAATACTTTTGTAGAATCTTTTAATAATCGAGTGATATATGCGAAGCGCAACACTGCTCTTTGTAACACAGAGACAATTACACACATAGACAGGGGGAGCAGAGGGAACACATATACTGGGGGGAATGATGAGGATGAGAACCAGGTGCGCTAAACAAGACACAGGTGAAATGCATGATGAGATGGACGGTGGTGTCAGAAGGCCGGTGACGTCGAACGCTGGAGTCTGTCTGCTGCAGGGGGAGGTGAAGCAGCAGAGGGCGCAGCTGTCACAAATACAGTGGATGTACTGGTGTAGCGTGGTGCTGCCGGGCCGGGGTGCAAGCTGTCCTTACAGGCCCCCCTCAGATTACGATGTGGTATATATGCATGTAAAGACGATCCTGGTGATGAGTTGGAGGAAACGGCCAAGGAAGATGAAAAGAAAGAGAAGGAAGGTAGCTCAACATATTGTTGTGACAAAGAAAAGAACAGTTATCATTTAATGACCCTTTAATCCGTGATGTCACCAAGACGTCTCAATAAGCACCTTTCCTCAAGCTTTGTTTTCTATACAAACTCTTTGGATGTTTCTGTTTGTGATTGGTTGCCTCTTCCCAAATGACTCCACACTCCTGGGTAGTTGTTAGGCTTCTTCTGGCGTTCACTCTGGTCCCTCCCCTCTCTTTTAATCCTTGAATCCTGAGGCCAGATGACAGACACCTCAGAACCACATGACCAATTCAGATTTTATTGGCAATTGTTGACTTCTCCATCTTCTGCTGCACATTACTGGAGTAGAGAACCATTAGATAGGCATTCAAACACAGTGGATGTTATCAGATGTGATACCAGGTTGGTTCCTCACCAGAGTTGAAGGAAATGGACGAGGTTGATGAGGAGGAAGTACTGGAGAATCTCCTTGGTCTGACTGTTGAGATTAACTGAATATTATAATAACATAAAGAAATGTGCATTTTCATTCGTCGTCATTTGAATCTGTGAGGATGCCAAGATTCTCTAAATGCATCTTTCTCAGTCTTTGTTTTCTATACAACTTCTTTGGATGTTCATGTTTGTGATTGGTTGTCTCTTACCAAAGGACCAAACACTCCAATGTGGTTGGGACATTGTTTGTTAGGCTTCTTCTGGCATTCACTCTGGTCACTCACCTCTCTTTTAATCCTTGAATTCTAAAGCCATATGACAGACACCTCAGAACCACATGACCAATTCAGATTCTGTTCTCATAGTGAAGTGGTAAATAGGCACCAGTTAGCTTAATGGTTGTCACATCTGACCAGTAACAAAATGGTTGTTACATCAATGGAGTGGGCAAGGTAAAAAACATCAGTTGTAATCTTCCTGAGTAAGACTGTCAAGCCTGAATGCTTATGTAATATTGTTCTGGTGGGCTTAGTGATGAGACTTCCTGATTCGAGGGACTATGTTGTTAAACGTCACTGGGTAAAGTTATTATGCTATTTAATGTGTATTTTCCCTAAAGTGTATTGACAGCCTCTGAAAGCACCTAAATTGATTAATCATGTAAATGGGTTTAGGTAGGGGACAACACCATCATGTTACCATGGCAATTGCTTCATCAACACCATGGTGTAATTTTACTAACGTTGCACTGAACTGTATCTTTCGACAAGATAAGGAGTTTTTGTCTTTGTCATCATACAACAATTACTTACACAGGATATTTCACAATATAACAAATGCATTGTCATAATTGCCACAAAATAGTTATGGAGAAATGAACTTGTGAAGTTACAAACCTTCTGAACATAACATTTGCAATATGACTAAAATTTATCTGACAATAAATAACCAGTTTCAATTTACATGCACAACAATATCCATTAATATTCACCAGGATACTTAAGCAATCTGTTTGTGAGTTGAGACATAAAACCATCTTACAATTGCCTTTACCAACATGTATTCTGCTAATGAGAACCTTGCAGATGTCTGGGATATATACTGATATTAGCTAGGATACTGTGATACGTACGAATGCTCACTATTTGGTTGTTTTTTGTGGTCTGCCCAAAAAACAACATAATGAACACAAAATGAAAATGTTTCACTGGACATCTCTGGATTAGAACCTGATTAAAAAACCTGACTTAAAACTCTTTCTAAGTGTAATTTTGTTATCATACAGAAAAAAAAAACTCCCAGGATGTTTTCATACAATATTTCTATACTATATTGACTGAAGGACATGTTCACTTATGTCATATTACATGACAGATGACTTTATTAGTGACCATAGTGGACAAACTCTTAATGATTCACAACACTCCCTTACCTCAAAGTTAACCATGGAGATGCATCTATATTGGTATTTTATCTAACTGTGTGTAAAGAACAACATGTCAGTGAAGAATGTCTTACCATGTCTTGGTTGGTTTGGGCAGCTGTCAGTCTGTCTGTTCCAGGTTGGGCCTCTGTGGAGAGCAGACAGACCTCCAGACACAGAAGAGCCAGTATCCACACAGCTTTCTCCATACTGATGTACTGGACCCTGACTACACACTAAGCTCTCTTTATACCTAAATCTCAGAGACACGCCTGAATTTCACTCACTTCCTTTCTCTCTGCCTCTTTCTGAGTCTCTTTCTGTCTCTCTTTTATTTTTCTATCTCTCTTGATCTTTCTTACCTTCACGGTCTCTTTTTCTCTGTCTTTGAGTTAACTTAAAATGATTATATGTTGACAATTTTGCTTTGCAAAAAGATTAAATGAAACAGAAATGTGTGTGAAAACAGCTGAATATTGATAATCTGTTGGTGAAGATCTTCCTTCTTGAACTTTGCAAAATGTTGTCAAGTATATTGTTCACAGAGCCAGTTGTATTGTGTTACTGTGAGTGTACAACATGTTTTTGCCTCAGCATCCTGACTATAACCTGTATCAGGCCAGAGGTTTTCATCACAGGCTACATTGTTGTGTTGGAATAATCGTGTTACAGGTAAAAGAAAGAAATCATGAGATGTTTTATTTTGGAACATGAAGTTTATTTGTAAGCCACCTCTAAACAGGTGTATCAATCCTGTCTTAGTACTATATTATTTTAACTATTTATAAAAACCAAATGTATGGTGGTACTTGTACCATGATGTAATTTAATGTCCTAAGGTTGGAGAATTCACGGTTCAACGTTTCATTTTGGGACAACAACTTACAGACGCCACCATGACTGTGGTGATGATAATTGTAACAGTTAATATTATATGCAAAATACTTCACAGTTTTGCAGTCTAAAAAGTTTTTTTACTTTATTGATAAGCAAGAAGAAATGGAATAATATGAGATTATCTTCAGGAGCTTCTGGGCAAACCATCAAGTTGAAGTCATGGCTGCACAGTGTGATCAACACCACTTTGAAAGACTTTCTTGCAATTGTTGACTTGTGCCTCTCAGTCCTGGAGTAGAGACCCCTTAGATATTGTAACAGGCTCAGGGGTGTGCTGTTTCCATGTCACCAAGTTCAATAAAGACAAAGCACAGAAAGCATGACTAGAATGCAGTTTTGGTATTTATTAGGGATGTTTGTACACAGTGGGGGGAAAAGGGGGAATTCATCAACCAGTTCACAGTCCACACTTCGTTCTTGTAGTTTGTTGTCCTTTTTCCAGAGGTAATCGGGTCCTCGTCCAAACCAGTTTGGTACACAGGGGGGTAATCAGACAGTCCAGGTCACAACAGGTAATCACACAGATAAGGCTATTGAAACACACGCTCTGCACACCTTCCCCTCCCCCCTGCTGGGGGAAGTCCATATAAGGCTCGGGGGGTGGAGCCAGTGGGCCATCAGATATCTTCTCTCAATCACCACTCCCCTCACCACTCCCCGTCACCTGCCACAATAAATATTCAAATACAGTGGGTGTACTGGTGTAGTGTGGTGCAAGCTGTCCTTACAGGGCCCCCTCAGATTACGATGTGGTATATACACATGTAAAGACGATCCTGGTGTAGATTAACCTCACAGTCGACATCTGACTGTGATAACCACATAGACAGACACAGTAAAATGTAAAAATACAAATAAACTGAGTGGGGTCGGCCACCCAGGGCCCCCTACCCAACTCGGATTCCCCCCGCCCACCCTGGGAACCCCGCCCACCCTGGGAACCCCGCCCACACTGGATCCCCCACCCACCCCCACCCACCCCCACCCAGCACGGGCCTTGGTGCAGCCGCACACCCTGCACCGCCGACAGCTACGCCAGTGAGTGGATGTCATCAAACGTGATACCAGATTGGTTTCTCACCTGAGTTGGAGGAAACAGATGAGGATGATCACGAGAAGAAGGACCAACGAGTCCCTACACTACATAATGTTGTGACAAAGAAAATAACAGTTTTCATTTAATGACACTTTAATCCGTGATGTCATCAAGACATTTTAATGAGCACATTTCCTCAAGCTTTGTTTCACAACTTCTTTGGATGTTCATGAGTGTGTTTAGTTGTCTCTTACCGGAGCAGACAACGATCCTGGGCGGGTGCGATATTTTGAGGGATTCTTCTGGCGTTTAATCCGGACACTCATCCTATTTTTAATCCTTAAATCCTGAGGCCAGATGACAGACACCTCAGAACCACATGACCAATTCAGATTCTATTCTCATAGTGTAATGGTAAATAGGCAGCAGGCAGCTTAGTGGTTGTCACTTCTGACCAGTAACAAAATGGTCGTTACATCAAAGCCTTGAGTCGGCAAGGTAAAAATCATAAGTTGTTCTCTCCCTGAGTAAGACTGTCAAGCCTGAATGCTCATGTAATATGGTTATGGTGTGAGTTGAGATGAGACTTCCTGGTTCGAGGGAATATTTTGTTAAATTTCACTGAGTAAAGTTATTATGCTATTTAATGTGTATTTTCCCTAAAGTGTATTGACAGCCTCTGAAAGCACCTAAATTGATTAATCGTGTAAATGGGTTTAGGTAGGGGACAACACCATCATGTTACCATGGCAATTGCTTCATCAACACCATGGTGTAATTTTATTAACGTTGCACTGGAACTGTATCTTTCGACAAGATAAGGAGTTTTTGTCTTTGTCATCATACAACAATTACTTACACAGGATATTTCACAATATAACAAATGCATTGTCATAGTTGCCACAAAATAGTTATGGAGAAATGAACTTGTGAAGTTACAATCCTTCTGAACATAACATTTGCAATATGAATAAAACTGATCTGACAATAAATAACCGGTTTCAATTTACATGCACAACAATAACCATTAATATTCACCAGGATACTTAAGCAATCTGTTTGTGAGTTGAGACATAAAACCATCTTACAATTGCCTTTACAAACATGTATTCTGCTAATGAGAACCTTGCAGATGTCTGGGATATATAATGATATTAGCTAGGATACCGTGATACATACGAATGCCCTCTATTTGGTTGTTTTTTGTGGTCTGCCCAAAAAACAACATAATGAACACAAAATTAACATTTTTCACTGGACATCTCTGGATTAGAACCTGATTAAAAAACCTGATATGAAACTCTTTCTAAGTGTAATTTTGTTATCATACAGAAAATAAAACTCCCAGCATGTTTGCATACAATATTTCTATACTATATTGACTGAAGGACATGTTCACTTATGTCATATTACATGACAGATGACTTTATTAGTGACCATAGTGGACAAACTCTTAATGATTCACAACACTCCCTTACCTCAAAGTTAACCATGGAGATGCATCTATATTGGTATTTTATCTAACTGTGTGTAAAGAACAACATGTCAGTGATGAATGTCTTACCATGTCTTGGTTGGTTTGGGCAGCTGTAAGTCTGTCTGTTCCAGGTTGGGCCTCTGTGGAGAGCAGACAGACCTGCAGACACAGAAGAGCCAGTAGCCACACAGCTTTCTCCATACTGATGTACTGGACCCTGACTACACACTCAGCACTCTTTATACCTAAATCACAGAGACACGCCTGAATTTCACTCACTTCCTTTCTCTCTGCCTCTTTCTGAGTCTCTTTCTATCTCTCTTTATCTTTCTTACGTTCACGGTCTCTATTTCTCTGTCTTTCAGTTAACTTAAAATGATTACATGATGACAATTTTGCTTTGCAAAAAGATTAAATGAAACAGAAATGTGTGTGAAAACAGCTGAATATTGATAATCTGTTGGTGAAGATCTTCCTTCTGGAACTTTGCAAAATGTTTTCAAGTATATTGTTCACAGAGCCAGTTGTATTGTGTTACTTGTGAGTGTACAACATGTTTTTGCCTCAGCATCCTGACTATAACCTGTATCAGGCCAGAGGTTTTCATCACAGGCTACATTGTTGTGTTGGAATAATCGTGTTACAGGTAAAAGAAAGAAATCATGAGATGTTTTATTTTGGAACATGAAGTTTATTTGTAAGCCACCTCTAAACAGGTGTATCAATCCTGTCTTAGTACTATATTATTTTAACTATTTATAAAAACCAAATGTATGGTGGTACTTGTACCATGATGTAATTTAATGTCCTAAGGTTGGAGAATTCACGGTTCAACGTTTCATTTTGGGACAACAACTTACAGACGCCACCATGACTGTGGTGATGATAATTGTAACAGTTAATATTATATGCAAAATACTTCACAGTTTTGCAGTCTAAAAAGTTTTTTTACTTTATTGATAAGCAAGAAGAAATGGAATAATATGAGATTATCTTCAGGAGCTTCTGGGCAAACCATCAAGTTGAAGTCATGGCTGCACAGTGTGATCAACACCACTTTGAAAGACTTTCTTGCAATTGTTGACTTGTGCCTCTCAGTCCTGGAGTAGAGACCCCTTAGATATTGTAACAGGCTCAGGGGTGTGCTGTTTCCATGTCACCAAGTTCAATAAAGACAAAGCACAGAAAGCATGACTAGAATGCAGTTTTGGTATTTATTAGGGATGTTTGTACACAGTGGGGGGGAAAAGGGGGAATTCATCAACCAGTTCACAGTCCACACTTCGTTCTTGTAGTTTGTTGTCCTTTTTCCAGAGGTAATCGGGTCCTCGTCCAAACCAGTTTGGTACACAGGGGGGTAATCAGACAGTCCAGGTCACAACAGGTAATCACACAGATAAGGCTATTGAAACACACGCTCTGCACACCTTCCCCTCCCCCCTGCTGGGGGAAGTCCATATAAGGCTTGGGTGGTGGAGCCAGTGGGCCATCAGATATCTTCTCTCAATCACCACTCCCCTCACCACTCCCCGTCACCTGCCACAATAAATATTCAAATACAGTGGGTGTACTGTTGTAGCGTGGTGCTGCCGGGCCGGGGTGCAAGCTGTCCTTACAGGCCCCCCTCAGATTACGATGTGGTATATACACATGTAAAGACGATCCTGGTGTAGATTAACCTCACAGTCGACATCTGACTGTGATAACCACATAGACAGACACAGTAAAATGTAAAAATACAAATAAACTGAGTGGGGTCGGCCACCCAGGGCCCCCCTACCCAACTCGGATTCCCCCCGCCCACCCTGGGAACCCCGCCCACCCTGGGAACCCCGCCCACACTGGATCCCCCACCCACCACGACCCACCCCCACCCAGCACGGGCCTTGGTGCAGCCGCACACCCTGCACCGCCGACAGCTACGCCAGTGAGTGGATGTCATCAAATGTGATACCAGATTGGTTTCTCACCTGAGTTGGAGGAAACAGATGAGGATGATCACGAGAAGAAGGATCATCGAGTCCCTACATAATGTTGTGACAAAGAAAATAACAGTTTTCATTTAATGACACTTTAATCCGTGATGTCATCAAGACATTTTAATGAGCACATTTCCTCAAGCTTTGTTTCCTATACAACTTCTTTGGATGTTCATGAGTGTGTTTAGTTGTCTCTTACCGGAGCAGACAACGATCCTGGGCGGGTGCGATATTTTGAGGGATTCTTCTTGGTGTTTAATCCGGACACTCATCCATTTTTAATCCTTGAATCCTGAAGGCCAGATGACAGACACCTCAGAACCACATGACCAGTTCAGATTCTGTTCTCATAGTGAAGTGGTAAATAGGCAGCAGGCAGCTTAGTGGTTGTCCACTTCTGACCAGTAACAAAATGGTCGTTACATCGAAGCTTGAGTCCGGCAAGGTAAAAATCATAAGTTGTTCTCTCCCTGAGTAAGACTGTCAAGCCTGAATGCTTATGTAATATGGTTATGGTGGGCTTTAGTGATGAGACTTCCTGATTCGAGGGACTATGTTGTTAAACGTCACTGGGTAAAGTTATTATGCTATTTAATGTGTATTTTCCCTAAAGTGTATTGACAGCCTCTGAAAGCACCTAAATTGATTAATCATGTAAATGGGTTTAGGTAGGGGACAACACCATCATGTTACCATGGCAATTGCTTCATCAACACCATGGTGTAATTTTACTAACGTTGCACTGAACTGTATCTTTCGACAAGATAAGGAGTTTTTGTCTTTGTCATCATACAACAATTACTTACACAGGATATTTCACAATATAACAAATGCATTGTCATAATTGCCACAAAATAGTTATGGAGAAATGAACTTGTGAAGTTACAAACCTTCTGAACATAACATTTGCAATATGACTAAAATTTATCTGACAATAAATAACCAGTTTCAATTTACATGCACAACAATATCCATTAATATTCACCAGGATACTTAAGCAATCTGTTTGTGAGTTGAGACATAAAACCATCTTACAATTGCCTTTACCAACATGTATTCTGCTAATGAGAACCTTGCAGATGTCTGGGATATATACTGATATTAGCTAGGATACTGTGATACGTACGAATGCTCACTATTTGGTTGTTTTTTGTGGTCTGCCCAAAAAACAACATAATGAACACAAAATGAAAATGTTTCACTGGACATCTCTGGATTAGAACCTGATTAAAAAACCTGACTTAAAACTCTTTCTAAGTGTAATTTTGTTATCATACAGAAAAAAAAACTCCCAGGATGTTTTCATACAATATTTCTATACTATATTGACTGAAGGACATGTTCACTTATGTCATATTACATGACAGATGACTTTATTAGTGACCATAGTGGACAAACTCTTAATGATTCACAACACTCCCTTACCTCAAAGTTAACCATGGAGATGCATCTATATTGGTATTTTATCTAACTGTGTGTAAAGAACAACATGTCCAGTGAAGAATGTCTTACCATGTCTTGGTTGGTTTGGGCAGCTGTCAGTCTGTCTGTTCCAGGTTGGGCCTCTGTGGAGAGCAGACAGACCTCCAGACACAGAAGAGCCAGTATCCACACAGCTTTCTCCATACTGATGTACTGGACCCTGACTACACACTAAGCTCTCTTTATACCTAAATCTCAGAGACACGCCTGAATTTCACTCACTTCCTTTCTCTCTGCCTCTTTCTGAGTCTCTTTCTGTCTCTCTTTTATTTTTCTATCTCTCTTGATCTTTCTTACCTTCACGGTCTCTTTTTCTCTGTCTTTGAGTTAACTTAAAATGATTATATGTTGACAATTTTGCTTTGCAAAAAGATTAAATGAAACAGAAATGTGTGTGAAAACAGCTGAATATTGATAATCTGTTGGTGAAGATCTTCCTTCTTGAACTTTGCAAAATGTTGTCAAGTATATTGTTCACAGAGCCAGTTGTATTGTGTTACTGTGAGTGTACAACATGTTTTTGCCTCAGCATCCTGACTATAACCTGTATCAGGCCAGAGGTTTTCATCACAGGCTACATTGTTGTGTTGGAATAATCGTGTTACAGGTAAAAGAAAGAAATCATGAGATGTTTTATTTTGGAACATGAAGTTTATTTGTAAGCCACCTCTAAACAGGTGTATCAATCCTGTCTTAGTACTATATTATTTTAACTATTTATAAAAACCAAATGTATGGTGGTACTTGTACCATGATGTAATTTAATGTCCTAAGGTTGGAGAATTCACGGTTCAACGTTTCATTTTGGGACAACAACTTACGGACGCCACCATGACTGTGGTGATGATAATTCTAACAGTTAATATTATATGCAAAATACTTCACAGTTTTGCAGTCTAAAAAGTTTTTTTACTTTATTGATAAGCAAGAAGAAATGGAATAATATGAGATTATCTTCAGGAGCTTCTGGGCAAACCATCAAGTTGAAGTCATGGCTGCACAGTGTGATCAACACCACTTTGAAAGACTTTCTTGCAATTGTTGACTTGTGCCCTCTCAGTCCTGGAGTAGAGACCCCTTAGATATTGTAACAGGCTCAGGGGTGTGCTGTTTCCATGTCACCAAGTTCAATAAAGACAAAGCACAGAAAGCATGACTAGAATGCAGTTTTGGTATTTATTAGGGATGTTTGTACACAGTGGGGGGAAAAGGGGAATTCATCAACCAGTTCACAGTCCACACTTCGTTCTTGTAGTTGTTGTCCTTTTTCCAGAGGTAATCGGGTCCTCGTCCAAACCAGTTTGGTACACAGGGGGGTAATCAGACAGTCCAGGTCACACAGGTAATCACACAGATAAGGCTATTGAAACACACGCTCTGCACACCTTCCCCTCCCCCCTGCTGGGGGAAGTCCATATAAGGCTTGGGTGGTGGAGCCAGTGGGCCATCAGATATCTTCTCTCAATCACCACTCCCCTCACCACTCCCCGTCACCTGCCACAATAAATATTCAAATACAGTGGGTGTACTGGTGTAGTGTGGTGCAAGCTGTCCTTACAGGCCCCCCTCAGATTACGATGTGGTATATACACATGTAAAGACGATCCTGGTGTAGATTAACCTCACAGTCGACATCTGACTGTGATAACCACATAGACAGACACAGTAAAATGTAAAAATACAAATAAACTGAGTGGGGTCGGCCACCCAGGGCCCCCTACCCAACTCGGATTCCCCCCGCCCACCCTGGGAACCCCGCCCACCCTGGGAACCCCGCCCACACTGGATCCCCCACCCACCACGACCCACCCCCACCCACCACGGGCCTTGGTGCAGCCTCACACCCTGCACCCCCAACAGCTACGCCAGTGAGTGGATGTCATCAAACGTGATACCAGATTGGTTTCTCACCTGAGTTGGAGGAAACAGATGAGGATGATCACGAGAAGAAGGATCAACGAGTCCCTACATAATGTTGTGACAAAGAAAATAACAGTTTTCATTTAATGACACTTTAATCCGTGATGTCATCAAGACATTTTAATGAGCACATTTCCTCAAGCTTTGTTTCCTATACAACTTCTTTGGATGTTCATGAGTGTGTTTAGTTGTCTCTTACCGGAGCAGACAACGATCCTGGGCGGGTGCGATATTTTGAGGGATTCTTCTGGCGTTTAATCCGGACACTCATCCTATTTTTAATCCTTAAATCCTGAGGCCAGATGACAGACACCTCAGAACCACATGACCAATTCAGATTCTATTCTCATAGTGTAATGGTAAATAGGCAGCAGGCAGCTTAGTGGTTGTCACTTCTGACCAGTAACAAAATGGTCGTTACATCAAAGCCTTGAGTCGGCAAGGTAAAAATCATAAGTTGTTCTCTCCCTGAGTAAGACTGTCAAGCCTGAATGCTCATGTAATATGGTTATGGTGTGAGTTGAGATGAGACTTCCTGGTTCGAGGGAATATTTTGTTAAATTTCACTGAGTAAAGTTATTATGCTATTTAATGTGTATTTTCCCTAAAGTGTATTGACAGCCTCTGAAAGCACCTAAATTGATTAATCGTGTAAATGGGTTTAGGTAGGGGACAACACCATCATGTTACCATGGCAATTGCTTCATCAACACCATGGTGTAATTTTATTAACGTTGCACTGAACTGTATCTTTCGACAAGATAAGGAGGTTGTTTTGTCTTTGTCATCATACAACAATTACTTACACAGGATATTTCACAATATAACAAATGCATTGTCATAGTTGCCACAAAATAGTTATGGAGAAATGAACTTGTGAAGTTACAATCCTTCTGAACATAACATTTGCAATATGACTAAAACTGATCTGACAATAAATAACCAGGTTTCAATTTACATGCACAACAATATACCATTAATATTCACCAGGATACTTAAGCAATCTGTTTGTGAGTTGAGACATAAACCATCTTACAATTGCCTTTACAAACATGTATTTCTGCTAATGAGAACCTTGCAGATGTCTGGATATATAATGATATTAGCTAGGATACCGTGATACATACGAATGCCCTCTATTTGGTTGTTTTTTGTGGTCTGCCCAAAAAACAACATAATGAACACAAAATTAACATTTTTCACTGGACATCTCTGGATTAGAACCTGATTAAAAAACCTGATATGAAACTCTTTCTAAGTGTAATTTTGTTATCATACAGAAAAAAAAACTCCCAGCATGTTTGCATACAATATTTCTATACTATATTGACTGAAGGACATGTTCACTTATGTCATATTACATGACAGATGACTTTATTAGTGATCATAGTGGACAAACTCTTAATGATTCACAACACTCCCTTACCTCAAAGTTAACCATGGAGATGCATCTATATTGGTATTTTATCTAACTGTGTGTAAAGAACAACATGTCAGTGATGAATGTCTTACCATGTCTTGGTTGGTTTGGGCAGCTGTAAGTCTGTCTGTTCCAGGTTGGGCCTCTGTGGAGAGCAGACAGACCTGCAGACACAGAAGAGCCAGTAGCCACACAGCTTTCTCCATACTGATGTACTGGACCCTGACTACACACTAAGCACTCTTTATACCTAAATCACAGAGACACGCCTGAATTTCACTCACTTCCTTTCTCACTGCCTCTTTCTGAGTCTCTTTCTATCTCTCTTTATCTTTCTTACGTTCACGGTCTCTATTTCTCTGTCTTTCAGTTAACTTAAAATGATTACATGATGACAATTTTGCTTTGCAAAAAGATTAAATGAAACAGAAATGTGTGTGAAAACAGCTGAATATTGATAATCTGTTGGTGAAGATCTTCCTTCTGGAACTTTGCAAAATGTTTTCAAGTATATTGTTCACAGAGCCAGTTGTATTGTGTTATTGTGAGTGTTCACAGAGCCAGTTGTATTGTGTTATTGTGACCATCCGATATCTTCTCTCAATCACCACTCCCCTCACCACTCCCCTGACCACTCCCCTCACCAGTCCCCTCACCACTCCCCGTCACCACTCCCCTCACCACTCCCCTCACCACTCCCCGTCACCTGCCACAATAGATATTCAAACACTGTCACGTCTTCGGGGCGGAACAAGGAGGAGCAGGAGAACGGCGTAATACTTTTGTAGAATCTTTTAATAATCGAGTGATATATGCGAAGCGCAACACTGCTCTTTGTAACACAGAGACAATTACACACATAGACAGGGGGAGCAGAGGGAACATATATACTGGGGGGAATGATGAGGATGAGAACCAGGTGCGCTAAACAAGACACAGGTGAAATGCATGATGAGATGGACGGTGGTGTCAGAAGGCCGGTGACGTCGAACGCTGGAGTCTGTCTGCTGCAGGGGGAGGTGAAGCAGCAGAGGGCACAGTTGTCACAAATACAGTGGATGTACTGGTGTAGCGTGGTGCTGCCGGGCCGGGGTGCAAGCTGTCCTTACAGGCCCCCCTCAGATTACGATGTGGTATATATGCATGTAAAGACGATCCTGGTGATGAGTTGGAGGAAACGGCCAAGGAAGATGAAAAGAAAGAGAAGGACGGTAGCTCAACATATTGTTGTGACAAAGAAAAGAACAGTTATCATTTAATGACCCTTTAATCCGTGATGTCACCAAGACGTCTCAATAAGCACCTTTCCTCAAGCTTTGTTTTCTATACAAACTCTTTGGATGTTTCTGTTTGTGATTGGTTGCCTCTTCCCACAGGACTCCCCACTCCTGGGTAGTTGTTAGGCTTCTTCTGGCGTTCACTCTGGTCCCTCCCCTCTCTTTTAATCCTTGAATCCTGAGGCCAGATGACAGACACCTCAGAACCACATGACCAATTCAGATTTTATTGGCAATTGTTGACTTCTCCATCTTCTGCTGCACATTACTGGAGTAGAGAACCATTAGATAGGCATTCAAACACAGTGGATGTTATCAGATGTGATACCAGGTTGGTTCCTCACCAGAGTTGAAGGAAATGGACGAGGTTGATGAGGAGGAAGTACTGGAGAATCTCCTTGGTCTGACTGTTGAGATTAACTGAATATTATAATAACATAAAGAAATGTGCATTTTCATTCGTCGTCATTTGAATCTGTGAGGATGCCAAGATTCTCTAAATACATCTTTCTCAGTCTTTGTTTTCTATACAACTTCTTTAATAGGCACCAGTTAGCTTAAATAGGCACCAGTTAGCTTAATGGTTGTCACATCTGACCAGTAACAAAATGGTTGTTACATCAATGGAGTGGGCAAGGTAAAAAACATCAGTTGTAATCTTCCTGAGTAAGACTGTCAAGCCTGAATGCTTATGTAATATTGTTCTGGTGGGCTTAGTGATGAGACTTCCTGATTCGAGGGACTATGTTGTTAAACTTCACTGGGTAAAGTTATTATGCTATTTAATGTGTATTTTCCCTAAAGTGTATTGACAGCCTCAGAAAGCACCTACATTGATTAATCATGTAAATGGGTTTAGGTAGGGGACAACACCATCATGTTACCATGGCAATTGCTTCATCAACACCATGGTGTAATTTTACTAACGTTGCACTGAACTGTATCTTTCGACAAGATAAGGAGTTTTTGTCTTTGTCATCATACAACAATTACTTACACAGGATATTTAACAATATAACAAATGCATTGTCATAATTGCCACAAAATAGTTATGGAGAAATGAACGTGTGAAGTTACAAACCTTCTGAACATAACATTTGCAATATGACTAAAATTGATCTGACAATAAATAACCAGTTTCAATTTACATGCACAACAATATCCATTAGTATTCACCAGGATACTTAAGCAATCTGTTTGTGAGTTGAAACATAAAACCATCTTACAATTGCCTTTACCAACATGTATTCTGCTAATGAGAACCTTGCAGATGTCTGGGATATATACTGATTTTAGCTAGGATACTGTGATACGTACGAATGCTCTCTATTTGGTTGTTTTTTGTGGTCTGCCCAATAAACAACATAATGAACACAAAATTAACATTTTTCAATGGACAACTCTGGTTTAGAACCCAATTTAAAAACCTGACTTAAAACTCTTTCTAAGTGTAATGCTGTTAGCCTACAAAAGAAATACTCCCAGCATGTTTGCATACAATATTTCTATACTATATTGACTGAAGGACATGTTCACTTATGTCATATTACACTACAGATGACTTTATTAGTGACCATAGTGGACAAACTCTTAATGATTCACAACACTCCTTTACCTCAAAGTTAACCATGGAGATGCATCTATATTGGTATTTTATCTAACTGTGTGTAAAGAACAACATGTCAGTGAAGAATGTCTTACCATGTCTTGGTTGGTTTGGGCAGCTGTCAGTCTGTCTGTTCCAGGTTGGGCCTCTGTGGAGAGCAGACAGACCTGCAGACACAGAAGAGCCAGTATCCACACAGCTTTCTCCATACTGATGTACTGGACCCTGACTACACACTAAGCTCTCTTTATACCTAAATCACAGAGACACGCCTGAATTTCACTCACTTCCTTTCTCTCTGCCTCTTTCTGAGTCTCTTTCTATGTCTCTCTTTTATCTTTCTATCTCTCTTTATCTTCCTTACGTTCACGGTCTCTATTTCTCTGTGTTTCGGTTAACTTAAAATGATTACATGATGACAATTTTTCTTTGCTAAAAAGTTTAAATGAAACAGAAAAGGAGTGTAGGCAGCAAAGTGTTTGTCTATCCTGAACAAATCAACGACACTTTTGCTCGAACTGCATTGTGGGATTGTTGACGTGCTGTACTCCGCTTGCTGTTACCTAACTGGCTACCTGCCAAACTTTTTCGAATTTACTCGATATAAACTAATTGGTCAAAATTCTAAAACTGGCAAGTATAGAGAGTACAGAGATATTGTTATCCACGTTGGCACCAACGATGTTAGGATGAAATAGTCAGAGGTTACGAAGCAGAACATAGCATCAGCGTGTAAATTAGCTAGAAAGATGTGTCGGCATCGAGTAATTGTCTCTGGCCCCCTCCCAGCTAGGTGTGGTGACGAGCTCTACAGCAGACTTGCGCAACTCAATCGCTGGCTGAAAACGGAGTTCTGCCCGTCGCAGGAGGTAGAGTTTGTAGATAACTGGCCTTCTTTTTGGGACTCTCCCAGAAATAGGGCCAGGCCTGATCTGCTGAGGAGCGACGGACTCCATCCTAGCTGGAGTGGTGCTCTTCTTTTATCTAGGAACATTGACAGGAGTCTCACTCCTATAGCTTTAACATGAGATAGGGTGCAGGTCAGGCTGCAGGCTGTTAGCCAGAGTATAGTGTAGCCTGAGTAGCATAGTGGAGTCTGTCAATAGCATAGCCAGAGTAGTTAGTACAGCTTTACCTATTGCCACTGTGACTCGTTATAGGCTGAGAAAAGTTAAACAAGGTAGTGCTAACAAAAACAACCTTATTAAGATAAAGCCTTCCTCCACCTCGGTCAAAAATAAAAATAATTGTATCACTTCACATCTCAAAATGGGACTCCTAAATATTAGATATCTTGCTCCAAAGGCAGTTGCAGTAAATGAATTAATCTCTGATCATAAACTAGATGCTATTGGTTTATGTGAAACGTGGCTAAAGCCTAATGAATTCACTGCCTTAAATGAGGCCTCTCCTCCTGGCTATACTAGTGATCATATCCCTCGTGCGTCACGAAAAGGAGGGGGTGTCGCTAATATTTATGACAGTAAATATAAACTTACTCTCAAACATATCACAGAGTTTCATTCTTTCGAAGTTTTACTCATGAAAGTTAACCAGGCCGATAAATCATTTTACATAGCTACTATTTATAGGCCCCCCGGGCCATACACATTGTTTCCAGAATTCTTGTCTAACCTTGTAGTCATGGCAGATAGTATTCTAATTTTTGGCGATTTCAATATTCATATGGAAAACTCCAATGATCCTCTTCAAAAAGCCTTTGAAGCCATAATTGACTCAATGGGTTTCATCCAACATGTCTCAGGTCCAACACATTGCCAAAATCATACCTTAGATTTAGTCCTGTCACGAGAAATAGATATTGTAGATCTAATTATTTACCCCCAAAATCCTGGATTATTGGATCACTGTCTTATTACATTTACCGTTAAAACAAAAAATCCACTTGCCCCCCAAACAATGAGTTTCAAAAGCCATACTATAAATTCTCGGACTACAAATAAATTCCTTGATATTCTTACTAGTTCGCTCATTAATGACAGAGTAAATAAATCTGTAAACGATCAAATCGAGGATCTAAACTCAATACTGCGAAATACATTAGACATAGTTGCACCACTAAAAACTAAAGAAATACGCAACAAGAAACTTGCTCCCTGGTACACCGACAATACTAGAGCACTTAAGCAAGCCTCCAGAAAATTTGAGCGAAAGTGGCGCTCCACCAAGTTGGAAGTATTTAGACTAGCCTGGATAAACAGTACAGTACAATACCGAAAATCACTCACGTCTGCTCAATCAGCTTATTTCTCCAACCTGATTGAGGCGAACAAAAACAATCCAAAATTTCTCTTTGATACAGTTGCAAAGTTAACAAAAAAGCAAAGCTTAGCAAGTGAAGTGGGTCTTCACTTTAGTTGTAATGAATACATGAACTACTTTGATGAAAAGATCGTCACCATTAGAAAACAAATAACTGACTCCTTAAATAGTTATGGTCCTCAAAATCTCAGTTGTCCAAAACATTTCCTGAACCTCCCTGACCAGGTGTCAATGGGGACACTTGAATTTTTTGATACCGTATCGCTCGACACATTTACAAAATTTGTAATGAGTTCTAAACCCACAAACTCTCAGCTAGACCCGATTCCTACAAAATTACTTCAGGAGTTATTTCCTGTGCTAGGTCAGCCAATGCTGAACATAATAAATTGCTCCCTTTCCTCCGGATGCGTACCAAACTCACAAAAAATTGCGGAAATTAAGCCTCTTCTAAAAAAATCTAATCAAGATCCCGACATATTAAACAATTATAGGCCAATATCGAACCTCCCGTTCCTCTCAAAATCTTAGAAAAATGTGTTTCCCAACAACTGAATGCTTCCTAAAGACAAAAAAACATTTATGAAATATTCCAGTCCGGTTTTAGATCCCATCATAGTACTGAGACTGCACTCGTGAAGGTAACAAATGACCTTCCAATGGCCTCAGACAAAGGTTCCGCATCCGTCCTGTTGCGTCTTGATCTTAGTGCTGCTTTTGACACTATTGATCACTCCCTTCTCTTAGAGAGACTGGAAACCAATATTGGGCTACGTGGACATGTTCTAGCCTGGTTTAAATCTTATTTAGCTGAAAGATATCAGTTCGTTAGTGTGGATGGCATATCCTCTGACAAGTCAAAGGTATGCTTTGGAGTTCCTCAAGGCTCGGTTCTGGGCCCATTATTGTTCTCACTATACATGCTCCCTCTGGGCGATGTAATCCGAAATCACAATATTAACTTTCACTGTTATGCTGATGACACACAGTTATATATTTCAATGAAGCATGGAGAAGCCCCTAAATTAGCTATTTTGGAAGCATGCGTTTCAGATATTAGGAAGTGGATGACAGAGAATTTCTTGCTCTTAAACTCAAATAAAACAGAAATGCTCCTTTTAGGACCCAAAAAACAAAGAGCGTTACTAGCAGATCTCACTGTGAACCTCGACGGCTGCATGGTCGTATCCCAAAAAACTGTAAAAAACCTTGGCGTTACCCTTGACCCTGACCTCTCCTTTGAGGAACATATAAAATATGTCTCAAGAGTTGCTTATTTTCATCTTCGAAACATCGCAAAAATTAGAAACTTTCTATCAAAAACTGATGCAGAAAAATTTATCCACGCTTTCGTTACTTCTAGATTAGATTACTGCAATGCTCTTCTCTCTGGTTATCCAGACAAATTAATAAATAAACTTCAATAAGTGCTGCACACGGCTGCTAGAATCCTAACTCGAACAAAAAAATTTGAACACATTACTCCTGTCCTGGCGTCCTTACATTGGCTGCCTGTTAGGGTTAGGGCTGATTTTAAGGTTTTATTGTTAACCTATAAATCAATACATGGATTTGCTCCTACTTACCTGGCTGAAATGATCCAGCCATACATACCTACACGTAACCTTAGATCGCAAGATGCAGGCCTTTTAATTGTACCTAGAATTTCTAAACAAACAGTTGGTGGCAGGGCCTTTTCTCATAGAGCTCCACTCTTATGGAATGATCTGCCAATTAAGGTTAGAAATGCAAACTCAGTGCAAACTTTCAAGTGTCTACTAAAAACTCATCTCTACAGCATGGTTTATAATTAGGTGTAGCCTGGCCCGGGGGCGTGAAGGTGACCAGTAGGCTTGATACTGTCCACCCTTGCTGTCTTGCCAGGTGGGCTCTCGTCACCATTGGGATGCCCTCCTTCCAATGCCTTTCGTGGGAAGAGTCACTGGCTTGTTGTTGACTCTCTGTTGCGCACTTGTGCAATTGGGCTGTACGCCGCTAGCAATACTCGGCCCTCATTCAGGGGGGTTGCGGTTGGTGGGTGTCCCTTGGTTGATGCCTGGCAATGTGGTTGGATTGATTTCCTGCTTGTTGGGCCCTGTCCGGGGCCTCCCCCGGGTAGGGCCACAGTGTCACCGGACCCCCCCGTCTCAGTTCCAAGGTGTTACGCTGCTATATTATTGTGCTGGGGGATATGAGGGATGTACTATTAACTTTTCTCAATTTCCTCCAGTTTTAAATTTTAGAAGGAGATGAGGTCCTGGTCCACACCTGCGGATTACCTGGTTTGGGGGGCCCGTTGCTGTCCCTGTCCTTGTCCACCTGGTCATACTTCTGACCTAGTCTAAATTCAAATAGACTCTGGATTTAGCCCAGAGAAATGTATTTATTATTCCAATTGGACTCTTAATATCTCACCCGGCACAGCCAGAAGAGGACTGGTCACCCCTCTGAGGCTGGGTCCTCTCTAGGTTTTTTCCTAAAATTCGACCATAGGGAGTTTTTCCTAGCCACTGAAATTCAACACTACTGTTGTTTGCTCCTTGGGGTTTAAGGCCGGGTGTCTCTGTAAAGCACTTTGTGACAACTGCTGTTGTAAAAATGGCTTTATAAATACATTTGATTGAATAAAGACAAAGCACAGAAAGCATGACTAGAATGCAGTTTTGGGATTTATTAGGGATGTTTGTACACAGTGGGGGAAAAAGGGGGAATTCATCAACCAGTTCACCGTCCACACTTCGTTCTCGTAGTTTGTTGTCCTTTTTCCAGAGGTAATCGGGTCCTCGTCCAAACCAGTTTGGTACACAGGGGGTTAATCAGACAGTCCAGGTCACAACAGGTAATCACACAGATAAGGCTATTGAAACACACGCTCTGCACACCTTCCCCTCCCCCCTGCTGGGGGAAGTCCATATAAGGCTCGGGCGGTGGAGCCAGTGGGCCATCAGATATCTTCTCTCAATCACCACTCCCCTCACCACTCCCCGTCACCTGCCACAATAAATATTCAAATACAGTGGGTATACTGGTGTAGCGTGGTGCTGCCGAGCCGGGGTGCAAGCTGTCCTTACAGGCCCCCCTCAGATTACGATGTGGTATATATGCATGTAAAGACGATCCTGGTGTAGATTAACCTCACAGTCGACATCTGACTGTGATAACCACATAGACAGACACAGTAAAATGTAAAAATACAAATAAACTGAGCGAACTCGGATTCCCCCCGCCCACACTGGATCCCCCACCCACCCCCACCCACCACGACCCACCCCCACCCACCACGGGCCTTGGTGCAGCCTCACACCCTGCACCCCCAACAGCTACCCCAGTGAGTGGATGTCCTCAAACATGATACCAGATTGGTTTCTCACCTGAGTTGGAGGAAACAGATGAGGATGATCACGAGAAGAAGGACCAACGAGTCCCTACATATTGTTGTGACAAAGAAAATAACAGTTTTCATTTAATGACACTTTAATCCGTGATGTCATCAAGACATTTTAATGAGCACATTTCCTCAAGCTTTGTTTCCTATACAACTTCTTTGGATGTTCATGAGTGTGTTTAGTTGTCTCTTACCGGAGCAGACAACGATCCTGGGCGGGTGCGATGTTTTGAGGGATTCTTCTGGCGTTTAATCACCTTGCCTTGAGTCGGCAAGGTAAAAATCATAATTTGTTCTCTCCCTGAGTAAGACTGTCAAGCCTGAATGCTCATGTAATATGGTTATGGTGTGATTTGAGATGAAACTTCTTAGTTCGAGGGACTATTTTGTTAAATTTCACTGAGTAAAGTTATTATGCTTTTTAACGTGTATTTTCCCTAAAGTGTATTGATAGCCTCTGAAAGCACCTAAATTGATTAATCGTGTAAATGGGTTTAGGTAGGGGACAACACCATCATGTTACCATGGCAATTGCTTCATCAACACCATGGTGTAATTTTACTAATGTTGCACTGGAACTGTATCTTTCGACAAGATAAGGAGGTTGTTTTGTCTTTGTCATCATACAACAATTACTTACACAGGATATTTCACAATATAACAAATGCATTGTCATAGTTGCCACGAAATAGTTATGGAGAAATGAACTTGTGAAGTTACAAACCTTCTGAACATAACATTTGCAATATGACTAAAATTTATCTGACAATAAATAACCAGTTTCAATTTACATGCACAACAATATACATTAATATTCACCAGGATACTTAAGCAATCTGTTTGTGAGTTGAAACATAAAACCATCTTACAATTGCCTTTACCAACATGTATTCTGGTAATGAGAACCTTACAGATGACCTGGATATATACTGATATTAGCTAGGATACTGTGATACATACGAATGCTCTCTATTTGGTTGTTTTTTGTGGTCTGCCCAAAAAACAACATAATGAACACAAAATGAAAATGTTTCACTGGACATCTCTGGATTAGAACCTGATTAAAAAACCTGACTTAAAACTCTTTCTAAGTGTAATTTTGTTATCATACAGAAAAAAAAAACTCCCAGGATGTTTGCATACAATATTTCTATACTATATTGACTGAAGGACATGTTCACCTATGTCATATTACACGACAGATGACTTTATTAGTGACCATAGTGGACAAACTCTTAATGATTCACAACACTCCCTTACCTCAAAGTTAACCATGGAGATGCATCTACATTATATATAGATATATCTATATTCTTTCTAACTGTGTGTAAAAAACAACATGTCAGTTAAGTATGTCTTACCATGTCTTGGTTGGTTTGGGCAGCTGTCAGTCTGTCTGTTCCAGGTTGGGCCTCTGTGGAGAGCAGACAGACCTGCAGACACAGAAGAGCCAGTAGCCACACAGCTTTCTCCATACTGTTGTACTGGACCCTGACTACACACGCAGCACTCTACACGCTCACACACGCATTCAACACACACACTTCCTTTCTGTTTCTCTATGCGTAAGCCTCTCTGTTTGGCCTCTCCTCTTCTAGTGGTCCATTATAACAGTTAATTACCTTTGATGGCTACAGTTTCCACCAATAAATTTAAATATTTTTAGGATCCGCAGTCATAAAAATATGCTTGTTTGGTCAACTGAGCTGTCTCTAGGCAGAATGTTGATCCGCAAAAGTCCAGCTGGATTTTTGGAGTCGTTAGACCAGTAGTCGTTAGACCAGTTAGTCTGTGGTGGTCCCTGGGCAAAGGACCCTCTAAAAGCCCGCTGGACACCAGAGAATTGAAAGGGAGCAAACTTAAAATCCCACAGGATACCAGATTAGAATAAAAATATGACATATTACAGTGGTCAGGACAAAACCCTCAACACAAAGACTATTGCAGTGTAGATACTGGTGACTAAGACAGCAAAGTCTAAGACAGGAAATCTAATTTGCCAGACATAGCCCCAGACATGGACACCAACAGACCGCCAAGCTCCCTGAGACAAGGCTATTCTCTTCCACAGCGCAAAACCCAACAGGTGCAAATTCGAACAGAACGATATTATCGGTTACTCAGTTGACTCACGTAACGTATTGCAATAAACCTGACATGGCGTGATGTGCCCTCTTGGTGGTGGAATGAGGAAACAGGTGTAAGCTTGTTTTCCTTGTTCACTGAATTTCATTCAGCTTTTGCTTCGGAGCTTGGCATAATTTTCCAAACATTGTAACACTGCCACAATGTAACACTGTGACAATGTAACACTGTAACACTGAAACCACCTAACACTGTCACAATGCAACACTGTAACACAACTCAACGATGCTTAGCTCCATTCTGCTGCCAGTTTAGAGCACACAACACCAGCCCACCCTGCACCACCCTACTCCACATCAGCCCAACCTATACCAGCCTACTGCAAACCTACCAACATTATATCACCCCACCCAAACCACCCTACACTACATCACCCCACCCAAACCACCCTAAATTACATCACCCCATTCTAAATTACATCCCCCCATCCTAAATTACATCACCCCATTCTGAATGACATCACCCTATCCTAAATTACATCACCCGACTCTTCACCAGCCTACAGCACAGCACCCTACATTACATTACACCACCCTATACCACCTTAAATTACCCTTCTCCCCTCCCCCTACATTACATCACCCCACCCCACACCAGCCTACACCACACCACCCTACATTACATTACACCACCCTAAATTGCATCACCTCACCATACATTACATCACCCTATTGTAGACTACATAACCCACCATACACCAGATCACACCTAAACTACATCACCCCAACCTATACCACCCTAAATTACATAACCCCACCCTACATAACATCACCCCATTGTAGACTACATCACACCACTCTACACCGCCCTAAATTAGATCACTGAACCCTGCATTACATCATAAATCTTAAGTGTTACGTCTTCCAGACACTCACTCCTCTGTCCGTCCGTCAGTCCCCCCACCCCCCCATAGCCAGCTCCTGGATTGTCTGCTCAGGAACCACAGACAGTTGGCAGGATAATGCAAACAGGTTCCTCTTGGTTAGCTTTGTCACTGTTCCAGGAGGAGCTTCTCTGGGATTCAAAACCATTATGCAAAGGTCATGGAGTGAGTCTGAGGTTTTGTGTTTTTTAATCAATATACAGTTTATTTCCCCATCTTTTGCTGTTGTGACCTTATATTTTGTCGTTCTGGTCATTCTGGTGCATGTAGAGAATTAATTGTTTTCTTGTTGGGTTAAGTGGCGTCAGGCCATGAGGACAGATCTGCCTCTAGTTTATGAATAAAATAAAGCCAGAGTAAGCATCATGAAAAAGGTAGTGACATTAGCCAAGAATGTTTTTCTTATTCAGCAGTTCATTATTTAAATGTACAGTATTTCAGGTATTGTTGCCCAATGTGATTATGGAGTTTTGAACATTAGTGGTTTTAACCGTAATTCCAGCTGGCTCTAGACCACAGCCGCCCCTTGAAGGAAGCTTAGAGCTCGAATGCCTGTATTCTCACTCCTCCACTAACATTGGTAACACTTCAAAATAATGTAAAAGTTTAAAGGGGTTATAAAAGATTATGATAACCTTATTAAGGGTTCTATAGGCATTTGTAAATACATTAAACATTCTGATGTTGGTTAAACATGTTCATAAGGTATAACTACAGTGGTTCTAGATGTTGATTCCTCGTCCAAATTTTTTGACAATAAAACCCATATATTTTCTGCAGTTATAAATGTTGTTAACGTCAAAGGTTTGCACTTCAAAATAATGTATCCTATCAGTAATACATTTTGGTAAATCATTTAATGAGGATTTTTAGATTAGACCAAGTTGAGCACTCCTCACAAATGAGAGTAGATATTCGGCTGATGGATATGAAACACACAAATCAATAATCTGTGGTACATCATCCTGTGCTTTACCAACCCAAGGCAATAAGGTTACCATTTCCCACCAGAGTTCATCAGATGTGGATAAGTGTGTTGATATAACAATCATTTATATATAGCAGTGTAGCCATTAACAAAAAGTTTGTAAGATCTTATAAGCGTTTTATAGGTGCATTTGTGAAAAGGTGAATAACTGGCAAATACTTGCTCACTTTTTTGACATGCACTGATTAGTTATTAATATGTTAGTTAGTTATTAATAAGGTTTTTATTAAACCTTTGGAAATCCCAACTGTTTCCTTTGAAAAAAGTGCTACTAGAAATTGATAAAGTTTTTGCTGAATTATTAATTTCAGTCAATCAAATAACCTACAGCTGTCTTTTGTGATGTAACTAGTAGCCTATGGACAAACATAATTAACAGTTTATCCCAGGGATTTCACCCCGAGGAGGGAAATAACAGTTCATGTCCATTGGTCTGATAAGCTGTTTCGGCACCAGCGCACAACTCAGATTTTGGAAAGATCTATTGCGTTTGTCAATAGTTCAGATGCCGCATCTTCGTTACAGTAGAGAACCGAAGTTGACTAAGAGGCAATCGAAATTCTGAAGAGAAATTAAATGGACTAAATGTACATGGATAGGATCGGGTAAAGTGCTTCTGGCTTTCTTAAATATTTTCATTGCAACTACGTCGGTCCCTAGATTTCCTCATTTTCATTGTAGGGGTCTGGAAGTGAGAAGCTGAAGTCACGGTAAGTCGTGGTAGTTCTTTCTATTTACGTGTTTCGATATTAATAACGTTTCGGGGGGGAAATTGTAATAGTTAGAATTGTAACTATTAGGCTACACCCGGTCAAAGATAGTAGTTATGAGTAATGTAGTTTCGAACGCAACGAAAGTAGCTAGATATTAGCTAATTAGTTGTGGACGACTACATTAACTTACATTAAAACATTTTAATTTTATTTTTCCCACGACAAGTGTTTTCCTCTAAGTGTCTTTGCAACTAAAGATAAGCTAATATTTTAGCTGCTTTAGTTTTGAGAAAATCTTCACCTTGGAGACTAATATAGCAGTATATATCCCATTCATAAGGAGATGAATGAGAGGTTCTACTGTTCACTATCACCAAAATGTAAAATGTAAAACTCCTATCATAATGAATTATTCACAAATTGTCATTCAATCTCTGACTGTTTTAATGATGTTTTTTGAATTTTTGACTTCATTGTAAATAAATAACTTGTGGGTTAGGCTAGCATATAGTTACCACACACTAACACCCACAAACGCCAGACTAACCTGATAAAGGTCAATATAAGACAACTGTCAAGGAGACATGAATGTCTGTATTATGGCTTAAAAATAAGCAGACAGATGTTATTTTGAGTGATGGTAAATCTAACTGCAATGGTGGTTTGCTGGGGCGTTGTGAGAGGTGATGAGCAGTGGGTGGCCAAGCCACAGAGGCCATAAATCCTGTAGGTTTGAATCCATGTATAGTTCATGTTTCTTACTCAACCCTAAACCTTAATTCTTAACCCTTTCCGTAGTACCTAATCTTAACCCCAAACGTCCCTGTAAGAGACCGTGCAAATAGTTCCTGTATGGTTCTTTACACCATCTTACACAGGGATGTTTGCTTTCACTCACATATGAACGTTCATCTCTATAACTGTATAAATAGACATTCATTTCCACTTGCACAAACGTCAGGCGTACACACACTATTGATGCTGGAACTCCTCTGGGACTTCTGACTGGGTTCATACGTTGTCCAGGTTTATGCTGCAATAAATTCTCTGGTTTTCCCTGAAATCACAATTTAAGGATTTAAGGAAAGGTAAAAAAGACACAAGAAAACCAACATCCCAACCAGGAATTCTGGAAATATCAGAGAATCTATTGAAACTTCAGAGAGTATTTCAATCTTATCTGTGTGTGAGAATGGAAGAGAAAATACCGCTTGGGACATAATATTCAGGTCATGGAGTTCTAATGCTCCTTACAAAATGGTTTGATTGTTGCAGCTTATGTATGTCCGTTCACGAAGAGGTTTAGCGAGCTGCTGTACTCTGAGCAGTCCTAATCAGCTGGTGTAGACTAGTGAGCACCATAATCAGGTTTTACCAAGCCAGTCGTGGGTGTCAGACTGGGTTCAAATACTACTTGAAATATGTTAACATAGGTTAACTAGCTGTGCACACTTTGTCCACCGCTATGGAAACAGTATTGCAAAAGTGCAAACCCTTCCCGCTCACACAGCACGTGGAACTCAGGTCTGCTGGGCGATGAGACGGACAGCTCAGCGTGTTTTTTAGTTTATGTGTACAAGTGAACCTTGATGCAGTCTGCATAAGAATAACTCTGCATCAGATCGCACCTGTTTTCATTTATTAGAGCCACTTGTTTTCTTTCAGTTGAGCCACTTATAATCCTGTTGTTATGATGCGGTCAGTGTTGTCAGTCGCGAGTTATTTTATTAGTGGGTGATTAAGGTTCCGCTCTTTCATTCATTGTGATGAAGTGAAGACATCACATTTTCAGGTGAAAAATAACTCATTACATTCATTCTTCTGTGATAGGAGAGGATTTTTAGAAAGACATTGTAAAAAGTTATGAAATATGGAATGGTTTCAGCTCTTTTATGGAATTCCTTGTACACAGAGAGGCAAATAATACCGTTAAATGACTGGATAGAAATGTTATTCTGTCTCATCAGCAAGAAACCTGTCTCACTGACTAATGAATGCAGAGCTACCCAGAGATGGACATTATTTATTTTACATGTATTTGAAATATCTATTCCAACTACTTTTGGGTATGCAGTCACAATCCAGGATTGAGAATCAAGATACTTTAAAGAACTGTGTTTTGTATTTAACAAAATACTTTTCAACAGTCCAGATAGGACTTAATGGCTGAGGCTGTATTAGACTATACCACACTGTGCAATCTTATAATGAATGTTTGTGCTGTGGATGTTGAGCACAGACACAAGTCCAGTTGAACCCCCTCAAATCAAATGCTCAGCAAGTTAAAGAAACAACCCAAATTGTCCTTACAATTATAATCTTTGAGTTACCTTCATCCGTTTTCTCCATGTCTCTCATCCCCTTACCCAGAGGTCAGCGAAGACAGCGGATTGGGCCAGGGTGTTTGATTGACAGTGCAACCAGGGTCGACAATGGGGAGGAAACTTGACCTGACGGGCCTGACGGATGACGAGGCGGAGCACGTCCTGCAGGTGGTGCAGAGGGACATGAGGCTCAGGAAGAAAGAGGAGGAGCGCCTCAGGTGAGCGTCAGCCTTTGGACCGTGGAGTCGGTGCATAGGCCCGTTTTGGCATTTGTAACGGGTGACAGAATGATCACAGATTTACTGTACGTCCAGGTCAGTATGTCCCACGTGGCATTGCGTCACAGATGTAATAGGTAACGGGTGACGGAATGATCACAGATTTACTGTACGTCTAGGTCAGTATGTCCCACGTGGCATTGTGTCACAGATGTAATGGGTCACAGGTGACGGAATGATCACAGATTTACTGTACGTCTAGGTCAGTATGTCCCACGTGGCATTGCGTCACAGATGTAATAGGTCACGGGTGACGGAATGATCACAGATTTACAGTACGTCTAGGTCAGTATGTCCCACGTGGCATTGCGTCACAGATGTAATAGGTAACGGGTGACGGAATGATCACAGATTTACTGTACGTCTAGGTCAGTATGTCCCACGTGGCATTGCGTCACAGATGTAATAGGTCACGGGTGACGGAATGATCACAGATTTACAGTACGTCTAGGTCAGTATGTCCCACGTGGCATTGCGTCACAGATGTAATAGGTCACGGGTGACGGAATGATCACAGATTTACAGTACGTCCAGGTCAGTATGTCCCACGTGGCATTGCGTCACAGATGTAATAGGTAACGGGTGACGGAATGATCACAGATTTACTGTACGTCTAGGTCAGTATGTCCCACGTGGCATTGCGTCACAGATGTAATAGGTCACGGGTGACGGAATGATCACAGATTTACAGTACGTCCAGGTCAGTATGTCCCACGTGGCGTTGTGTCACAGAGGTAATGGGTCACGGGTGACAGAATGATCACAGATTTACAGTACGTCCAGGTCAGTATGTCCCACGTGGCATTGCGTCACGGTGAAGTCCATTGGCTGTGTGGTCACATTTGAAAAACATTACTGAGGAGAGGTAGCTGCACGTGTGTGATGGGGGCCTTTTAACCCTCCAATCACATCAATCGTCTGTACGTCTAACAACAGTGTGTTGATAACTGCTGAGATTATGAATGTATTCATGTTATTCCCAATGCTGTTCATTTGCCATTCGCATTGTGTTTCGCTTAAGCTACATTCCCGGCATTGTCGGAGATCATGGGAGATTTCCCATCCTGCGTGGCCCCGCTGTGTCCTCTAAACAACAAGCAGGAAGAGCCTGCCCTTTCCTGTTCCTCTAACTCACATTCCGTCCGAATTACCATGGATACACCCAATCGTAAAACTTCCAGGAACCTCAGGAGGTCTGATAGGATCTGATACGTCTGATAGGATCTGATAGGCTTGGATAGGGGTGAACAAGTGGAAGCAGAGGACCTATCAGGCATTAGTTCATGGTACCAATGTTGTCTTTTACCCATCTAGTCATTTCTGGTCCGTCTTTGCCAATAGTTATGGGTTGGTGATACGTTTGGGTGTATTCATTCAAAAGACTATTACTGAAGGTCCTGTGGTACGGTCATGTAGAGCAGTCATGTGGAGCGGTCATGTGGAGCGGTCAGGTAGACAGATGCTCACCCGCTGTGTGTGGCTGCATCAATAGGCTGCAATAGGAGCAGGTTGATTCTCAATGTGCGGAATTAATGGAATTGGTTCTACTGGAACTTGGTCGTCGTACTTTCTCTGTGTGGTATGTCAGTAAGGCAAGGGAAAGTCCTGTCCAAGAACATACCAGGAGGAAAACAGTCAGTCCTGATGAGTGAGGGCTCTTTCCTCGGATTAGTGAGTTTTGCAGTAGAAATAACATGAATATGGCCCTGCTTCTGTCCCCTTCTCCTCTCTCGTTCAATTGTCTAGATACTAATAATGCATTGTTGTATACAGGATGAGAGTACAATGGGCCCAGGGTTGAATCAGCCTGATAACTGCCTTCATTTATGTACGCAGAAACAGATGCTATCACCATAAATTTTGTCGAGTTCACAAGGCTAGGTTTGATTGAGTGGTGGGCTGAAATGCTGGGATTCACCCAAGACCAGGCTGTTTCCGAACTGCTCCGTTTCTCGGACAGAATGTCTGGTGTCTGGCCAGCATTCTGGAAGTCCGCTGCAGCATTCAGAAGGATTAGGGCAATGCATTCACTTTACCACGAGGCTGCTCCCATGGGAGACTGAACCCCTGTACATGTCCTTGACTGACAGAGATGAGTTAGCGCTACATCACGGGATTCATGAATGGCACAGGGGGTTTTGATTCAGTGCATGGACACATTAACCAAGGTTCATTATCTTTTTCTGGCCTCCCTAATTAATCTCACGAGAGCGGCAACAGGGTAAGAAGGCGGACAGTTTCCCCCGACCTAAGCTCCACTCACGTCGGAGCTTTTTTACATTAGCGAAAAGGCCCGCTGTGTGCGTTTGTGACAGATGTGCATTGGCTGAGGTGTAGCATCCAGCCTGTCCTTGATGCACTTCCTGTGTGGACACCCGGTAGCCACTGGAACTGTGGACATATGGTGTGAGAGGCTGGGGATGGTGTGAGGGGCTGGGGATGGTGTGAGGGGGTGGGGATGGTGTGAGGGGCTGGGGATGGTGTGAGGGGCTGGGGATGGTGTGAGGGGGTGGGGATGGTGTGAGAGGCTGGGGATGGTGTGAGAGGCTGGGGATGGTGTGAGAGGCTGGGGATGGTGTGAGAGGCTGGGGATGGTGTGAGGGGCTGGGGATGGTGTGAGGGGGTGGGGATGGTGTGAGAGGCTGGGGATGGTGTGAGAGGCTGGGGATGGTGTGAGAGGCTGGGGATGGTGTGAGAGGCTGGGGATGGTGTGAGAGGCTGGGGATGGTGTGAGAGGCTGGGGATGGTGTGATCAACTGCAAAAGGAACATCCAGGAGAAAAGGACCACCTCCAGTTTCTGATGCGCCACTAAGACTAAAGATGGTGAAACCCTGAAAATCATAGGTGAAAAAAACAGAACAGTATTTAAACATATAAAACTCTTATAATGTCATCACATTTCTGAACTGGCAAATCCCCTGGCTCTGGAGATGACCTGCTTTAGGAGGCGGATGTTCTCCTATAGTCCAGATGAGGGCCGTGGAGAGTGAAGCTGAGGCTGACTAATGACATTAAAGCAAATGTCTCTTTTTAATTGCACTGGCCACTTTCAAATGGAGGCTGGAAACAAAGCAGTACTCTCTGCCGCTAAAAGCACCAAAATCTGTAAGAGTAGTGATGTTCACACCTGACCAGGGCTGGCATGGTTGGAACATTGTCCTGATCTGGACTGATGTCTCTGTGTTTACTGGACTTTACTTCTGTAGCTTGGCAGTCCACCTTTAGGGCTCCATTTTACCTTGTTGAAACCAGAATTACCTCTTATAAAAAGACAACAAGAAGGTGTAGATGGGTCTTGACCTCCCTGATCTCTTATAAAATGACAACAAGGAGGTGTAGAGGGGTCGTGACCTTCCTGATCTCTTATAAAAAGACAACAAGGAAGTGTAGAGGGGTCGTGACCTCCCTGATCACTTGTAAAAAGACAGCAAGGAGGTGTAGAGGGGTCGTGACTTATAAAAAGACAACAAGGAGGTGTAGAGGGGTTGTGACCTCCCTGATCACTTATAAAAAGACAACAAGTAGGTGTAGAGGGGTTGTAATCTCCCTGATCTCTTATAAAAAGTCAAACAAGGAGGTGTAGAGGGGTCGTGACCTCCCAGATCTCTCATAAAAAGACAACAAAGAGATGTAGAGCGGTCATGACCTCCCAGATCACTTATGAAAAGACAACAAGGAGGTGTAGAGGGGCCGTGACCTCCCTGATCTCTTATAAAAAGTGAAACAAGGAGGTGTAGAGGGGTCGTGACCTCCCTGATCTCTTATAAAAAGACAAAAAGGAGATGTAGAGCGGTCATGACCTCCCAGATCACTTATGAAAAGTCAAACAAGGAGGTGTAGAGGGGTCATGACCTACCTGTCCATAGTGGAAGATCTTCCCCCGGTCACCAGTCAACTCCATGACCCTCAAAGTGACTCAAAGTTCAACCAGGCTAACTGTTCTACCTGTCTGTCCTGAGTTAGCATGTAGCATGTGTAATGGAATTAGGAACGTACAGTAAAATCATCTGAAGGAGTAGAAGCATTTGGCTGAAAACACCATATGTTCACAGCGGCATCCCAGGCTGCTGAGTGAACATTCATGGTATTTCATTTGAAACAATGAACAATAATTGACATGGCTAGCGTGTGGGCTAACGTGAATCAGTCCCAGCGGTGTTACCGTCGATACTAATCCAGCATTCATGCCCAAGATTATCAGGATTCCATTCAGACTAAGGAGCCTGGAGCCGTGGCCTTTTCCCTCACAGGTAAGAGAGAGCGTCTGCCCTGGCCCGTCATGTGGGGGGGGGGGGGGGGGGGGCACAGCCGGCACAGCCGGGCAGGCGCTTTGTAAACAACGCTAATCTTAGTGGCTCTACTCTGGGATCCAACTGGCTTATGTGTTGAAGTGTCTCGTGCCATTTTGGCGCCGGGGCCCGACTCCACGCGGGGGCCTTGTCGATGCCGTCACCCTGACCGGTGGCTCCAGTCGGTAGTCTGCCCGAGGGAAGACTGGCGGAGAGCCCGGAATGGTAGGCGGTTAGGAAAATATCCAGACGGTGACCGGTGCCGGCTTGTGCGTACGGCACCGTAAACACGGTCTGGCCAGTTCTGTTGGGTCGTGACCTTTTTGTCGGCAGAGGTCACTGCAGCCGTATGCAGTGTCCTCATATTCATGGGTTCATATGTTCCGTCCCTATTCATTACTCCCCTTCCCGTGCGTGTAGCAGACACGGCCAGTGGGGAGAGACCGTCCTGCGTTTTTAAAATGCAGTGCATCCTGGAGTCACAAACGAGCATTCTACAGCGCTGTGATATTGTAGGTAGATGCATTGTTAGTATTAGATGTGTGGTGCTATTGGTGTCCACAGGTGGAGAGCGACGGCAGAGGGCATTCGTGTACGTGATGTCACGGGATGTTGTCTGTCACCCAGTTCACCCAAATACTATTTACAAACACTATTCAGATGTTTCACTGTAAATCGCCAAATGTCCCCATTCTCTCATCCTGTCCCAATCCCTGTCACCCCTCATTTCCCATCCTCATCCTCCACTCATCCCTCCTAACCGTTTCTCCTCCACTCACCCCCCCCCCCCCCCCCGTCCTCCCTCAGTGAAATGAAACAGGAGCTGGACGAGGAGGGCAGTCGCTGCTCCTTGCTCTCTCGACAGCACCGCTTCAACGAGCGCTGTTGCATCCGCTGCTGCTCCCCCTTCACCTTCCTGCTGAACCCCCGGCGCCAGTGTCTGGACTGCCTGTACAACGTCTGCAAGACCTGCCGCTCCTACAGCAAGAAGGACAAAGCCTGGGTCTGCTCCGCGTGCCTGAAGGGCAGGTCAGTGCCGACTCTCTCAGGACGAGGCGTACAGTCGGAGGGGAAGCGCTAACCTTTAGATGTCCGCGTGATCAGGCTGCCTGGCTGGCCTCCTTCTAACGGTGCACTTTGTAGACCCGGTATTTTTCAGGGGGGAAAAGCGTGCCGGAAGCTCGGGACGGCGACGGGATGGCCTTAATACCCCGCCGGCGGGGCAGGTGCCAGGAACGTTCCAAGCGAGCTACCTGGCGGCATCATGGTGACGGTTGTTGCCTTGGACACTGGGTTTGGTTCCTGTGTTGGTGCATGGGGGTTACGGGGCGATGGCTGGGCCACCATGACACACGCTGACTGCCTGGGTACAGTTACAGACCTCAGACTGGTCGTACAGTAGACAGGGTCTGCGTCAGTTGCCACGGCGCCGTGGAGAACCCTAGGCAGGGGGCGCTGTCAACATTGTACGTATTCGAGGTTTCTTTTTCTCTTGTGTGCGTCGGTGCCATTTGAATGTGCGTCCGGTGAGTGTGTTAACGCATTTGGACAGCGACACGCTCCGTTCTCATACAGCGACACAATGGGGCTGAAGTGCAGACGTTTTAATTCGAGGGCATTCATTAATTACAGCACATTGCGCCGGGTGCCTTAACACAGTGAACATCTGGAGCCCCTCTTAGCAACGCCGACCGTATAGCCACCTTCCCGAAATGCCGTGTTCACCCGTTGTCATCGCTGCCCTTTAATTCCCACCTCTCCCGGGCGAGGAGGCTTTGTTGTGGCACGCTGAGCAGTCCGGAGTCGGTTTTCAAGCATGTGCCCTAGGACGGCTGAGCCGATGGATTTCATGTACCTGTATGTGATGTTTGTTTTGGTCATGGCAACGTGGTCTGAGACGACCTGATAGGCCGCGGACAGGTCGGAGGGGTCAAGGCCCCCGTTGAGCCAACACGGTCCAGAGTTGTCCTTTGTCATGCGGGAAGCGGTAGGCGCTGTGTGACGCTGAGAGACCTGGAAATAGGGAGCAGTGGCACAGCATCTGGAGTCCATGTGGATGTGGAAATCAGTGTGACGTAGGAAAGCTTTGAGACCGAACTAGGGGAGGGTTTGGTTGGGAGGTAGACTGACACAGAATGTGGTTGAGAACCAGCCGGCCCCCACAAAAACCAGGCTTTCAAAGGATGAGGAATTACGTACAAGGGGTTTAACCAAAGGTGTATCGTTTGGCTCGCGCAGTGAGATATTAGGAAAGGTCAACTTTCAGTCCTACGACAGACCATTTGTCACATGAAAGGAATACGATGTGTTTCACAGTCAGTTTGGGTTCCACAATTTTGTATCACTGCTGCGCCAGAACATGTGTATTCCATATATAATAATTGTTATTTCACGAAGTTCCATTTGATCGCATTATTGTGGAGGGAGCAGTATACCCAGACGACGTTGACCTGGCCCCAGCTCGACCCGGAACTCCCTGAGGGTGGGAGCTGCAGGCACAAATACACAGCAACAATTATTTCAAGCGATTTATGAACTTGGACACATTTTTGATGTTCATCGTTATTTCCCTGCAAGGGTTTCTGGGATTTAGTTAATTTATGTGTTCGTTGTGGAAGCGAGCACTCACCCAGCAGACATTAATGTCACATTTCTATGTCATACTTTTTTTTTTCCCACAAGCCCTCGTGGCAGTTAGCAGGCCAACACACACTTCCCAGGTTGCCGTGCGGTCCTAAAGAAGACACGCCAGCGTACCCTCGCTTAACGTCTGAACGTTCAAGGGACAAAAGGACATTCACTTACAGAGTTTTCAGTGGGGACAATAATGTTAGTCAAATATAAAAAAAAAATTGTGACACTTTATATTTACCTCATAAAATATAATCTCAGACTATGTGTTAATGTGTTAATACAATTAAATAAACATTCAGCGACAACAAATGTAGACATTATTACAATTAAGATGGCGTTACGAAACAGCATCCACCATTAGTCGTACAGTGTACATACAGACCTGTGCTCAGCACTTGTCTATCTGTTCTTCAGTTTGTTTCTCTTTCTCGTCTTTCTTCTCCTCTCCCTCCCACTCTCTCATTTCCCTTTTCTCTTTCATTTCTCCCTCTCGTCTCTTTCCTTCGTCTCCTCTTTCCCTTGTCCTCACTCCCCTTTCCGTTCATCTGTCTTCTTTTCGAACACCGTCATCTGTCTCTATCTGTTTTCTCACTCGCAGACTTCTGAAGACCCAGTCCCTGGAGTGGTACTACAACAATGTGAAGTGTCGCTTCAAAAGGTTTGGCAGTGCCAAGGTGCTAAAGACACTATACAGGAAACACCTGGCGGAGCAAGGGACACTGGGAGAACTCACTGGTAGAGAAACATGTTTTTTCAGTGCTACCAATCACTTTCAACTGGATATTGTGTGAAACCAAACAGAAACGCATGTTTTGCATGTTTACCCTGACAAGCGAAACAACAACTTGTGATGCATAAACCATGAGTGTGAGCATAGCTTGGCACAGCGCATTATTAACGCCGAGCAACTAATGTCATTTCAAAGTTCAAAGTTAATTCATCTGTGCAAATCTTTCTCACAGTGCAAATCGGTTTGTTAGGGAGACACAAAGAGGAGTGTCAACTGGGCTTGGCACTGGGCTTGGCACTGGGCTTGGCACTGGGCTTGGCACTGGGCCCGGGACGCGGCTGTGTCAGTCCACTGAGTTAACGCACACATTCGGGTATCAAGCGAGGTCATCGCGCCAGGTCCCTCCAGTGCGCAGCCATTGGTCAGAGTCGTCGTGCCGTGCTCAGAGAGAGCCTGGCGTAGCCGGGGCCGCCAACGGGCTCACACTGGGGTGCATTAATAACGGATGAGGAGCTGCACTGGAGTTAACAGGGCTGCTGAACTACGGTCCGGATTAGACCCACTTCAATAGACCTCCTCGGTGGCCTGGAGCAAAGGGGGAGGTGCAGGGGGAGAGGGGGAGGGAGGCGGAGAGGGAGGACGTGGAGAGAGACTGTTTAGATGGCAGTTAATGGACACGACACAGAGACGGGTGTATTTAACCTGGAGTCATGTGATGGCCGCACCACAGCTCATTCAGGTGGATCATGGGAAAGGGGTGAAAACGTTTGCAATCAGTGATTTTCTGTTTTACATTTGTAGTTAACAGCAATTTGGACCCTGAATACACTGCCAGTTAGAAAATATTGTTTGGGAAGAAAGCATTTTTATTATTTTATTATTATTATTATCAAATCTCGTTCATGTCAGTCAAGCGCCCTTCCAGCTTTGACCTTTCAACACCATGACCCCCGGACGGCCTCTGTCAGCTGACTGCTCACACATCTCCGACCACTTCACAGCAGATGGGCGTTCTTTAACCAGACCTTTAAACACAGAAACCACCCCGGTAGAAGTTCACACGGATCAGTCCATCCTGTCTGTAGCACCACTCTGGCTATTAATGCACTACAGTAATGGTGTTACTTTCAGGGCTGTACTTCTTTCCGCTAACATGCTCAAATTTGTGTATTGTATTTCTTACACACTAGTCTGGGCCTCTGTGGGCTTAATCTTAAGCCCGGGTCATGCTACAGGAGCACAAGAGATGTTTACTTGAAAAAAAAAAGACCCATGCAGAACAGGCATTTTGTTTGGTTTCAAACGTGTTCGCCGCATCGAGTCCCAGTGGACATGACACTGTTCCTTGTGTTGTCGTGTCTCCGTGCAGAGGGCAGCACGTACGAGGAGAGCATCGGCAATGAGGGCAGCGTCTGCAGTGACAGCACCTTCTACAGGCAGAGTGAAGGTGGGCTTTGGTCACGTCCTCAGGGCACCATCTCCTCCCTACTGAAAGAACACACACTGTAGACTGATAGGGAATTAGTCTGATTAAAAACAAAGTGCAGGGTACTAATGCCACCTGCTGGCCGGTGTGTGTTCAGCACGGCAGATATCTGCCTATAGCAGGGATGGGCAAACTTAGGCCCGTGGCCCGAATCTGGCCCACGGTAGGTAATAAAATAGTTCTGAGGGCAAGTAAAACATAACTCACCAGCCCCCTCTTATACACCTGAAAAAATAATTTTGACATTATAATGGACCTACTTGTATAAATGTTTTAATTATTGCCCTTTTCTGGCTGGCAAGTCATGTGTGATTAACAAATTACAAAACAAATGTGGCCCTCCATTTAATTGCAAAATCCTTATGTGACCCCCCGAGTCCAAAAGTTTGCCCTCCCCTGGTCTACAGAGAGATTGGTGTTACAGTATGTTTGCCCTCCATCTCTACCAGAACACAGCATGGCAGACACTCTCACTGTGGCACTGAGGGTGGCAGAAGAGGCCATCGACGAAGCCATCACCAAGGCAGAGGAACACACTGACAGCCTGGTAACATAATGCCTTTATCTGTCTGCCTGCTTGTCTGTTTGATTACCTGTATGTCTGCCTGCCTGTCTGTTTGATTACCTGTCTGTCTGCCTGCCTGCCTGTCTGTTTGATTACCTGTCTGTCTGCCTGCCTGTCTGTTTGATTACCTGTCCGTCTGCCTGCTTGTCTGTTTGATTACCTGTCTGTCTGCCTGCCTGTCTGTTTGATTACCTGTCTGTCTGCCTGCCTGTCTGTTTGATTACCTGTCTGTCTGTATGCCTGTCTATTTGATTACCTGTCTGTCTGCCTGCTTGTCTGTTTGATTACCTGTCTGTCTGCCTGCCTGTCTGTCTGTTTGATTACCTGTCCGTCTGCCTGCTTGTCTGTTTGATTACCTGTCTGTATGCCTGCCTGTCTGTTTGATTACCTGTCTGTCTGTCTGTATGCCTGTCTGTCTGATTACCTGTCTGTCTGTATTCTTGTCTGTTTGATTACCTGTCTGTCTGTATGCTTGTCTGTTTGATTACCTGTCTGTATGCCTGTTTGTTTGATTGATTACCTGTCTGTCTGCCTGCCTGTCTGTTTGATTACCTGTCTGTCTGCCTGCCTGTCTGTTTGATTACCTGTCTGTCTGTATGCCTGTCTGTTTGATTACCTGTCTGTCTGTATGCTTGTCTGTTTGATTACCTGTCTGTATGCCTGTTTGTTTGATTGTCTGTCTATTTGCTATTCTGTCTGCCTGCCTGTGTTTCTGTCATTATAATATAGTTGAGTAGGAACAAAGCAATAGACAGGTGCTTTGCGTTACAATATTTATTCCTTACAGTTAGCTGAAATGCAGATTAAATGTGCAGATTATTCATAGCCTGTAGAATATCCTCTGTACTGCCCTGTTAAAACACATTCTTTAGTAGCTAAAACGCCTTTAAACTTTTTTATGTGTTTATTTATTATTTATGAATCCTCACTTCATGTGTAATTAATCCCTGTCTGTGTGTGTGTGTGTTTGTGTGTGTGTTTATTCCTGGAATTTCCCTGAGGCTCCTTTGGCCTTTTCAAATGCTCAGTCCAAAGATATGAAGCCAGTTTGAAGCCGTTCAGTAGAGGTTGACATGGCAACGGGATTCATGCAGGAGTGACATTCTGGAGTGAAGTTTGGGACGCGATGGAACGTGATTGACAGTCTTAAGGAATGGGTAGCTCCATTCTTTACTGAACTGTCCATTGTGTTCAATATGTGTGGTAAAGATTTTTTTACCCGGCCTTTAAATGGTTTCCTCAATCAGTATATAAAAACCTGATGTATCGGCCAGTGGATGTCTGGTGGTGGAAGACAGTTACGGGTGCATATATACTGCTGCAAAATGGGTTTGATTCCGGCCTTCTGCTCTTTCAGCACACTTTCCCCTCTGTCTTTCTTTCCTCTGTTCATAAAGCATAAAATGCTCAAAACTATATTTTTCAAAGAAATGTGTCTATCAGCTGAGCATGAAATGTATAGGGTTTACGTTTAAGAGAGTTTTCATCTGAAGAACAGTCTATCTCTGTTTTATGTTCCGCCCAGGACAAGCAGAACGAGATGAAGTACCTACTGGACCACAGAGAGGAGCTGATTGGGGAACTGGCCAGAACCATTGTTCAGAAGGTATAAAGAAGTGGGACAACCCCCTTCACTAAGATTATCATAACGCACAGTCTCACCATGTACCAACCTCCGATTTGTCGCCTCGATTCCATGGCAGATTATCCGGCAGAAAAAGAACCTGGCCGCGATAAATCCAGACTATGACTTGGACTGGCCCCCGGACAACCAAAGCGGTGACGAGGCCTTGGCGTCGAGCTCCCCGAGCTCCCAGTCTCCCGGCACCCTGAGCACGGCCGGCCGGGCCAAGGCCTCACTCTGGGTATGCTTACAGGAAAGGTAGCTAGCCAGAAGGTTTAGCGTCCTGACGACTGATGGGTAGGCGAGGAGTGGTGCGCTGACTGACGACCCAGGATGTTGGCCTCAAAGGACCGGCTTGTTAGCGGTTGCCTCAGCAAGCTACCGAGTTTGGTCTTTGAATTCAGTGGTCCCTGAATGGCGCGGCGGTAAAGCCGCTACCTTGCAGTTAGCTGCAGTCATTCCGACTTCGCTTGCGGATTAGCCCAGGGTTCATGGGGAGGGGAGGTCAGTGCAATTAGCCAAAACTTTTTTTCGGGGGGTTAGTAATTGAATTTGGGTGCCTTGCCTGTTCGAGCTTGATGTGCCCCTGCTTAAATTTAGAGCTAGGTTTTTGTAATGGTTTAAAGGGGCATTGTGCGGAATCCTGCCACTAACGTTTAAAAAAGTACAAAAATTTATTAACTTCGAACATTCCCAGCAGATGTTTTCTGGACGTTAATGCTTGTTTGTACAGTCAAAATGTAATAGTGGCCACTTTAAGTGAAGATGATTGCCTTTCTCTTACTGGGCTAACTGAAGGTCCTGAGATTGAGCATGTATTTTGCGCCCATCCACAATTTTAATCCACAAAACCCTAGCAAGCCTTCTTGGTGGAAGTAATGCTCACCGTTGGTTGACGGTCAAAGCAACGATCACCATCTGAGGTGTGAGACAGCAGCTCATTTAGACCGCAAACAGCCATGTTCTAACTCGGCCGCTAACGCAGTTCAGCGCGGGTTCAAAACCAGTACGGATCGAGTACCGAAACAGTGCAGAACCTACTTACTGTTTAATCCTATGTATTTACCTCAGCGGTCTCGTTCTGCCTTCTCCCTGCTGGATGGCCACGTTGTGATGCAGTCTTCTGGGGTTTGCCAGGAGACTCAGAAGGGGCTGGAGAAGGGAGCAGCAGCGGGGTTGGCCAGCTGGAAGAGTGTTGACCGCCTGGACAATTCTAGTAAGAGTCTGTTGGCCACTGGAATGTCCTGTTCACACACACTCCTTAACAAATGCCTCTATCTGAAAATATATAACTTATGTAGTAGTATTCTGAATGTATTTATTTACTGGAGGCTAAATACATCCTCCCTTGTGTTTTTGTGTCTATTTGGTGTGTGTATGTTATTTTGTGTGTTTGTGTGTGTGTCATCTCTCTACCATGGTTTGTGTGTGTGTGTGTGTGTGTGTCCCCGGAGGTGCGTCCTCAGTGCTGAAGAGCCCAGACGGGAACTGGATCGCCTTGCAGAGCACCCAGCTGTCCCGGCCCAGCCTGCTCACCAAGAGGAAGTCGCTGTTATTCAGCGTCCTGGAGAGGGAATCATGTGCGATCTCTGCCTACGACGAGATGGGCTCCGACGAGCCGGAGGGCAGCGAAGGGCCCTGGGGCGCCGCCCTGCTGGAGATACGCAGGAAACTGACCTCCAACACCAACCGAAGGTCTGAAGCTCCAGGCGGCCAGGTGTCCTCTGACCCAAATCCCATTGTGCCCTCGCCGGGCCAGCACGCCACCACAGACATCCAGTCAGAGCCTGAGGCCCGAGGAGGTCTGGTTGAAGGTCCGCGCCCGAAGGCCAAAAAGCCTTTGTTCTCTTTCCTGAAGAGGAAGGTGGCAGAAGAGCATCGGCATGGCCCATCAACACGTCGGTCGTCTCGACCGGGACTCTTTGACGTCAACTTTAACCCCGAGGGGGCGGGCCTGAAGGCAGAGAGCAGCGAGGCTGATGAGCTAGAGGAAGCGGGCTCGGTCAGGAGATCACGGAGGAAGAGGAGGAGTAAGAAGGAGCATGAGGAGGTACAAGGAGAGGCAATACTAACAATAACTTACACTACATAGAGCCTTTAATTTAGATTTGAGTCTTTTTAGCGGACTCTGTTATCCAGGATGAATTACAGGGCATTCATCTTAAGACAGCTAGGTTGGACAATCACAAACCTCAGTCACAGTTACTACATTGTTTCTCAGTAAAGAAGGTATCGGCAAAGTCAGCCAGTAGGAAAAGTGTGAGTGTTAGTGACAACATTTTCCAGTTGTTTTCGTCTGCGTGTTATTCATCCGATATTGTCCGTCCTCATTTAACAGGAGTACAGCAACGTGCTCCTGGACGCCCTGGTCAAGAAACGAAGCGTGAAGAAGACCAGCCCGTCCAGCACTGTCACCCCGGACGCTCAGAAGTCCGACGACGGCTTGACTTCTGGGGCGCTGACCCCTGAACCCTGTGGTCTGGATGGGGAGGCCCCTGAGGGCCAAGGCAGGGGGAGTGCCCCTCTGGAGCAGGAACTGACAAGCAGACTGAAAGAGTTGGCCCGACAAAGCAGGCTGTCATCGAGTGACGATGAACTGGACAGACCCGAAGAGGACCAGCGTGGGAGCAGGGGAAGGATAGAAGGAGATCAGGATGAGGAGATGTTATGGCAAATGGAGATGGAGGGAGGTAGGGACAGGTCACACAGTGAAGGAGAGATGGCGGAAATGAGGGAGGCAGGTGGCGGAGGCGATATGAAATTGACACTAATCACGCTAGCTAGTCAGATTAGATGCACCGAGTTCTCATCGACCGAGGACGAGTTGGACAGGGCTGGTAAGGAAGAGGAGGAATGGGAAGAGAGAGGAGACCGGGCGGAAGAGAGTGAAGAAGACAGGGAGGGAGACCGAGAGGAGCTCACTGCCAGGTTGTGTAGGCTGGCTGGCCAAGTGTCACAGTTCTCCTCCACAGAGGACGAGCTGGACCAAATGGGCCTCAGCGATGGAGAGACGTACCAGAATAGTGAAGGAATGGACGGAGAGGAAGAGCTGACATCCAAGCTGTGCAGACTGGCTAGCCAGGTCAGCGCAACACAGTTCTCATCCACAGAGGACGAGCTGGATAGAGTAGGCCTGGATGATGATGACGAGATGGAGGGAGAAGGGGACGAGGGAGGAGGAGAGAGGGAAGAGGTAGACCCACGGGCATTGTGGGAAATGGAAGGTGATGAAGAAAAACAGACTTTTAAGCTGAGAGACCTGGCCAGCCTTGTCAGTGCCTCCCAATTCTCCTCCACAGAAGACGAACTGGACAGAGTGGGAGAGGAGGAGGGAGAGAGAGAAGAGGAGGAGACTGCAGAGAGGAGCGAAGAAGACAGAAGGGAGTTACCCTATGGACGGGAAGAGTTTGTTGGAGACAGTGGAGGAGAAATTAGGGACATGTGGAATGGAAGGAGATGGGGAGCGATAGAGGGAGAGAGGAGCGGGGAGATGGAGGGAGAGAGGAGGGGGGAGATCAAGGGAGAGAGAGGGGAGATGGAGGGAGAGAGGAGATGGAGAGAGACGGAGGGAGAGAGGAGATGGGGAGAGATGGAGGGAGAGAGGAGATGGGGAGAGATGGAGGGAGAGAGGAGATGGGGAGAGATGGAGGGAGAGAGGAGATGGGGAGAGATGGAGGGAGAGAGGAAATGGGGAGAGATGGAGGGAGAGAGGAGATGGGGAGAGGTGGAGATGGTGAGAAAGAAAGACTGGTATCTAGGGGTGGTGATGACAACAGAGGGGAGGATGTTGAGCGAGGAGAGGAAAGACAGCATCGGGGAACTGGACGCCAGACTGTTTGACTTTGATGATGAAAGTGACAGAGAGGAGCTCCCATATGAGGCGACAAACCAAGAGGCAGCCACAGAGGTACAGACAATGACGGAGAACACATTTACGGGAGGAGGAGAAGAAAACGGAGGCCCAGAGGAAGCAAAGAGAAAGACGGAAGGAGGGGTGGGAGACGGAGCGGTGGGAGGACAAGAGCGAGAGCGAAGCGACAGCATGGACACTTTGGAGGGAGAGGAGGCATTTGATAACGTTATCAGTGGACTAGTGAATGCACTCGTTGGCATCGACACAGAGACGGAGGCAGAGACGGAGGCAGAGACGGAGGCAGAGATGGAGGCAGAGACGCAGGCAGAGACGGAGTCAGAGGCCGAGGCAGAGACGGAGGCAGAGACGGAGGCAGAGGCGGAGGCAGAGATGGAGGCAGAGACGGAGGCAGAGACGGATGGAGTGAGGAGGATGGGAGAGGTTGAGGTAGAGATGAATGAAGAGATGGTGATGGAAGACAGAGAAAGGGACAAGAATAGCATAAAAGCTGTGGAAACCGGGCTGAATGAAGAAGAATTTATTGATGAACTTCTACTTGATAAGATGCTAATGCTCTGGCCGCTATCAGACCCGAGAGGCTCTTTGGATAAGACAAGACTCAAACCTGAAGAGAAGACAGGAGGGAAAGAGGAGGATGAGGACGCAGAGGCGGAGAGAGAAATGAACACGTTTGGTAACACCGTATATGTGGTTGAGAAAGGTCGAGAGAATTCCGGAGAGGAAGAAGAGCTGACGGAAAAGGAGACACACCGAAGTCCCGTACCCGAGAATTTAGACGAGAGAGTAGAGAAAGTATCAGAGCAGACAACCAGCCAGACACTAGAGGAGCTGGAAGAAGGGCCAAGAGAGAGGCTGGAAGGAGTATACAAGGCCAGGGAGGTGACAGGTCAGACGAGCCAGAACGAGAGCAAAGTTCTTGTTGAAAGAGAAGACGAGAACAATACGGACGGGGAAGAGAAAGGAAGTGAGGACGACAGCGTTAAGGAGCCAGGGGACAGCACCCCTTGTGTTCAGAAGGAGATACTGTCGCCACTAGAAATCCAGAATGTAAGCAACAAAGGGGACTAAGAGATACATACAAATTACATCCTGTGGCTTCAACCGTATGACATTTGTATAGTTTCAATTCATGGTCTATATTAATTCATCCGTTCTGTTGTGTGTTGAGATAGTCCTGATGAGAAAGACTTAGGCTAGACTCTGCTGTGTTATTACAGGTGTGTTCACGCACAAACTGAACATATGACAGGCACTGCGTTATATAAATCTAAATCAATCAAATATATGCATACATAATGAATCAATGAAACACTATTTCAGTGTCTATTTCTGTCTAAAATGAATTCTCATAACATTAGGGGTAATGTAACATACACTGAAAATGCAATCAGTTGTGTGTGTGTGTCTGTGGGTGTGTCTGTTGTCTGTGTGCATGTAGAGGTACTCAGCGGTTTCCCTGCGCAGCATCACCACCGAGGTGCTGAGGGTGTTGAACGCGACAGAGGACCTTCTTCAGGGGATGGAGGGGGTTGACTATGACCGTTCCCCGCCCTACACCCCCACCCGGCGCCCAAGTGCTGACCCCAAGAGGCTGGACGAACAGCTCAGCAGACTGGAGGAGAATGTAAGACATTTCGCCTGTGTCTCTGGCTGTAGCTTACATTGGCAGACACATTCTGGTACAAGCCAGAGCTTCTGCCTGTCTGTCTATCCGCCTGTCTGTCTGCCCGTCTGCCTGTCTGTCTGTCTTTGTCTCTTGATATGGTTTCCAGTGATAATGCAAACACAAATCAGATTAAAACGTAATGTGTTATAAACACTCCATTGCTCCCCCCGTCTGTCCGATATCTCTCCCAACTGAAGGTGTACGTGGCCGCGAGCACGGCATACGGCCTGGAGGCGGAGCTCGGCGACCTGGAGGCATGTGCCCGGGCCATCAGTGGCGCCACCCCAGATCTGGAGCTGTCCTACCTGGAAGAGCAGGTGGCGTCGGCGGCCGCCCAGGTCCACCAGTCGGACCTCCAGGTGTGTGTGGGTGTGTGTGTGTGTGTGTGCCCGGGACGCCGTGTGCCTCATGGCTGACTAGCTAGTGTCAAAAAAAATGGAGCACGGTTCCCTGTGTAGTTGACGACTTTTGACCCGAGCCCTTTGTGGCTTTTCAGACGCAGCCTTTAACAGTGGAAAAAAGGAGAAAACGGGGGATTTTACCTCGGGTTTTACCGCGGGTATGGAGAAATTAGAGTTAGAACATGTCATTGTACTGTATGTCTGAATACTGGTTGTTGTCACATCGTGAAAATGTCAAAAATACAATGTTTCAGAGAATCATAGAGTTGCCTTTGATTTGGAAAATGTGCCTTTGGCCTCACGACATATACTTCAAAAGTGTGCTTCTCAAGTTGACCCGAGTCAGATCATTTTCATAATAATATTTCTACTTCCGTGTAGGTGTCAGACATCGCAGCCAGGATCACAGCTCTGAAGAACGCAGGTCTCAACGTTGTCCCACACAACCGCTTTTCTAAGCCTAAGAAAGAGCCCAAGGTACTGGAACAGAACACAACTTTTTACATGTTGGACCAGAACTTCCTCCCTGTCAGCAGTTTGATCCTCTACAAAACTTACCCACTAACAACGTTTAACAAACATATTTTCTTGTGATTTTTTTTTAACAAAACTAATACTGTATCACATGATCACTTCCCGCAGCGGAGAATGTTGGCCTCAACCCGGGAAAAGAGGAGGCGGCTACCTGCTCCGCCCTCGATGGGTTAGCTACATGTGGAATATAGTCTATATGTTATACATAGTCAAACTTCTACAATCACATTACTTCCTGTATTTAATTTGAGTGTGTGTGAGTGTTTGTCGACTCGTCTCAGTGCTGTGTGTTGAACCACACGTCTCGTTTCATTTTAGACAAAGAAACCCAATCCGGACTGATGAGGCAAGCTGACCGTCGGGAGCCCTTGCTTTGAGCACTCAGGGCGGTCCAGTTTAAACCAACCATCGGGACACTATAGAGTGGTCAGTCTGACAGTATTACCACAAAGACAGGAGTTGTAGATTTCGTAATAAATGTATGAATAAATAGTACATAATGTCATGTAAAAATAGAAGCATGTTAATAAAAATAAATAAAAAAGATTGGTTTTGTATAGAATATTTATCTTAAGAAAATGCTTGTGAGTCAATCATCTCTTTGTTTTGGACCTTTTATCTAATAATTGACCGAATACCCTCATATGGCATTGAAGAGTATTTAAGATATTTCGTCCCTTGACAATGGACACTCACAAGCTGTGGTTACTGTCTGAGAGCTGTGATTACTGATTGTTTTAACATGTTTGATCTATTGTTGTTATAGGAACAAATATATTGGAGACATCTATCCCGAGAAGTGCTAAATGATATTCTTAATCATTGATGATAGTTGCCTGTTAAATATGTTTAATACAGTACATTGCTCATTTAGTATTTTCAGTCCCACGATAAAGGTCTAGGGTCATTAGTTATTTGTAACATTGTACATTTTAAGTTTGATTTTATATTGTATATGATGGCGTACAATAAAATTATCATTCAAAGATGTATGGGCTCTCATACATTAATTCCTCAGTTTCCTTGATAAGTAAACCCATTGAAGAAATCATTTATACAATGCTCTGGCGTAATTTAAATGTTTAGGCTAGTTGTCTTCCAAAAAATGTCTAAAGGCTTTACTTAATTTACTTCAAAAATCATCCATACAAAATTTGCTTAGCTCTAATACGTAAGTTAAGAGATGTGAAAATTATTTTGAACTGAGGAACAGAGGAGGTGGCACTCATGTCTCAATGACCAGATTGAGCCTAGCTCTGCACACAGAGGGAATCTATAAAAAAGGTCTCATAAAATGTTTCCAGTGGTCAAATTAACTCACAGCTGTGTAGAAACCTATAACTACCCCTTAGCTAATATCATCACAGTTAGCTACATTCAGGCTTTGGTTCTCTGAATTGCTGACAATGTGGACTGGTATGGAGTTAGATATCTGCCAAAGGCGTAGGCTACGTATTACGATCGTAAGAAAATTAATAAGATCAAATGAATGGAAAAAAAGTAATACGTAAAACATGAAACGTTATCGTGAAATTTGGTCTGTGAACGTACAAACACCCTTTTACAACTTTTTAGACGACCCTCTTTCCGTCTCCATCTACTTGTTTTTGGATAGTTTTTCTATGTACAAACTTATGTCAGTAAAGTGGCATCTGCAACGACATCACCTGAACGTAGCTTTTCGAAGCTGTGAAGCTAGCAACAATAAGTTGGACGGCTAACACAGTGTTCTACATGAGCATTGCAATTCCCGATTTCATGTTCAAAATATAAGTCCTTAGCTGTTTTTTAACAGTTGACTATAATGTGTTTAGGTATTAAGTGAAATACTTGTGTGTGAAAATGACAAGGACACAGAATAGCCTAGCATAGAATATCTGTCTGAGCTGCAAAATACATTTAAGTGATTTAGGTCAAGATGCTTAAAACAGAGGCGTCGCTAGGATCACAATGCATTCGGGGCTTAGCCCACCCTCCCGCCCCGCCCGGGACAGAAAGTACAGTTTTGAATGTACTTGTGGAAAAGTTCGAGGTACACGCTAGCGGGCTACACGTCCACGTTGTCATAATGCGCAATCGGAATTATATGAATGAATAGATCAATAATGAATATTATTATTATTTTTGTTCCATTTGAGATCCGGGGCTAATCATAAAAGATCCGGGGCTATAGCCCCGGACGCCCAGGGCTAACGACGCCACTGGCTTAAAATATTTGTCTTGCTTATGCTATTTCATGGCTGAGTTCTGTCCATCAAATTTGATGATGGCTGTGTGTGGCCTGGAGCTACTGTAGTGATTGCATAACATTTAGCGTTAGATATTCAGTATGATCAAGTGCTCATTTTACAGCAACAACCTAGGGAAAAACAAAGACCCAAAAAGCAATGCTGTTTGATTATTTCCGTAGCACAACAAGTGTGTAGACCTACACAATAATACATGTTCTATTAGTTTAAGTGATTTTTTGTTACACCTGAAATGTGTGCACAAATAAAGAACAGTTACACACATGGCCTATATATGCACAAAAACAATCTGTTTGCACTATGCATGCACGAGGAGAGAAGAGACTTTTCTTATGATCAAGGATTTTCTTATTTCCCAACAATATGTAAGCCTAACCCTTTGTGTAAGCCTAACCCAATACTTAGCTCTCAGAAAGGTAGTTCGGAAAATACTGAACCCTTGTCAACCCTTCCATTCTTGGCTAATTATGTTGTTAGCAAAGTTATTTGTCCGTGAGCTATTTATTTGGGAAAGTTGTGGTTTACCGAATGTGCTATAATGGCCATATTTTTTTTTTTTATTGTTTGACTTGTTTCATGATTCCATAATGCACTTTAATATCAAACAATCTATGACTGTGTGTGCGTAATGACGTCAGATCTAGCCGGATCATTGGCTGAAGAATATAAAGACAACAGCAGAGGCAGTGTACACTACAACAGAGAACAGAGGGAAGATGGTGAGTGATCCAGGTCCCACAGTAGCTAGCAGTTTCGGCTTTTAACAGCAGGTTACAAATTGTTGTAGCCTAAAAAAATGCTTCTGTTCATCTTGGTAGATGAGACTTACTTCCATTATTCTGAGAATGGTATTAAAAGTCAGTATTGTCTTCCTATATATTACACATGGGAAATCATATAGGCAATATAAAGAGTTCACTGTGGTGGCTGGGAAGGGGTGGCATTGCTCTCACCCATGGTAGTGAAAGCTAAGCTCGCCTGTCATTAGTATACCCTGCTGTCCCTACAATCAATCATGTCCATGATAACGTGTTGTTAGGCCCTCTACTCTCTCACTGTTCCCTGAAGAGTCTAGACAGATTTTCTTGTCCGCAGACTGTTCTGCCCCATGTGCACAAAAGCCCAGAGCAGTGTTTCTCAACGGGGGCAGTAACTGCCCCCCAGGGGGCGTTCAGAGGATGATGGGGGACGCAGTATTTTGGAAAGGGGGACATTGAGGTCCTCTTAGGGGGCATTTGTTTTAAGGCGAGTTACCCAGAAGATTCACAACAATATGAGTTCAAGTTTCAACTACTTGCAAAAAACTGTGGTCTTCAACATTAAAACCTGTCAGTTTACACCACTGCGACTGGACGAGACAGTGTATCGTAACTATTCTCTTCAGTGTTTCTGTCAGCTTCTTGTGGCGCAGCTCCGTGCTGCCTTCACGGGAACCGGACGTCAGAGTATCGTCTATGGAACTTCACCTACATGGCATTTACTGTGTAAACTGTGGAAAATGGACGCACTCTTTCTTGGTATTACCCATGGAAGAATTTCTTTCTCTTAAAAGCATACATTTCTCTGAGAGATAGACCGTGAACGCCTTGTTATCGCAGAGGTTACACATTAACAAGAGGAATATTCAGCTGTCGGACTTCCCCTGAATGCAACTTTAGCGTCCAGCATCCAGACGCACATTAAAACACTATTCAATACAGGTGGCATTGTTGTTATGACTGCAATACAACCAGCCACAGGGCTCTCACTAAATTACAAAGGTTTTTAACTTATTTCCTTTGAAAGTTAACCCTTCTGTTTTTACCCCTTCATAGTTGCCAGCTTGTTTTCCGTTGGAACAATGGATAAAAATGATTATTGTTTGGCGTTTCTGATTGGCTGTTGTTTTATTAAGATTTGAATGTTAAATTGCTAGCTATTTCTGATTGGCTGTTGTTTCATTAAGATTTGAATATTAAATTGCTAGCTATTTCTGGTTGGCTCTGGGAAACTAATAAATATTTTGTCTGTCATTCAATTATGTGCTTTTTTAATGAATTTTGATGATAGCAATAGTAACAACAATAATAATAACAACATTAATAATAATCATAATAATAAAAATAATAATTTATATTCATTTAAATTAGACAATATCTTATTTGATGGGGGCGGTCAGGGACCTGGATAATGGACAGGAGGCCGCTGGCCCAAAACAGGTTGAGAACCACAGGGCCCAAGAGGTTAGAATTTCAGAGATGCGATGGGCATTCAGTCCATCCAATCAGCATGTGTTGTGGTTTTTTTCGCAGGTACCACTGTCACACAGACTGGACTGAGGCGAGTCAGTTGAATACCCGTACTGTTTTTATTGTCAAGGTCCTAGGCTTGGTGTTTGGGAAATAGACAATTGAAAGTCTCAGACTGAAATATTTAGCGAACGATAGTACAGGAAAAATAATCATCAGACAACAAGTCCTCATCATTGTAACAAATATATATATATATATGTATATTTTTCTATACATTTTTCATAATATTAACAGCAGGTGAATAATATTTACAGTAGGGGATCAGTCATTTTTGTTCAGTGCTCAGGCCTGAGGTTCTCCTGAGCCATGTCCATCTCCATCTCAAGTGAGTTGTAGTCGTGTTATCAGTTAAGAAACCCAAACCTGGTTACCACGCTGATCACATTCCTTGCCTTTTTAAATCAGCATGTCTTTGTTTCCTCAGCCTCTGTGAGCCTTGAGGTTGTAATGCGCTGTAAGAAAAGGCTAGTCACTCTGGTTGAAGCAATTCACAGTTCTTCCACCATAGAACTGATGGACAGAACAACTGAGAAGCAGCTTCATCCAAAATCTTCCACTGGTCCCACCAGGGTATAAAAAGTAACAAAAAAAAAATCAAGTCTGTTTCTGCATCTCAGTTGGAATTCGAGGTAATAGAACACACTTTCCTACACCAACATAAAATACTAGCTCCTCCCCAAGCCACCTGAATTTTTTCTCCTTGTAACATCCAGTCCAGGCAGTTGTGGTTGGTTCCAGTTGGGTCCAGTCAGCACTGGTCTGCCAAGAAGTGCTCTTTTGGGTCGGGGACGATGAAGCCATCCTTGCCGTCCATGAAGCTCTCCCTGCGGTCACGGTCAGAGATAATGAACGCGTGTTTGGGGCCGATAACCGCCAGACTGTCCCTCTCAAGCCCTGCGACCTCCACCTCTGCGTACGCGGGTTTCACCGAGCCACAACGGAACTTCATGGCAGGCCAGCGAGCCGGACGCCTCTGGGGGAAGCAGAGGCGGATTAACTGAAAAGAGGTTCACACTAAAATAGTTGAGTATAGTCAACTGGTTCTAGTTGCAATTAGGACCCACCCACGGTAAAAGTACAGATACAGGTATTCAGAATTCTTCACAATATCTGCCGATTAAAATGTGTAATTACTCCATGTAGACAATTAAGAAATCCAACGATGGGTTCTCAGCACTTTCCTGACCAAATGAAGGTGTACAATAAAGACACAAATCATTAAGAGTGCTTGCAGGGTTCAGGAACTAACCTGTATGAAAAACAGGCTGGCACTGGAGGTCGGGTTGTGGTACATGTACACCGTTGCTATGACGGCTGCTGCCATGGCGATGATGACCAGGGAGATGCCCACCAGGAGACCAGTCTGCAGGCGCACCTCCCTCTGTTGCTCCTCAGACTCGTCTTCCTCCGCAGCTGGATGGGGACAAGTGTGGACGTTAGCTGACGTTGTGGGAATGTTTGCTGTCTGCTGGGTAGTCACAGGCCTGGGATATTTCTTTATAGTGAAATACTTTAACGCTGCTTTTCTTAGCTTGCCAAGCGCAGGGCTTGTTAGAACCAATGCAGAAGGCCCAAATGTGCAACGCATATTTATTATTCACGTTAGGACCTATGCGAAGGGACATTTTTGTTTAATCTAAAATGTCCCAAAAAGAATACAGATGAATATTTGTCTCCAAGACTAAGGCCCAAATTGAGATCCTGTAAGTCTGAAGGCTGTGGTTAACATGAACACACAAGCTGTTTTTCTGCACAGAGGCGTACGTTTTGCGTTAGGAACACACAATGAGGACACCCTGTCCTCTCTCCCCCGTGTGACGTGGGTATTACGCCGCTATGGTGCCCGCGTGTAGTATTTGTCAATGCGTTGTGTAAACAGTTGCACTGTCATCTGACAGCAGGCTGGGAAATAGCTGGAGACCGGACCCTCGTCACAAATACGCCCTGGAGCAGCCAGAGCAAACATAAAGCCCGACTGACATTCAGTTCCACAGGATGTTTTGAATGGGGGGGATGTGTCTGACTATTTTGATTGATTAATTTTATAATGTATTCACATAACGTATTCATAATTAATATATTCATTTATACAGTATGTCAATAACCTGTTTTTAATTTATGTATTTATTATTAAATGGTGTACTGTACATTTCTTATGAAAACATACTAAAGAAGCTCTGAATTTAAACATATGGTGTACTACTAAGTGGAACGTTATAATAAACATAATTCATTTTCAAATTTATAAAATACTTTTCAAATAATAAAATACTAACGATTTTCCTTAATTCACTGTGTGTAAAATATGGAGTTATAACCATTGTTTTTTTTATATATATATATGTTAAGCAAGTAAACTAGGTAATATGATTTATCAAGAATTCAGGAATTACAAACAAGAAAAATTTGTTATTGCAGTTTCCTTGTATAATTCATATATACACTCTCAGCATGCTTGTTTTCCAGATATATTTTTTGCAAATATAACTGGTACGTGACCGAGCAAATCTGGTGCTGTTTTGGTTCTGAGCCAAAACCAGTTAAGAACCATCGTTCCATTTATTTTATTTTCCCTAAGATTGCACTTGTTCGATTGATTTAGAAGCTCCGGATTAGATTTGGTAAACCAGAACGAGAGTGATTTTCGATACATACCTTTCAGTACTTTCACAACAAATCCATGAGGGATTAGTGCTCATGTTGGATAGAAGGCATTGGGCAGAAAGCATGTATCTATTGCTACTAACCCGCTGTAGAAGCATTGGTTAAACCCCGGGTCACAGCGACACTGGAGATGGGTCCAGGCCTGGTTGTAGTAGTTGTAGCGGTGGTGGTAGTCGTGGAAACAGAGGCGGTGGTCCGCTGTGTTCTTGCTGTAGCGACCTGAGTGGTTGGAGTGTGACTGCGCGTCATGTTGTAAAGTGGTGTGTTGCTGGTGTTGGTGGTTGCGACCGTGTTGAAGGAACAGCCACGCTTCTTTTCCTGTCAAAGTAACAGGTCGTCAAATAACTCGACTGATTTACGAGTTATGATGATTATTTAAGTCGGTGTGAAACCACAAAACCTTTAAACATAATGAGTACCTCTTCAGGACAGCCCTTGTCAACCCAGTCCTGACGAAGCCGGTCGATGCCACTGGAGCACCTACCAAGGACAGAACAACTATCACCCGGATAATCCACACATCCTATATCGACCAAGTGACGGTACATTATTTCGACGTTTTTTCATGTATGTTTATCCAACTTCACCTCCTTTTCTCCCACTTGAGACATGGAAGTTTATTGATCTAGTTTTAGGTATAACCCTTTTTCATAATCTCCTGACGTGATCGGGGGATTGAACACAAACCTTCTAATACATTTCACGACAACAATTCTTAACACACAGCTTTAACCGGGCAGTTATCCAAGTTGGAGGAGGACCCTTTGACCGACGACGTAAGTCAGCTAGCGGACGCTCGACCAGCCAAAAGGAGCCGCTTAACGTTAGTATTTACCTTTGCAGACGGCTGCACCAGCTGCAGTCGAAGCCGATCTCAGTAGAGACACAAGGACCACAGCTGGAGAACTGGAGACATGCTGAGTGATAAAGAGGAGAAGGATCCCTGACAACCAGGCCCGATGCTCCCCCACGGGGGTTTTACTCGGCAAAAAAAACATGTTTTAGCCGAACTGAGTGACGTTCCTCTGACTTACTGGGCAGCGGAATAATCTCGACCGCTGTGTAGTTAGAAATCTTGGACTTGTCGATATCCACTTTGTGGTACTCATAGATGGTCTTCCTGCGGACATCTGGCAAAATTAGGTATGTGTTGAACGGTGGTCAGGCAGAGGGAAGGTTCTCCCTACTCCAATCACACTGTACTGGAGGAACAGAGATGCTCATGAAGGGCGTGACTGTACTGTCAGTACTCACTGGGTATCTGCTCAATGTCGTGGAGAACCACAAATGCATCCGAGAGACCCACTTTGACTGGGTGGTTCACTGCACTGATCTCACTGAGGTCCATGGGAACCTAAACACAAAAACGAGATCACAGCCGAGGTAAATTGAGACACTGTCTATGACAGCCAGAGGAGGAGCGGGACGGGAGTGTGGAAATCACCTCCTTATAGGCGAAAACAATGTGTCCGTCGTTGTGCAGAGTGGTCTGAAAGGTGAAAGGTCCTCGACTGATGCTGTCCTGCAGAAGAATGTGGTCCCATTGGACAACCAAGGCTGTGCCTAGAGGACAGAGAAACCCATACAGGTTGGTAAGAAAACACCAAGGCAGTGCCTAGAAAACACCTACATGTCAGTTAACCACGAGGCTTTGCCTATACAGTGGGGAGAACAAGTATTTGATACACTTCCGATTTTGCAGGTTTTCCCACTTACAAAGCATGTAGAAGTCTGTAATTTTTAGCATAGGTATTCTTCAACTGTGAGTGACGGAATCCAAAACTAAAATCCAGAAAATCACATTGTATGATTTCTAAGTAATTAATTAGCATTTTATTGCATGACATAAGTATTTGATACATCAGAAAAGCAGGACTTAATATTTGGTACAGAAATCTTTGTTTGCAATTACAGAGATCATATGTTTCCTGATTTTCTTGACCAGGTTTGCACGCACTGCAGCAGGGATTTTGTCCCACTCCTCCATACAGACCTTCTACAGATCCTTCAGGTTTCGGGGCTGTCGCTGGGCAATACAGACTTTCAGCTCCCTCCAAAGATTTTCTATTGGGGTCAGGTCTGGAGACTGGTTAGGCCACTCCAGGACCTTGAGATGCTTCTTACTGGCTGTGTGTTTCGTGTCGTTGTCATGCTGGAAGACCCAGCCACGACCCATCTTCAATGCTCTTACTGAGGGAAGGAGGTTGTTGGTCAAGATCTTGCGATACATGGCCCCATCCATCCTCCCCTCAATACGGTGCAGTCGTCCTGTCCCCTTTGCAGAAAAGCATCCCCAAAGAATGATGTTTCCACCTCCATGCTTCACGGTTGGGATGGTGTTCTTGGGGTTGTACTCATCCTTCTTCTTCCTCCAAACACAGCGAGTGGAGTTTAGACCAAAAAGCTCTATTTTTGTCTCATCAGACCACATGACCTTCTCCAATTCCTCCTCTGGATCATCCAGATGGTAATTGGCAAACTTCTGACGGGCCTGGACATGTGCTGGCTTGAGCAGGGGGACCTTGCGTGCGCTGCAGGATTTTAATCCATGACAGCGTAATGTGTTACTAATGGTTTTCTTTGAGACTGTGGTCCCAGCTCTCTTCAGGTCATTGACCAGGTCCTGCCGTGTAGTTCTGGGCTGATCCCTCACCTTCCTCATGATCATTGATGCCCCACCAGGTGAGATCTTGCATGGAGCCCCAGACCGAGGGAGATTGACCGTCATCTTGAACTTCTTCCATTTTCTAATAATTGCGCCAACAGTTGCCTATTGTCCTGTAGCCCATCCCAGCCTTGTGCAGGTCTACAATTTTATCCCTGATGGCCTTACACAGCTCTCTGATCTTGGCCATTGTGGAGAGGTTGGAGTCTGTTTGATTGAGTGTGTGGACAGGTGTCTTTTATACAGGTAACAAATTCAAACAGGTGCAGTTAATACAGGTAATGAGTGGAGAACAGGAGGGCTTCTCAAAGACAAACTAACAGGTCTGTGAGAGCTGGAATTTTTACTGGTTGGTAGGTGATCAAATACTTATGTCATGCAATAAAATGCAAATTAATTATAAAAAAATCATACATTTAGATTTTCTGGACAATTACAGACCTCTACATGCTTTGTAAGTAGGAAAACCTGCAAAATCGGCAGTGTATCAAATACCTGTTCTCCCCACTGTAGATACTCATATACATGTTAACCACCAACGCTGTGCCTATAGATACTCATATACTGCTCTAGAAAAG